>NC_133653.1:179910838-180285058 GCF_009905375.1 Apium graveolens
GCCAATTGTATTGGTCAATTACAACCTCCTACCTTGGCTATGCATGAAACAAGAAAATCTAATTCTTTCGACACTAATATCTGGTCCAGATTCACCAAAGAATAGTATTGATGTGTTCATGCAACCTTTAATTGCCGAGTTAAAAGAATTATGGGAGGTCGGCGTTAATACTTATGATGCCTTGGCTGATGAAGATTTTAATTTACGTGCTAGAGTGCTATGGACTATTAGCGATTTCCCGAGATATGCTATGTTGTCCGGCTGGAGCACAAAAGACAAACTAGGGTGTCCTGTCTACCATTATGAAACTTCATCACTTTATTTGAAGCATAGCAAGAAAATGTGCTATATGAACCACCGAAAGTTTCTTCCTTCTGCACACAAGTGGAGAATGGATACTAAAAGGTTTAATGGCGCAATTGAAATGGGGCAGTGTCCTTCAGTTTTAACGGGAACTGACATTGTGGAGTTGTTGTCTGGGTATGTAAACCAATTCGGCCTGCAGAACAAAAAGGCAAAGAGTAAAACTGAGGGCCCTTTTAAAAAAGAAGTCAATTTTTTTTGATTTACCTTATTGGAAGCATAATCCACTTCGACATAACCTTGACGCCATGCACATAGAAAAAAATGTTTGCGATAACATATTGGGCACTTTACTCAATATAAGTGGCAAGACAAAAGATCATGTTGCCGCTCGTAAAGATTTACAAGAAATGGGAATTAGAAAACCCCTCCATCCTGTTCTATCAGAAGATGAAGCACACCATGAAATACGAGCAGCAATCTTTGACTTGTCGAACAAAGAGAAGGAGATCTTTTGTTCAGTGTTGGAAAACACTAAACTGCCGTACGGTTGTGCCTCCAACATAGGGCGATATGTGCACACAAAGGAGAGGAAAGTAGTGGGGTATAAGAGCCATGCTCATTTCATACTGCACTACTTGTTGCAGTTTGCCATCAAAAAAACTACAAAGGCTGAGGTTGCTGTACCTTTGATGAAATTGAGTGCCTGCCTTAGAGCTCTATGGAGCAAGGTTATCGATTTGGAGGAGCTTGAGAAGTTGGAAACTGAAATCGTCGAGGTACTTTGCCAATTTGAGATGATTTTTCCATCAGCTTTCTTCGACATAATGGTGCACTTGCTTGTTCATCTAACTAGAGAAGTTAGACTTGGGGGACCTCAGCACCTTCGGAACATGTTCCCAATAGAGCGTTATCTTGCAAAATTGAAATCATACGTTCGTAATAGAAGTAAGCCGGAAGGTTCTATTGCAGAAGGTTACATAGCTGAAGAATGTGTAACATTTTGTTCAAGATTTTTGGCTGCTAATGAAACAATAAAAAACAACATGTGCTCAACAGTTTTCGAAAGAGGGCCAATACAAGCTGAATATCATATCGGAACGAGAAGGAATAAAGATGGAACTATTATTCATTTGGAAGATGTTGATTGGAAGGCAAGTCATCGCTATGTTTTGTTCAATACTGGTAACAAAGAAGTAGAGAGGCTCCTCGAGTAAGTTTAATAAGCTCTAACGTAAATAATTTTAATTCATAATTCAAGAACTTTTTCTTTTCTGCACTGTTTTAACTTAGTATAATTTTAGGGAACATCAAGCCTTGGTGGACAGCCACGAAAATACGAACAGATACAAGAGGGCACGAAGACACACGGCAGAATTCTGGGACTGGTTACGAGAAGAGGTTGGGAAAATGGTGGAGGTTTCATCTGACTTGGGGGTGTTTGCATTGGGGCCTAATCGAACAGCTAGAAGGTTTACTGGTTATGTTGTTAATGGCTATCGATTCCACACAAGTGATAGAGATTCTCGATGCACAACATAAAACAGTGGTGTATATTTGACTGCACAAACAACTAGTTTCTCTAGTTCTAGAGACGAGAACCCTATAGTTGGGGATGTCAGCTACTACGGATCGATAGAAGATATCATAGAACTTGATTACTGGGGATTATTTACAGTTGTCCTATTTAAGTGTCGTTGGTACCAACAACAAAAAGATCCACACGGTCACATTCGAGTAAATTTCAATAGGTTATGCCATAAATCTGATCCTCATGTCCTGGCCAAACAAGTGCAACAAGTTTTTTATGTGGAAGACCCAATCGAAAAGAATGTACATTACGTAATTAAGAAACTACCGAGGGAGTGGTGTGATAATGGAAACGTGGATGCACATGAAGATGTCAACGATACTGATCTCCGTGAGACTGGATTTGTTTGTGGACTTCAAACTCATGTTGATGAAATGAGTTGGTGCAGAGATGATATCCCTACAACAAGAGTTCCCATTCCCGATAAATGAAGCAACCAAACTGCTAAACATTTATAAGTTTAAAATTAATCACAGCAGTGAACTTTATTTTGTATTTTCTCTGTGTTTGGACTATTTAGATGTAATTGAATATCTTAATTTATTCCTTCCATGAATTCTTCAATGAAATGCATCTTTGTAGTTTAAATTTTTTGTCGTCATTGTCTGATTTGTAGTTTATATTTATTGTCTTGGTAAGTTCAGCATGCCCTTGTTATATTTCGTAGTGTTGGGATTAAATCTCCTTACTGTAATTTAGTTGATTCAGTAGATGCATATGATAACTATTTTTTCTTATTTTTATAATTTTGTATGTTAGCTCCAAATATCCTACACGTGTAATAAAAACAAATATAGGATATGAAGTAGATGCTTAATAACTTTTTGTGATCGAAATTGTGTTTGTTGCATTTGTGTCGAGTGCCAATTCATGAATATTTTGTTGTTTATTATTTGATCTAATATGTGTTTACCAATTAGTTCGAGATATGTGTTTATGGCATACTAGGATTTGGAAAAGATACATTTGAAATATTTTTGTTTAATGGTCAGCCATTGACATCTCTTTGAACTCTGTGCAGGATGGCAGAAAAACACGTTAATATTGGATTGTACCACGGTGGGGAGTTTCAGAGGACAAGTTACTCTGGTGGATATTGCTTGACTATTTATAATGTAGATGCTGATATGTGGGCTTATAATGATCTGATGGAGGAGGTGAAGGATCTCCTCAAACTCAATGAAATCGGAGGAGTCTATGCAAAAGAAGGAAAACATGGTGGTTGGAAGCTGCTGAGGACTGACCTGGACATCATTCAAGAGATAGAAAAGTGCAACGATGGCGAAGAGGTCAAGCTTTATGTAGACACAGTTGCTGACCCTGCAATTGAGCCGTTGTGTGAGATGCAGCCACACGTGATTGTCAGGCCGAGGAAAAGCCTGTTTGAAGGTATGCCTATTGCTGATAAATAATTAGGTCCCCATTAAGTACACATCTCTATCTATTTCTGTATCTCTTTATATATGTATAATGGGACTTGGATGTCCATATTAGTTGAAGATAATTCTTTGACTTGGATTTGTTTCTTGCATAAATACAGTTTCACCGAAGAAAATACAAAAGCGGAAATATATTACCACACATGAACTCCAGCAGAAGCAGAACCCAAGGAAGATTGTTAAGAAGACACCTGAGCCCAGTCGGAGGTATGCGTTACGATCATCGCCAGCTCTGTTGCCTACTCAGCAAGATGCAACTGCTGGGCAAGGAAACGATAAAGGGTCTGCTAGAAGGAAACTGCAGTTACAAGATGATATTATTCTGGATAAAGAGGTATTTTTTTAATTTTCCTTCTTAAAAACATAAGTTATAATGATTATTGTTGTGTTATGTCAATTTAATCACTGACCTTGTCTTCATAAATTATTGTAGTTGCCCCCACCACCACTGACCGAAATCAAAAGAAAAAGACCCCGTACTTTGCAAAATAATGAGAAAATGAAAGATCAACTACAAGGTGATGCACGCCAAGTAAGATGTCCCCTTGAACTTGCTATACCTGACATCGAGGTATCCTTGTCAATGTTCCTCTTTTTTTTCTTCTAACCTGGACTGTAACACTTGTAATATTCACTTAAACACTCCTTCCAAATTTTTAGAAAGAAAGTACAATGCATAGTTGAGCTACACTAATAACAGTGCTGATTTATAATTATTGCAGGTGCCCCCCCCACCGCTACCAGCATGTGAGCAAGAAAGACTTAATCGAATGAAGGAAAATGATAGAAGGTTGGAAGAACTTGGGATCAAAAAATTAGTGATTGATTTGAGAGCTCGATCAGCAACAGTTATTGAGAAATCCAAAGAAAAAGACAAAGCCTCTCCGGATGATGATGATTATAATCCGGAAAGTGAGGACGAACATGATAGTGATGATTCATTTGAGGTATGGATTTCTTTTACAGTCTTCATTACTTTGGCCTTCCTTCCTTGTTTCTCAAGAGTGTAAATTGTGTTTTTTATTAGTTTAAGACCTGATATTTTGTTTATCACTATATCAAGTTTCCTATATATTTTGTTTTTATTTTATACTCTTTATTGCTTTGGCCTCACATTATATTTGCAATCCTAATAATTGTAGAGAACGAAGAATGGGAAGAAAAAGAACCATGTCCCCCTTGGACCAAGAACTCGTTCGCGAGCTAATGTCACCGCTGCAACAGAGAATGAACCATCGCAAGCTGGTAAAACATCTGACAAGGAAATGACCAGTAAATCTAAGCTCCTGAAACCAACATGTAGTAAAATCTTAAAATCCGCGAGCAATTCAGAATCACGTGGGTCTATATCTGCTTATTTAGCAATGCGGGAACGTCAAAAGCAGGGCATTCTTCCGCCAACAACCGAGAATGTGCACGCTTCTAATTCGGAAAATGTTGTTGAGGAAGAAACTGAAGCAGGTACTTTTACTTTCTAAATATAACTACGCATGAATTATGCACACTAATTATTTATTGATGGAGAGGCAGTAAGAATTTAATTAATTATTAAATTCGCAGTCACCTTTTTTTGTGTGTGCATGTACTATGAAGTACCAAAGCCCAAAAAATGGAGAGGAAGGACAAAACTGCTAATTCTTCACGCAAGGACACGTGATGAAAGACCGATGATTTTTTTGAACAAACAAAATGTACCTGTTTCAAGAGACGGAAAAGTTATGAGAGAGCTGAGTAATTTTCTCGGAACAGTTGCAAAGGACAATGTCTCTCTTACTTATGTCAACTGGCGCCTGGTTCCTGAACAATTGAAGAAGAAAATGTGGGACTATACTCGGGTAAATTCTATTACCTAAACCTCAGTTTCATTTATTTTTCAATTAACCCCTTCATTTTATTGATCTTGAGTTTATTATATATTAGGACCATTATATTATTCCGAATGAAGCTCAGTCCTGGGTTTATGAGACAATTAATAGATGCTGGAGGACTTACAAGTCTCGGATGAAGGCAAAGCATTACACACAGCATGCCACTGATGATGAAAGGCTTGAACATAGGCCCAAGGAGATTCCGCTCGAGGATTTTAAATTGCTGATAAAGTATTGGGGAGATGAGTCGGCGAAGGTGCCTTCGTGCTTCTTTTTAATATGATTTTAATGATTTTAAAGATTCTCAAACTGGATTGTGCAATTTTTTTTAATAGGAATTAGCACATGATAACAAAGTAATCCGCGCTTCGGTAACTGACCCACACAATCAGGGTGCCAACAGTAGTGCAAAAGTTAGAGAGAAGTTGGTATGATTCCTAAATTAACTAGTACATTTATGAATATTTCCCCTTTTATTTTGATATTATAATTACGGCCCCATGGTTAAGTTAAATTGGATTAAATTTTGATTATAGGATAAATTTATAATTTAATTAGATGGGGACATGTTCTTAAATCCAATTTTAAAATGGGACATGTTAGAACCCCCCCTTTTTTTAAATAATTTATCTGTCCTTGTCGATATCATCAATATAACTAGCAATTATTTAGTTGTCTGATTAGTTATGATATTCAGATTATTACAAACCAATCCGCATTTATATAACTTTAAATAATTCACTGTGAACAACCCGAAAAAACTAATAAAATAGAGCTCGCAGACACAATAATTTAGTTGTTCATGTCAAGTGCCATCAAACATTTTTGTGCTTTAATTCTTCAGAAATCAGATGCATGTCTATTTTTTGCTGGTATTTGCTTGAATTTAGATATTCAATTTCAGAACTGCATTAATATTGCCTTCATTGACTTCCCGTACACACTTGGATTGTGTCTACTAAATAGTAATGACTACCTAGTTGTTTGTTCATAAATCCTTTGATTGAATGTTAGTGCTTAGGCATTTTGTAAATAGTTGATGTGCAATTTTTCTTAAGTAAATCAATAGTTATGTGGTAACTTTGAGCTAGATAACCTTGTCTTTTTCTTTTGTGCTCTATAATAGAAAAAGACTGATCCTAATCTCGCCTCGCCATCACAAGCTGAAATTTATTTGGAATCTCATGAACAAGATGGCCGAACATACAAGACTACGGTTGTTCCGCAAAAAAGAAACGTAAGGACTTTACTTTTTTGATGGAGGTTAAATGCTGCACGGTAGTTCAATTTGTCTATTTCTTTAAAATTAAGAGATAAAAAATGCTTTGCCAAGTATGTTTTGTTGGTTTAATTTATTTGGTAAAACAAATAACATAAGAGACTTAGCGGAAATAAAAGGCTGTTAAGTATTAGTATAGGCCACCTTAATGCAAACCTTGTTAGTAGTTGTGTAGTTGTGTAGCACAATTCTATGGTAAAATTGATTAATATTTAACAACATTTTTCTTGTAGAGAAAGAACAAGAAAGCGATGGAATCAGATTCGGCTCCTGCAGACACTTATTTGGAAGATTTGACTGCAAAGATCAGGGGAGAACTTGAGGCTGAACTGGAAGAAAAGGTTTCCAAGAAAGTGCAGGATAACTTGTCAGTTATTCTCAAAAAGATCGCAGCAGCTAATCCAGGCTTGAATCTGGACATTGGAGAAGTTGATGCTAATATTTCAAGCGAGGATGATGAAAATGGTACACTAATGACTATCGGGACTGCTGGGACTTCCAAGACAACCCAGACTTCTTCTTAGATATTTCTCATTACAAGCATTAGCTTGAGTTAATAGTATGGACAGTTATGTTATTTAGACTTTTGAATTATTGGTTTATAACTTTTGGTACTCACTGTAATTGGTGGTGGATGGTGTTTATTTGGTTTGGTTGGAGTTGGAATTTGGGGATTGTTTGGTGTTCTTGTTAGTATGATTTTGGTGGAGTGATGTAGTGAATCGTACTATAATTTTGGCGAAGTGGTTATTATGTTGGCGGAGTTGGTATTCTGAATGCTGTAAGACTAGTTTGTTGGGGAAATATGTTTTGGTATAGTTGAATTGTTATTTTGTTAATGGCAGTAATGTGTTTATCAAAACTACATTTCAAAATGTTATCTATTGGTGTTACAATAGCTATATTTATCACTGTTACAAAATCTAAATTTGTGTTTCTTTTGCCAAAATACAGTGTTACATTAGATTTGTTTACTGTTACGTCAGTAATAAAAGTGGGCCCACATGTGGGTCCCACATGGCAGTGGGACCCACTTGATGATGTTACAATGGGCCCCACTTGATGACGTGGCAGTGGGCCACACTTGATGACGTGGAAGTGGGGCCCTTGATGACGTGGCAGCGGGCCCCATATGATGACGTGGCAGTGGGTACCACTGATTAGCCAATCTATGTGGCAGTCCACGTGGCAGTCCATGTGGCATTGCTCGCCACGTGTCAGTGGGTCCCTCTATATGACGTGGCTTCCTACGTGGCAATCCAGTCAGGTGGGTCCCACATGATTTTTTCAAATGCTAAGGTAACACTGAATTGCCGTTACGTTTGATTTATCTAGTGTTACTCTATCTCCCTAAGGTAATGTTTTTATTTGTGTTACGGTTGATAATCAAAACATTACATTAGATAGCAATGACAATATTTGCGGATGAAATGGTTATTTGGCGTTACAATAGGCCTATTGCAACATAAAACGGGCCTAAGGTGACGTAAAATGAGTGTCTTATTAGCCCATCTATGGCGTAGTGGGTGAAGCTACCTGGATCTTTAAGCTTTGGAGGTAATTTTTGTTGCAGCACATCACTGTACTCTTCGGTTAGAGCAACGGTCTCAAGGTCATCCAGTTTCACCTTCCTTGAAAGAATACTCTTCATAAATTTCGCATAACTAGGCATTCTCCAGATCCTCAGTGAAAGGTATATTGATGTGAAGTTTCTTGAACACCTCCAGAAACTTACCGAACTGCTTATCCAGCTTTTGTTGTTGCAATCTCTTAGGGAAAGGTGGTGGAGGATAGATCTGTTTCTCCCCTGTATTACCCTCAGGTAGAGTGTGTTCAACAGTAGTCCTCCTTGGTTCCGCCGCTTTCTCCCTTTGCTTAGTTTCTTCATCAACTTCAGCTTCTCCGTATTTTGCTTTTTCTGCATCAGCAAATTTTCCAGACCTTAAGGTAATAGCCTTGACTTGCTCTTTAGATTCTTTCCTGCCTGGCACTTTAGTATCATTGGGAAGTGTGCCAGGTTGACGATTGAGCACTACATTGGCTATTTGACCGATTTGATTTTCCAAGGTCTTGATAGAAACATCCTGACTTTTACACAACAGCTTGAGTTCCTCGAAATCAGCACTAGAAGGTGGAGCTGCACCTCCTTGTTGAGGATATGATTGCCTTTGAGCATAATGATGTGGTTGCTGGAATCCAGATGGATTAAACTGTTTACTTACGCCTTGCTGATATGGTCGCTGAATAGCATTCTGATTATTACTCCAGCTGAAATTTGGAAGATTTCCGTTGTTAGGATGATAAGTAGCTGGCACAGGCTGCTGCGGTCGCTGATAATTGTTCACATACTGCACATATTCATTAACAAGAGAACACTGATTCGTAGCATGAGAACCTGCACAAATCTCACAGACCAAGCTATCTGATTGACTCCATAGGTGGCTAAAGAATCGACCTTCATAGACAGCGCTTGGAGCTGCGCTGCAATAGCTGTAGCTGCATCAACTTCCAGAATACCTGCTACCTTCCCAGGCATCATCCTTTGAGTTGGGTTTTGATGCTCATTTACAGCCATAGTCTCAATAAGATTATAACCCTCAGTATAGCTTTTGGCACATAAGGCGCCTCGAGCTGCTGCATCGACCATGGGCCGAGATTGGGCCATCAAACCATTACAGAAACCAGTGATCACATCCAATCAGGCATATCATGATGTGGATACTTTCTCAACATCTCCTTGTAGCGGTCCCAAGCTTCGCACCTAGATTCTGTAGGTTGCTGCGCAAATTGAGTAAGAGCACTCCTCATAGCCGCAGTCTTCGCCATTGGATAGAACTTCACCAGAAACTTTTACGCAAGATCTTGCCAAGTAGTGATGGACCCAGCTGGTTCAGAATGTAACCAATCCTTAGCTTTATTCCTCAGTGAGAATGGGAAAAGCCTCAGCTTGATAGCCTCATCAGTCATACCATTATATTTGAAAGTACTACAGATCTCGATAAAATTCCTGATGTGCATGTTGGGGTCTTCAGTCGCAGCACCTCCGAAAGAAACGGAATTCTGCACCATCTGAATGGTGCCTGACTTGATTTCAAAGTTATTGGCCTCAATAGCTGGATGCATGATGCTTGACTGAATGTCATCAATTTTAGGCCGAGAAAAGTCCATAAGAACTGGATCTGCCGGAACTATATGATCACCCATGATTACTGGTTCTTTCTGCTCACTTTCTGTATCCGAATCTTCAAAATCTATCTTCTCTGGAATACCAAGAACTTCGTCTGTCTCCTCAGCCGTATCTAAAGTCCTTTTGCGAGTGCGAGAACGTGTTTGCATAAACGCTCGCTAAAGTACCTGAAACATAACCGGAAACAATAAGTAACAAGTCTTAATCAATGAGTCCTAAAGACCACTGATGGTAAGTACATAAACTAAACAAATACGCCGAGTCCCCGGCAGCGGCGCTAAAAACTTGTTAGGGCGAAAACACGCGCTAATAATACACGCAAGTATACGCGTTCGCAAGTAATATAGAATAATTTCTAGTTCATTCCCATAGAGACTCAGACTAATTATGTTCAATGAACACTCACTCACCAATGTATAATTACTTCTCAATGTCAAGACAATAACACTTAGATTTGATTAACTAATTATTAACTATAATTAACTACGAGAATTAAGAACTTATTGACACTTGAATTAACAATATTTAAACACTCATGAGATCACAACTTCATTACTACTTCCTTCAATAGATATCATTATTACCCTTAGCATGCAACAGTGATGATATTAATCGAACAACACGAAACTAATAGAAGCCAACTTTTGTTGTACTAATACCATTCTACCAAACATCCACAATTAAGATAGAAGTTGAATAGGCATCAATTATGTTGAGACCCCATATGTCTACAGAATTTGACAACATAACGATTTAAGCACAAGTTATTCCTTATGATTACACATGGCAAGTAAAACGGTTAGAGTTACCCACTAATCATGGATACACATACATGAACCTATGCTAGCATGGCAAGTTCTAAACCTCAAGATCCACCGTCGCTTAACAAGAGATTAACACCCTATCTTATATGTTCGCGATGCACATAAGACGAATAAGCACAACCAATACTAGATATCTTACAATAATCACACACTAAGGTATTAAACAACTAACTAAAGAATTCCATAGTAAATCCGTTACGACCCCATGATTACGATTAGCCCATGATTTAACTCATCGTCACCATGGGTTTATATGAAAACATGATAATAACACACGAGAATAATAACTAAAACTACTTATATTAAACCAGAGTACGTCAAAAGAGTAAATAGGTTCAAAGTAAAGAAAACTAGCATCCAACGTTATAACGAAATAAAGAATTACAAGAAAATATGCTTCCTCTTCATTGTGATGTGCTAAAACGGTCTTCTTCCTTATCTCCTCGCTCCTCGATTAATACTACGATTCAACACCTTGTGAAACGTCTTTGAAAACTACTTACATAGGAGTCCCACAAAACCCATCTATCTCAGAAGTTGGAAGCTTAACAGAATCAGGAGTCTAAAATAATTATTTTAAATTTCCGTCCCTGAGCGGCCGCTCAGCATTCCTGAGCGGGCGCTCAGCTTCCTAAGCGGTCGCTCAGCAGAGCTGAGCGGGCGCTCAGACCCCTTCTGGAAAATGCTCTATTTTTACTCCCGTTCTTTCCTGCATTCTGCTCCTATCTTCCCACTTGCAATGCCAAACACATTCCAAGGCTTATTCTTGATGAAACCTCTCCACAAATGAAAGTAATACCCTGAAATGCACAAACACTAGAAAAATGCATCAAATACATAAAATACTTGAATTCAAGACACCAATTCAAGCCATTATAAGACGTTCTAAGTGGTATTAAATGCCACTTATCAATGAGATGGAGAAGATACGCTCTGAATATAAGACGACGAGGAAAGAGTTAACCACGGCCAAATCCAGAACTAAGACATCAACAAAGAAGACGATCCCAAGTGTGGTTAGACATTTGGACATTGATATTGTTGAGGAACAGGATCAACATGAAGCGCCAACGAAGGGTACTGAGGATGTGATTGAGATAGAGGATATATAGAACGTACCATATAATGGTGATAACATAGAAAGAAAACATGATGAGCAACGTTCTGATGATCTTGAGCATCGAGAAGGGGATAATGATAGAAGGAGATCACGCGATAGAAGTACAACGTCTCGAAACCAATTGCAGAGGAATTTAAAAAATATTACATAAAGTGAGGGACTTAATAGAAAGAATCGTTGGTATTCCGAAGCCATTAGAGAAGGAGACTCCTATGAGCTATGCTGATTCACCTTTTCTTGACAACATCGCTTTGGTAGAGATACCGAAATGCTTTACAGTACCGCAAATGAGGCCATATGACGGTACTAGTGATCTATTGGAACACATCGCACAATATAAGCAACGAATGTTTACGGTACCTATCACACATGACTTAAAAAAGCTTGTATGTGCAAAGGATTTGGTTCTACATTGTCAGGACCATCCTTATAATAGTTCATGAATCTTCCACACAGGAGTATCAAGACATTTGCCAACCTAGAAGACGCATTTAACATGCAATTTGCTAGTACACTACAGGAAATGTTACATTCACCTACCAAAAAATTAGCTACAATTATGTAATATTAGATAAAGACTAACTTTCATTTACCATTATATAATTGTAACCATTTTTTGTAGCTAAATATCGACGTGATGGAAGTTGTTATGCACTTTAACCTATGGACCCACATACATGCTGAGGTGTTTCTATTGCTTTAAAGTTTCAGTCGCGGTCAATATTCCTCCATGTTAAATTAGTTTTCTACTACAAGAGCAAGTCAATGCATTTCTTACCTATAAGATTTGTTTCTTTCTAAATATCAATTATTTTTAATTATATAGTTTCTATTATATCCATTGCGCCCGTAACTCAGATACCGTATATGTCTAATATAACTTATTTTATTCTTCCAAAAACGAATTGAGAAATACTTTTTATAATTTTATTGTAGACTAGAAGATAACAAAGTTGAAATATTTGAAAATAAATTACGAAAGTACATCAAACTAAAAACTATTTCATCAAACTAGTGAAAGTTAAGTTTTTCATAATTTAAAATAAAATTACACATTATACGGCATAAGTTGGTTCTTGAATTTTTCATTATGAATTTATTATTTAGTATAAAAATTGGGAATTTATCAAAAAATTAAAAAATTATTTGCGATGTTACCAATTTGTTTTTTACAAAAATGCTATTTATTCTGAAAATATGTGTAAATATACGATGTTGTATAAGAAGTTGCATTTAGTGTAAATTATGTTATCAACGTAAAACTTGAATAGTTTTTAAAAAACCCAAAAATATAATATTTGAAAAATATGAGTATTTTTAGATAACTATTTCAAACAGTGTGATTTGTGAATTATTACCATGATGCAAACGGAGGAGTATAATTTGTGTACGGAACTACCTAAAACTTTTCCTGTGAACGAATAAGATTTCACGGGTATTCTCCCGATTATCTATGGTATCAGTTATCTCTCCTCGACGGGTTCTGTTCAAGTTTGACTTTACATAATATTAAATCCTATTGATGCTAATTTTAACCGATTTTGTGGGGAGTCTGTCACTCGAAATAATTTATGATAACACGATTAAAAAGTTAAAACTATTATTTAGCAAAAAAAATTTAAAATTGTTAGTATATAAATAAAATTAAATCAATATACTACTCAATTATGATAATTGTGATGTGTATAATTGGAGAGCAATTCTACATATCCCGAAATGGATCACAAGTTCGTTCCTAAATAACACGTGATACTTTGTCATTCCTCAAACTCATATGTATGCATTTTAGGGTCCAATTATCGAATCCGTTAAATCCAATTATTAAAAAAATGTGCTACGAGACTCTCAAGTTCGAATTTCATTAAAAACCAATATTTTTATAATTATTTATAAGAATCTACAAATAAGTTTTCAAGTTGTAATCCAACCAACAACAAATATTTACATTATCATTTATAGATTTACAAATTAGATTGATGGTTTAAATATGTCAATCATAAACTATTTTACAACATTTTAAGAAAAATAATCAAAAATATAATTTTTCTAATTTTTTTGTTTTACAAATTTACTATATTATGAAAATTATTTACAAAAACACGGTGCAAACAAAGTCTAACTATACATGCAACTAGCTAGATATATTTTTTGGTTGGGTTCGAGGTTAATATTTATTACATTCTACGTTATATCTAATTGTAAGGAGTTATAAAAATCGTCGAATTTGCATTTATTTGCATCTAACTAATTACAGAAAAATCGTATCTTTTTAAAAGAAATTTCAAAATTTAACATGTTAAAAATTAAAATTAAAAAATTTACTTTTTTTGCAATTTTTTTAAAAACCAATAGTATTTTGAGAAATTACCTAAAATACTATTTTTTTCTGAATGTGTTTGCAATTTAATGATCTTTTAAAAAAATGCAAAAATACGGTTTTCAACTGAAAGCAACCACGTATACAATTTCTCTGAAGAAGTGCCAAAAAATACTTTTAGTTAAAATTATGGTTGCCTTGAGTTGCATTTGATCTTGTATCTGGTTGCAATGGGTTGCAAAATCGTATTTTTGTAAAAAAATTGAAAAATTATATTTTTGCAAAACAAAAATTAAAAAATTGGATTTTTGTAAAAACCTCTAATATATTTACAAAACAAGTTTTGAATTAGGAAAAAAAAACTTTTTATAAGCAATACATATCCGTACAAATTAAAGAAATGTGCGAACAGTAAAAAGAATTAGCGGGCAAACATCGATAAATAATTAATGAATTTTTTAAAATTAAGCGCCTAAAATTCCCCCATAAATTTAAACTGTTTTCAAACTGAATAATGATAGAAAAAATCACCACATACACGTAATCTATATCGGAGGGTACAAAACTAACTAGTAGCGTAATACTATCCGTTCTTTACATGCAAGACCTCCCCTCACCATAACTTGCCATAGTATCATCTATATAGATTTAATAAAGTTTTGAATATTTCTATCTTTAAGTACTTCTTTTCACAATTGATACCATACTTAAACTCATATCAACGACTCTTTTAACGAATGTGGCAATGATCAATCTTTCGTATAGAACTTATTTTATGTCCAATTTTTAGTCTGTCATGGGTTGACTATTATGGTGGTCCATTATTGAAAAGACGGTGAAGGTAGTTGTCTAATTATCTCTTTATTGAACACCTTTATAGTTTTAATATTTTACTAGATGCTTTACAAACACCTTTCTCATGTATTTATTGAAATGTGTATCATTTGTTTGATGCATTACCTATCTATGAACCATGTTTAGTCTTTGTAAAACATGAGCATGTGCTTAATTCTTTTAACACTCACATAAAACTATATATTCATTGCACTTTTCTTGTTCAATTTATTTCAGGAACAGGTGAGAACTGATCAAAAGTTGAGGTCGATATGCGAAGAATTATCATATAAGTTCAAGTTCCACGTGCAATTGGGAGTCGAAGTGGACGAAAAATTGCTGGAAAGATGGTTATAGTCAAGAACTACATACTCCCGTTGTTGCGGTTCTTTCCGACTTTAACACCGACGTTTAAGAAAATAAACAAATGGTTTGTACTTGGTATTGTGTTCCCTTACGTGTTAGACATTGTGGCAGCTAGAAGCAGCGGTCAATAAACATCTCAGGTATTGATAGCTATGCAATAAGTGCCCCGGGTGAACAATTTAAACAAAGCAGCTTCCGATAGCTTAATTTTCTGAGGCGCTTCTTGCAAATTTCTGTGTATCTTATACATTTTTTAATTTTTGAGTTGTATGAACTGACATGAAACATAATTTTTTGAATGTATTTTTAATTTGGTATTATTTTTATTAATTTTATAAAAATGTTGTTTGTTGAACGAATTACTTGGTTATGGATCAAAATTCTAATATTAACAAATCATTTAAAAAAAATTAGAATATTATTATATTATGAAAATCTTAAGAATAAAATTTAATATTATGTTTAATTATATAGAAGACGCAATCAACATGCAATTTGCTAGTACACTACAAGAAATCTTACATTTACCTACCAGTAATTTAGCTACAATTATGTAATAGTTGATAAAGACTAACTTTAATTTACCATTATATAATTGTAACCGTTTTTGGTAGCTAAATGTCGACGTGATGGAAGTTGTTATGCACTTTAACCTATGGACCCACGTACATGCTGAGGTGTTTCTATTGCTTTAAAGTTTGAGCCGCGGTCAATATTCCTCCATGTTAAATTAATTTTCTACTTCAAGTGCAAGTCGATGCGTTGCTTACCTGTAAGATTTGTTTCTTTCTAAATATCAATTATTTTTAATTATATAGTTTCTATTATATCCATTGCGCCCGTAACTCAGATACCGTATATGTCTAATATAACTTATTTTATTCTTCCAAAAACGAATAGAGTTATACTTTTTATAATTTTATTGTAGTCTAGAAGATAACAAAGTTGAAATATTTGAAAATAAATTACCAAAGTGCATCAAACTAAAAACTATTTCATCAAACTAGTGAAAGTTAATTTTTTCATAATTTGAAATATAATTACACATTATACGGCATAAGTTGGTTCTTGAATTTTTCATTATGAATTTATTATTTAGTATAAAAATTGGGAATTTATCAAAAAATTGAAAAATTATTTGTGATGTTACCAATTTGTTTTTTACAAAAATGCTATTTATTCTGAAAATATGTGTAAATATACGATGTTGTATAAGAAGTTGCATTTAGTATAAACTATGTTATCATCGTAAGACTTGAATAGTTTTTAAAAAACCCAAAAATATAATATTTGAAAAATATGAGTATTTTTAGATAGCTATTTCAAACAGTGTGATTTGGGAATTATTACCATGATGCAAACGGAGGAGTATAATTTGTGTACGGAACTACCTAAAACTTTTCCTGTGAACGAATAAGATTTCACGGGTATTCTCCCGATTATCTATGAGTATCAGTTATCTCTCCTCGACGGGTTCTGTTCAAGTTTGACTTTACATAATATTAAATCCTATTGATGCTAATTTTAACCGATTTTGTGGGGAGTCTGCCACTCGAAATAATTTATGATAACACGATTAAAAAGTTAAAACTATTATTTAGCAAAAAAAATTTAAAATTGTTAGTATATAAATAAAATTAAATCAATATACTACTCAATTATGATAATTGTGATGTGTATAATTGGAGAGCAATTCTACATATCCCGAAATGGATCACAAGTTCGTTCCTAAATAACACGTGATACTTTGTCATTCCTCAAACTCATATGTATGCATTTTAGGGTCCAATTATCGAATCCGTTAAATCCAATTATTAAAAAAATGTGCTACGAGACTCTCAAGTTCGAATTTCATTAAAAACCAATATTTTTATAATTATTTATAAGAATCTACAAATAAATTTTCAAGTTGTAATCCAACCAACAACAAATATTTACATTATCATTTATAGATTTACAAATTAGATTGATGGTTTAAATATGTCAATCATAAACTATTTTACAACATTTTAAGAAAAATAATCAAAAATATAATTTTTCTAATTTTTTTGTTTTACAAATTTACTATATTATGAAAATTATTTACAAAAACACGGTGCAAACAAAGTCTAACTATACATGCAACTAGCTAGATATATTTTTTGGTTGGGTTCGAGGTTAATATTCATTACATTCTACGTTATATCTAATTGTAAGGAGTTATAAAAATCGTCGAATTTGCATTTATTTGCATCTAACTAATTGCAGAAAAATCGTATCTTTTTAAAAGAAATTTCAAAATTTAACATGTTAAAAATTAAAATTAAAAAATTTACTTTTTTTGCAATTTTTTTAAAAACCAATAGTATTTTGAGAAATTACCTAAAATACTATTTTTTTCTGAATGTGTTTGCAATTTAATGATCTTTTAAAGAAATGCAAAAATACGGTTTTCAACTGAAAGCAACCACGTATACAATTTCTCTGAAGAAGTGCCAAAAAATACTTTTAGTTAAAATTGTGGTTGCCTTGAGTTGCATTTGATCTTGTATCTGGTTGCAATGGGTTGCAAAATCGTATTTTTGTAAAAAAATTGAAAAATTATATTTTTGCAAAACAAAAATTAAAAAATTGGATTTTTGTAAAAACCTCTAATATATTTACAAAACAAGTTTTGAATTAGGAAAAAAAAACTTTTTATAAGCAATACATATCCGTAGAAATTAAAGAAATGTGCGAACAGTAAAAAGAATTAGCGGGCAAACATCGATAAATAATTAATGAATTTTTTAAAATTAAGCGCCTAAAATTCCCCCATAAATTTAAACTGTTTTCAAACTGAATAATGATAGAAAAAATCACCACATACACGTAATCTATATCGGAGGGTACAAAACTAACTAGTAGCGTAATACTATCCGTTCTTTACATGCAAGACCTCCCCTCACCATAACTTGCCATAGTGTCATCTATATAGATTTAATAAAGTTTTGAATAGTTCTATCTTTAAGTACTTCTTTTCACAATTGATACCATACTTAAACACATATCAACGACTCTTTTAACGAATGTGGCAAGGATCAATCTTTCGTATAGAACTTATTTTATGTCCAATTTTTAGTCTGTCATGGGTTGACTATTATGGTGGTCCATTATTGAAAAGACGGTGAAGGTAGTTGTCTAATTATCTCTTTATTGAACACCTTTATAGTTTTAATATTTTACTAGATGCTTTACAAACACCTTTCTCATGTATTTATTGAAATGTGTATCATTTGTTTGATGCATTACCTATCTATGAACCATGTTTAGTCTTTGTAAAACATGAGCATGTGCTTAATTCTTTTAACACTCACATAAAACTATATATTCATTGCACTTTTCTTGTTCAATTTATTTCAGGAACAGGTGAGAACTGATCAAAAGTTGAGGTCGATATGCGAAGAATTATCATATAAGTTCAAGTTCCACGTGCAATTGGGAGTCGAAGTGGACGAAAAATTGCTGGAAAGATGGTTATAGTCAAGAACTACATACTCCCGTTGTTGCGGTTCTTTCCGACTTTAACACCGACGTTTAAGAAAATAAACAAATGGTTTGTACTTGGTATTGTGTTCCCTTACGTGTTAGACATTGTGGCAGCTAGAAGCAGCGGTCAATAAACATCTCAGGTATTGATAGCTATGAATTAAGTGCCCCGGGTGAACAATTTAAACAAAGCAGCTTCCGATAGCTTAATTTTTTGAGGCGCTTCTTGCAAATTTCTGTGTATCTTATACATTTTTTAATTTTTGAGTTGTATGAACTGACATGAAACATAATTTTTTGAATGTATTTTTAATTTGGTATTATTTTTATTAATTTTATAAAAATGTTGTTTGTTGAACGAATTACTTGGTTATGGATCAAAATTCTAATATTAACAAATCATTTAAAAAAAATTAGAATATTATTATATTATGAAAATCTTAAGAATAAAATTTAATATTATGTTTAATTATATAGAAGACGCAATCAACATGCAAGTTGCTAGTACACTACAAGAAATCTTACATTTACCTACCAGTAATTTAGCTACAATTATGTAATAGTTGATAAAGACTAACTTTAATTTACCATTATATAATTGTAACCGTTTTTGGTAGCTAAATGTCGACGTGATGGAAGTTGTTATGCACTTTAACCTATGGACCCACGTACATGCTGAGGTGTTTCTATTGCTTTAAAGTTTGAGCCGCGGTCAATATTCCTCCATGTTAAATTAATTTTCTACTTCAAGTGCAAGTCGATGCGTTGCTTACCTGTAAGATTTGTTTCTTTCTAAATATCAATTATTTTTAATTATATACTTTCTATTATATCCATTGCGCCCGTAACTCAGATACCGTATATGTCTAATATAACTTATTTTATTCTTCCAAAAACGAATAGAGTTATACTTTTTATAATTTTATTGTAGTCTAGAAGATAACAAAGTTGAAATATTTGAAAATAAATTACCAAAGTGCATCAAACTAAAAACTATTTCATCAAACTAGTGAAAGTTAATTTTTTCATAATTTGAAATATAATTACACATTATACGGCATAAGTTGGTTCTTGAATTTTTCATTATGAATTTATTATTTAGTATAAAAATTGGGAATTTATCAAAAAATTGAAAAATTATTTGTGATGTTACCAATTTGTTTTTTACAAAAATGCTATTTATTCTGAAAATATGTGTAAATATACGATGTTGTATAAGAAGTTGCATTTAGTATAAACTATGTTATCATCGTAAGACTTGAATAGTTTTTAAAAAACCCAAAAATATAATATTTGAAAAATATGAGTATTTTTAGATAGCTATTTCAAACAGTGTGATTTGGGAATTATTACCATGATGCAAACTGAGGAGTAGAATTTGGGTACAGAACTACCTAAAACTTTTTCTGTGAACGAATAAGATTTCACGGGTATTTTCCCGATTATCTATGAGTATCCATTATCTCTCCTCGACGGGTTCTGTTCAAGTTTGACTTTACACAATATTAAATCCTACTAATTCTAATTTTAACCGGTTTTGTGGGGAGTCTGCCACTCGAAATAATTTATGATAACACGATTAAAAAGTTAAAACTCTTATTTAGCAAAAAAATGTTAAAATTGTTAGTATAGAAAAAAAATTAAATCAATATACTACTCAATTATGATAATTGTGATGTGTATAATTGGAGAGCAATTATACATATCCGGAAATGGACCACAAGTTCGTTCCTAAATAACACATGATACTTTATCATTCCTCAAACTCATATGTATGCATTCAGGGTCCAATTATCGAATCCGTTAAATCCAATTATTAAAAAAATGTACTACGAGACTCTCAAGTTCGAATTTCGTTAAAAACCAATATTTTTATAGTTATTTATAAGAAACTATTAAGTTTTCAAGTTGTAATCCAACCAACAACAAATATTTACATTATCAATTATAGATTTACAAATTAGATTGATGAAATTTACTATATTATGAAAATTATTTACAAAAACACGATGCAAACAAAGTCTAACTATACATGCAACTAGCTAGATATAGTTTTTTGGTTGGGTTCGAGGTTAATATTCATTACATTCTACGTTATATCTAATTGTAAGGAGTTGCAAAAATCGTCGAATTTGCATTTATTTGCATATAACTAATTGCAGAAAAATCGTATCTTTTTTGCAATTTTTTTAAAAACCAATAGTATTTTGAGAAATTACAAAAAAATACTATTTTTTCTAAATGTGTTTGCAATTTTACGATCTTTAAAAAAATGCAAAAATACGGTTTGCAACTGAAAGCAACTACATATACAATTTCTCTGAAGAAGTGCCTAGAAATACTTTTAGTTGAAATTGTGGTTTGATCTTATATCTGGTTGCAATAGGTTGCAAAATCGTATTTTTGTAAAAAAAATTGAAAATCGTATTTTTGCAAAAAAAAAATTAAAAAAATGTATTTTTTTAAAAACCTCTAATATATTTACAAAACAAATTTTGAATTTTGAATTTTCAAAAAAAAATCTATATATAAGCATTACATGGCCCAATAATTGTTAGAGTACAAATTAAAGAAATGTGCGAGTAAAAGGAATTAGCGGGCAAACATCGATAAATAATTAACGAATTTTTTAAAAATTAAGTGCCTAAAATTCCCCCATAAATTTAAACTGTTTTCAAACTGTATAATGATACAACAAACCACTACATACACCTAATCTATATCGGAAAGTACAAAACTAACTAGTAGCGTAATACTATCCGTTCTTTACCTGCAAGACCTCCCCACACCATAACTTGCCATAGTATCATCCATATAGATTTGATAAAGTTTTGAATAGTTCTATCTTTAAGTACTTCTTTTCACAATTGATGTCATACTTAAACACATGTCAACGACTCTTTTAACAAATGTGGCAAGGATTAATCTTTCGTATAGAACTTATTTTATGTCTATTTTTTAGTCTGTCATGGGTTGACTGTACGGTGGTCCATTATTGAAAAGACGGTGAAGGTAGTTGTCTAATTATCTTTTTATTGGACACCTTTATAGTTTTAATATTTTACTAGATGCTTTACGAACACCTTTCTCATGTATTTATTAAAATGTGTATCATTTGTTTGATGCATTACCTATCTATGAACCATGCTTCTTTGTAAAACACGAGCATGTGCTTAATTCTTTTAACACTCACATAAAACTATACATTCATTGCACTTTTCTTGTTCAATTTATTTCAGGAAAAGGTGAGAACTGATCAAAAGATTACCTTTTTGTTGAGAAGAAGTTGCTTGGTGATAATGTTGACTATTTGTTGGATCGTTGGAACATCTCATGTATAACAATTACCTCTTTTCTTGCTTAATTTCTATTTATTATTGCTTCTATTTTCATAGATCACCGTTAACTGCTACGGCATGTCTTTTACTCGGTATAGACCCAATCAGTCATGTAGACCATGCTTTGAGTGCTAAATTTACATAAGTCCCTACCTCTTCGATGTCATTAGTTGTCGATCTGTTGTCATTTTCTTAGCATTACATTTCCATTTTCGTGTAGTTAAACTCGTATTATACGTATATGTAAAGATTTGTATACAAAAGTTCTGTTATACTACACACACGCCATTATGTATTATACAAACTAATTTTGATTTTATAAATAAAATCAATGGCTAGGATGAAGGTCTCTATTTCTCTTGATAGAGAGGTTCTCTCTAGATGTATATAATAAAAGTAAGGACACATAAACACCTAAACTTGTATTCAAAAAATTTACACTGATTTGAGGGTAATAATAGTCAAAGATATCAAGCTCAACACATTATTTAGGATTGAATTTAAACCAACAAAGATGAAAAATAAAGAATTTATTAGTGATGATTCATGCATATAATAAACGTTATAAATCGATTATGGTTACTAGGAGAGACGTTCAACTAAACTTGCAAATAAAGCCACTGAATGAGCATTTTAAGAAAATTATAAAGGAATATACTAATGGTTTTACAGAAAATAAAGTCAAAAAAATATTTCAGTAAGATACCACAATCCCAAGTTTGGTGTTCCCTTCAAAAATCTGAAAATCCTCTTGACAACCATTTAGTGTGATTCTTTAGGATTTGCTTGAAATTTAGCATACAAACATGTGGAAAAAATGATGTCTGGTCTAATTGCGGTTAAGTAAAGCAAAGATCCAATCACTCCTTTGTAACTTGATATATCTACACTTTTTTCTTTCTTACCTTCATCCAACTTGGTAGCTATAGACATAAGAGTTGATGCAGGTGAGCAGTCCACCATTCCAAATTTCTTCAAAAGATCTTTGACATACTTGGTTTAACTTCTAAAGATTCCATCAGTTCCTCTTAGAATCAGAAAAATTCCAAGTTAAATTTTATTTAAAAAAATAATATACAGGGAATTCTAAAATATTTAGAGATCATATTTCATCTAATTTCTAGTTAAATTAAATTATTTTTGATTTATCAGGAATTAATCTGCTGCAACTAGTTAGCGGAGTTCTTGCCTTTAGGTCGAAGAATTTAACATACCAATTTCACTTATAAGTCTCATGAAAGTTGCTTCATCTAAAGGTTTAGTGAAAATTTCAGCTAACTATTTTTCTGTTGAAACAAAAATAAGGTTAATGTTATCTTAATGAATTTGCTTAGTACTAGAATGATTGACTGGATTAGCCACAATAGATATTGCTCTAGTATTGTCACACATGATTCAAACCTTTTGTAATATTAGGCCATAATCCATCAGTTGAGTTCTAACCCAAAGCACTTCAGAACAACAACTTCCAGCAGCTATATATTGAGCTTCACTTTCATCAAGTCATTCCAAGTATGGATACTTGTCATCATCAAATGTTGCATCTATGCTTTCTATTATTTTCTTTGCTCTAGCACATATACTCTGTTGGAAATCCAAATATCCCTGAAAAATAGCTTCAAATACTTTAAAGTCAAATTTTCCATCATATTCAGAGTTGTCTTTTAGAATAACGCATTTGCTTCCAAACACATGAAGATGTTTAACAGTAGGCTTCCTTTTTGTCAAAATTGAGTAGGGTGACTTGCCAATGTTTTTGTTGAGTAGATATCTATTTTGAGTGTAACATGTTATGTTAAAAGCTTCTTTTCAAAAACTTGTTGGCAGTTTGGCATCTTGCTAGCTAGCAGCCTCAACTAGAGTTCGATTTTTCCTTTCAACCACACCACTTTGTTGAGGTGTTCTTGTAGCTGAGAACTCTTGAACAATGCCTTTATCTTTATAATATTCACCTCGAATTACATTCCTGAATTTTGTGTCATTGTCACTCCTCAATCTTTTGACACATTCTTGATCTTCAGCCTACTTATCAATTTATTTGATGTGTTCAATGATGAAGTGTGGAGTTTCATCTTTTTAATGCATAAATTCCACCCAAATGTATCTTGAGTAGTCATGCACCATCACCAAAGCATACTTCTTTCTAGATAAAGACATGACATTTACATGTCCAAAAAAATCCACGTGGATAAGCTGTAGTGGTGCATTAATATAATTAACAGTTTTACTCTTGTGACTCGGCCTCTTTATTTTTCCTTTTTGACAAGTTTCACAAACTTCATCTTGAGCAAATTTCAAGGTTGCCATGTCTCTCACTAATTCCTTTTTCACCAAAGTGTTGATTGCTTTTTAAATGGACATTTGATTTGTTTCAGCAATGTGCTATATTAATTAATAATCATTTTTTAAAATTTATAAAAGATCAGTAGTAGTGGATTAGGACAATATCCCAATTGCTTTCACCAAATCGTATGGAATGTTACATTTTTAAATACTTCATAAAACAATTTAGTTCATGTCCCAATTATCAAGATTATAGAATTTCAAGATGGGCCTCTTATATTTATGTGGTTGGTTGCACCTTTATCGAACGTATAAATCAAATTTTTTTATTAATCTTGTTAATTTTACGAATGAAACTGTGGCAATAGGTTTCGTTCTTATCATTTGTACATTACGGTAGTAGTGGACTAGGTCAAAATCGCAATTGCTTTCACCAAACATAATCTGTGTGGAATATTACATTTTTAAATACTTCATAAAACAATTTAGTTCATGTCGCAATTATCAAGATTGCAGAATTTCAAGACCGGCCTCTTTGTGTGATTTGTTGCACCTTTATCGAATGTAGGAATCAAATTTATTTATTAATCTTCTTAATTTCACGAATGAAACTGTGACAATGGGTTTTGTTCTTACCATTTGTACATTAAGGTGAGTTTGAGGGGTAATAATAGAGTCAAAAATGCCAAGTTCAACACCACTTTCAGCTTTCGCAGCATATAATTAAATTAGTTCAGCAAGAGCCTGTATTTTATAATATATAATTTTTTTGCATTTTGTAATATATAATTTTTTGCATTTTCGCTATGTGTCTTACTTAATATGCATTTTTCATAATAAATCCATCCCAACCTAAAACTCATCAAAACCGTTACCATCTTTCCTAAATCGTAGCACTTGGTGAATTTGTTTTTCCTCTTTAATATTAATAAAATATAATTTACTCTACAGATAAATTAGTGAATTATGATTTTCAACCTAACAAAAATAAATTAGGTGGAGTTCATCTAAAAGGTCTTTTGTACAGAAGGTATGTAAAGGATAGTGATTTTTTTGAAGATGCAACTCTATAAAAGTACAAAGTTAGGACTTATGAAAAAAGTTCAATATCATACTAATGATTTATGTCAATCATCAAAATTAGACAAGGATTTATGTCCTAACACAATGTTAAGTTTGTTTAGTATTGATCCGGTTGAATATCAAATTGATAATCACCAAAATTAATAAAACACAAACTAAATACATAATATATCATAATTTTCAAAATTAAATTAACAAAATTTAAATTAAAATAATAAATGTTATGAAGAAAGACCGTTAAAAAAGTCAGAATTGACCCATGCTTTTAGAGATGGTGAGAGGGGCAGATTGAAAAATGAGGAATGTGTGAGTGGCATCTCCTGGCTAGAACAATCTTTCAGGAGGTGATACATATAACAAGGAATAAAAATTGAGGAATAGGGGTACAAATATATTAAATGTGAATAAAGTGATTTTTTTCTCTAAATTTCATTAGTTTGGATTTTCATTTTTTTTCTAAATTTTCATTAGCTTGGATTCTCATTTTAATAAGTAAACTAATTAAAGGTAAATGTACTATTTTTAATTTTTTATTACATTTTAATAATTTAGGATTTCCTTATTATAGTAAATTATCTTCTTTTCTAATATTAGTGAATACCAAAAGAAAAATGTATCATCCTCATTGAAGATTAACTCAACATATATAATTTTTCTTCATCACTCCCACATATATCAGCAATCCTCAAACTTACAATTACAACTATACATGTAGAGAGAAATAAATTTGGCACATGCGACGCACAAAAATAAGGTTTTTCTTGGGTAAAGTTATTTGAAAAAAATATACAAAAAACTAATCAACCTTAATTCCTTGAGCAATTCCATGTACAAGCCTCTGGAACGGAAGTTTTAATATCAAAAGCTCAGTAGTCTTCTGATACTTACGGATTTCACTATAAGAAATTACTGTATGATTAGCCTTGGGCAACAACCAGGAAATGATGTTTCAATAATAACATGAATTGATAAATATATAGCGAAGGGCAACTGTTCCAGGGCGGTATCTATGTGGCTTCCTATAGGCACCAGTTGTTAGAGTACGCATACGAGCAACCTGTGATAGAGAACAAGACACAGAAAAGTTAGGAGAAGATATATCAAGTTAGGAGAAGATAGATCATACTGTATTCTATTATAGGCATTTAATAAGATGTAACCTTGTGTGTGAGCTGCTTTTCAGGAACCTTTCCTCCACTAGATTTAGTAGGAGTTATCTTGGTACCGGCCATCTAAAAATTAAAAAAGAATGGTTTTCAATCAATACCTTTGATGAATACTAGATGATATACATATTGTTAGAATTCAAACCCTCGCAGCTGCTTGTCATCTGTAAGTTCTTAAATGAAGCCCTGCAAATAAGGTAGGTTGAGTTGAAGGTTGCACAAAACACAGATGCAGGAACCTAGATATTGAAATTTGATATGCTTGTATTAAATGTATGTCTATGTAAGCAATTAGGTCAGCAACAATATTACTTAAGCAATTAGGTCATCATCTCAGAGCCTATAAATAAGGCATCCCTGCATTCTTGTATACTACACCAATAGTGAAATTCATAGAGAGAAATAAAAAGAGCTGAAGCTCTTGTGAGAGGAAAAAAATAGAAGTGTGTGTAAACACTTATATTTATAAGTTGTATTTCTATTATTAAGAAATAAGAGTAATCTCCTATTACTGTGTAGTTGTATTAATATTATTGTAATATTTTGGTATAAAGCCCATCTACGTTTCCAACAAGTGGTATCCGAGCCAAGGTTACGTTTCTGAAAAATGGCGAGCATGATACAACCGCAAATTCCGAAGTTGACGACAACAAATTATGGAAACTGGAGCATACAAATGAAGCTGTTACTCTGGTCTCAAGATATTTGGGATCTAGTTGAAAGTGGGTATACTGAACCAGATGCAGCTGCTGAAGCAGGCTTATCAAATGACCAGAAATCAATTTTAAAGGAGACACGGAAAAGAGACAAGAAGGCTTTATTTTTAATTATTCAAGGTGTTGACGAATCAACCTTTGAAAAAATCTCGGAGGCAAAAACATCCAAGCAAGCGTGGGAGATTCTGCAGAAATCATTCCAGGGTGTCGAGAAAGTCAAAAAGGTGCGACTCCAGGTGTTGTATGGTGAGTTTGAAAATTTAAACATAAAATCCTCAGAAAATATTGGTGAATTTGTTACGCGTTTGAAAATGGTGACAAATGAGATGAAAAGAAATGGTGACAGTCTTGATGATGTACGGGTCATGGAAAAGTTGCTTCGTTTGTTGATAAGAAAATTTGATTATGTTGTTACTTCTATCGAGGAGTCAAAAGATTTGTCAAAAATTTCGATTGACGAGCTGGTTGGTTCGCTTCAAGCTCACGAGCAGCGGATGAACCAGTATGATGATGCAAGCCATCTGGAGAAGGCGTTGCAAAGTAAAGTATCCATTGGCGACAGTTCTGGCAGTAGCGGTTCTATACGTGGCAGAGGTGGCTTTAGAGGTGGCTACCGAGGTGGACGAGGACCTAGAAGGCAGTCTTTCAACAGAGGCTAGAATTCTGAAGGTTTTTAATCATCTGGTCGTGGTCAAAATTTTAGAGGCCGAGGACGAGGTGGATTTCAACGAGGTGACAAATCTCAATTTCAATGTTATAATTGTAATAAATTCGGTCACTTCAGTTATGAGTGTAGAGCCCCAAAGGTGGAAGAAAGAAGTCATTTTGCTGCAGCAAAAGAAGATAAAGACGTTGGCACTGCTACGTTCCTCACTTATAAAGGAGATGAGGAAAACAAGAAGAATGTTTGGTATCTTGACTCAGGAGCCAGCAATCATATGACTGGCCATAAAGATTTATTTACGGAGATAGACGAGACCATCAGTGGAGAAGTTACTTTTGGTGACTCGTCAAAGATTCCGGTCAAAGGGAAAGGTATAATTACAATTGTGTCAAAGAATGGTGAGAAAAAGTATATAAATGATGTTTATTATATACCTGCTTTGAAAAATAATATCATCAGTCTTGGCCAACTTGTGGAGAAAGGGTATAATATTCAGATGTAGGATAATTCTCTCATCATCAGAAATCAGGTTCGAGAATTAATTGCAGAGATGTCAAAGAATCGCCTGTTTACACTTGATATGCAGACGAAAGTGCAGAAGTGCTTGAAATCAGTCATTAAAAATGACTCATGGTTATGGCATTTAAGATTTGGTCATCTTGTATTTTCTGGCTTAAAATTTTTGGCAAAGACAAAGATGGTGGACGGTTTGCCAGAAATCGACGAACCGGAAAATTTGTGTGAAGCATGTGTCAAAGGGAAGCAACATCGACAAAGCTTTCCGGTTGTAAAATCGTGGAGAGCCAGGAGGCCATTGGAGATTGTTCACACATATATAGCTGGTCCATTTATATTCCATCACTTGGAGGTAATAGGTATTACCTAACTTTTATTGATGATTTTAGCAGGAAAAATTGGGTCTATATCATAAAAGAAAAGTCGGAGGCTCTTGATAAATTCAAGGAGTTCAAAGCACTGGCAGAAAAGCAAAGTGCTCATTATTTGAAGGTACTCAGATTAGACAGAGGAGGCGAGTATACTTCTAATCTGTTTAGAAGCTTTTGTAGAGCACATGAAATCAATCATCAGTTGACAACGACCTATACTCCTCAACAAAATGGCGTTGCAGAAAGAAAGAATCACACTATTCTTGACATGGCAAGGAGCATGGTAAAAGTAAAGCACTTGTCGAGAACCTTTTGGGCCGAAGCCGTTTTATGTGCAGTTTATTTGTTGAATCGCTGTCCAACAAAAAGTGTCAGAAACAAAACTCCAAATGAAGCATGGAGTGGTAGCAAACCATCAGTGGGACATCTCAGAATTTTTGGGTGTATTGCATATGCCCATGTTCCTGATCAGAAAAGAAAGAAGTTGGATGATAAAGGCGAGAAGTGCATATTTACCGGATATGACAAAAGGAGCAAGGCGTACAGACTTTGCAATCCCCTGACGAAGAAATTAATCATTTCTCGAGATGTTGAGTTCGATGAATCAGATTACTGGAGTTGGAGCGAGGATGAAAGAAAAGTTGCTGGTTTATTTTTCAATGGAGATGACGATGATGCTGATAACCAGAACATTGAAGATGACGGAGATGATGATCAAACTCCTCTACCAAGTCCAAATCAACAAACTCCTGGATCGACACCATCCACAGGAGGAAGCAGCAGTTCTGGGGAAGAACCACGAAAGATGTGGAGTCTGGATAATATCTACGAAGCTACAGGTCCGGTACAAACATCCTTTGATTATTCCTTATTTTGCTTAATGGCTGAATGTGATCCAGTTACATTTGAGGAAGCTTCTAAAGAAAGCAAATGGAACAAAGCCATGGATGAGGAAATTGGTGCAATTACGAAGAATGATACTTGGGAGCTCACATATCTTCCAAAAGGACACAAAGCAATTGGTGTCAAATGGGTCTACAAGACCAAGACGAATCAAGATGGAGAAGTGGAGAAATAGAAGGCAAGGTTGGTGGCTAAAGGCTACAAGCAATGATACGGAATTGACTATGATGAAGTGTTTGCTCCAGTTGCACAAGTTGACACAATCAGACTTCTTACAGCAATTGCCGCTCAGAATCAGTGGAAGATTTATTAGATGGATGTGAAGTCAGCGTTTTTAAATTGTTATCTCGAAGAAGAAGTTTACATCGAGCAACCTCTAGGATATGTTCAAAAAGGCCAGGAGAATAAAGTCTACAAACTAAAGAAAGCACTATACGGGTTAAAGCAAGCCCCGAGAGCGTGGAACACAAAGGTTGATGAATACTTCCAGAAAAATGGTTTTGTGAAGAGTCCATATGAGCATGCTCTCTACACGAAAACAAATTCAGGGGGAGATATAATGATCGTTTGCTTATAAGTGGGACATGATCTTTACCGGAAATAACCCTGATATGTTTGATAATTTTAAGAAAGTTATGACTAATGAATTTGATATGACAGATATTGGTCAAATGTCATACTTTCTTGGAGTCGAGGTGAAGCAAAGTAAAGAGGGGATTTTTATGTGTCAGAAAAAATATGCGGAGCAGATTTTAAAGAAGTTTAGAATGGAGGAATGCAAGCCAGTGAGCACGCCAGCAGAAGCAAGTATAAAGCTCAGAATTGATTCAACGATAGAGTCGGTAAATCTGACATTGTTCAAGAGTTTGGTTGGAAGTGTGAGGTACCTAACTTTCACTCGTCCAGATATTATGTATGCATTTGGATTGGTTAGTAGGTACATGGAGAAACCGAAGCAAGATCACTTTATGGCATCTAAAAGAATCTTGAGGTACATAAAAGGTACACTTGATCATGGTCTGTTTTACATGCATTCTCAACATTCAAAATTAGTTGGCTATTCAGATAGTGATTATGGTGGTGATTTGGATGATGAAAAAAGCACTTAAGGGTATGCTTTTCATATCGGTTCAGCGATATTTTTATGGTCATCAAAGAAGCAACAGACAGTTGCCCTCTCAACATGTGAGGCGGAGTACATTACAGCAGCAGCGTGCACATGTCAAGCTATGTGGCTAGGCAACATATTGAGCGAATTAACTCTCGCATATGAAGATCCGGTTACTATTTATGTGGATAATAAATCCGCTATTTCCCTCGCGAAAAATCCAGTATCCCACAGTCGAAGTAAGAACATTAATATTAAATATCCTTTTCTTCGAGAAAAGGTAAACGATAAAATTGTGAAATTGGTGCACTGCAGAATAGAATAAAATTTAGCCGATATTTTCACAAAGCCATTGAAGCCAGAGATATTTCTGAAAATGAAAAAGAAACTCAGAATGCAGAATCGGGTTTGAGGGGGAGTGTTAGAATTCAAACCCTCATATGTATAAGTACAAGTTGGCATCTAGAATTTGCAAAATAAAAAGTCAGCTATTAAATAAGTATCCAGCTGTGTGTACCAGATAATAAGGAAGAGTACGTAAAATGTAATTGCAGCAGCACAACTATATATTTTCAGGATAAGAGTTGAATGAGGAAGAGTCGAGCAAGATGTCAAACTATTCATATTGTCTAGAAGGATGGCAGCTGCTTGTCATCTGTAAGTTCTTAAATGAAGCCTTGCAAATAAGGTAGGCTAAGTTGAAGATTGCACAAAACACAGATGCAGGAACCTAGATATTGAAATTTGATATGCTTGTATTAAATGTATGTCTATGTAAGCAATTAGGTGAGCAACAATATTACTTAAGAAATTAGCTCATCATCTCAGAGCCTATAAATAAGGCATCCCTGCATTCTTGTATACTACACCAATAGTGAAATTCATAGAAAGAAATAAAAAGAGCTGAAACTCTTGTGAGAGGAAAAAAATAGCAGTGTGTGTAAACACTTATATTTATAAGTTGTATTTCTATTATTAAGAAATAAGAGTAATCTCCAATTACTGTGTTGTTGTATTAATATTATTGTAATATTTTGGTATAAAGCCCATCCACGTTTCCAACACATATAATTAGATAGATTAGAATTCCTCGGAAGAACTTTAAACTGTGCTTCATATAGAGGAAAAAAATAAAGAGAAATGGTCACTTAATAAATTACCTAACTATAATTCTTCTTCAAATATTTTGAGGTTTATTTTCTCTTTATCACTTTCTAGTGAAGATGAATATAAAAGTTTGAAGAAACAAATGGGGAGGGGGAAACTGTGTTTATACATCGGGCAGGGGGATTATGTTTTGATTTAACAGTTATAAGTTGCTAATGATGTGCCTTGTAGTTTCTACATGAATTGACGGCTCTTAGGTGTAGTTTTGTGAGTTCCTCGCAGTTAGGTGCTGATCATAAACCCTACTCAACGTGTTCTTATTGGAGTGTTCAAAAATATTTGGATTGAGGATTTTTTATACATAAAATAGTAATAATTCTAAAATTAATAAAAATCTAGTTGATTGTGTGCAAAATATGCAAATATTTAAAAAGAATATTTTAATTTCTAAAAATAAGAGCAGATTTTTACAAATGGGCTTACTAATAACTAGACTAAATTCATCTGAGTAATCACACTCTACCAATAAATTTTGATTATAAAATCTTGTACAAACTTTTTTATGTACAAACTTTTTTGGTTATTACATATATCACTGGAATTTAACATCATTTAACAATAAATGAGTAAATTTTGGTTATTACATATATCACTTGAATTAAACATCATTTAACAATAAATGAGTAATTTTTTTAAAAACATTTACTATATACCTACAACATTTTCATAACATTACATAATTTATGACAAAGTTGCAAAAATTTCTACGAAAGCCTCATATTTTCTTATAGCTATGCTCAACAAATACAAAACTAGAGTTCAAACTAGTTATGCATGTGTTAAAATCATATAATATATATCATTTTAAATTGATATTATTAAAAAAATCAAAATAAACTAACAATATTTTATAATTTTTGTACCCAATATTTTTTGGGTGAACTGATAAAGAAAATTGAAAAGTATATAATATTAATTTAACAAAATTTTAGTAACGGCTAAGCACACTTCTATATTAAAGAAATAAAATTTTGGTTTTTTGAAGAAAAATAAAATATCATATTATGTGCCCTAATTTAATATTGGTGAATGAGAAGGATATCGAAGAAATAAATTACGTTTATTTATTAAAATTTAAGTTATTAGTGAATAAATGATGTTTAACCCAATTATATAAGTAGAATCAAAAAAATTGTAATCTTGTACTTAAAAATTTTGTATTTGATGTTGAACCTATATATTCATATATAGATATATATATAGTTGCATGCAAATTGTCTTTAACTATAAAATTATAAAAAAAACTCATATAAAACTTTGGTTAACACATATATTTAACTTAAATTAAAATGCAATTACATATATTTTGAGGCAATTAATTTTAAAAATTCATCAAAAGCACGTGTAAATTCATATGTATTTATGTTCTAATATGGTACAAAGACTATAATCTTACTATATGATAGGGAGCTTAGTAGTTACATTTGCAAATCAACTCAAACTCATCTATGTGCAAACAAGTCAAGTTCTCTCAACCAAGGCGAGGTTAATTATTTTTAAAAAAATGAAACTAGCTGATCAGAGTTTAACGACCGAAAGAATAGTAATGTTCAATATCGATTAATAAACTTTTTTCTTATAATGATATCAACATTGTCGATCTACACTTGTTTCTTAAATCTATATATATTTATTTTTGACTTCGAGGTTTAAGAATATGTTCAATTTTATTTTACACTATTTAGAAAATGCTAATTTTAGAAATCGTACATTACTTTTTAAAATATAGATGTCAAAATTTTATTATATTCTAATATTTTACTAAAATCGGGTGTATGTAAATTACATGTTATTTAATGATATTCATGAAATTATGAAAAAATTGGAGACAAATAAATCATGATGACAATGTTTGATAGTTCTCTTATGAAAAAGTTAAGCATTAAATTTTGAAATATTAACGACATTTCCATAATAACTAAATTATTAATTAACGACGAGAAAAATATATTTATAAATATATTAGTGATTAGTAATAATTTATCATTTGTAATATATATCATTATAAATAATTTATTATAACCAAATTTTAACTGAGTTCGAGCTTATTCCGAGCTCAATTATTACCGACACCGGACTGAGTCCAAGCGATTTAGAGTTTAACGAGCGGAGTACTAGTTTAAAAGAAAAAAAGCTTGGCTTCACTCGTTTACTCATCCCAACTCATTTTCATGTTTAAGATAGTTTTGACTAAGGAGACCAGACGAACTGAGTTCACTTCAAAGAGCTGATCTCCACTATTGTTCATATTAACTCTGTTTATTTGTAGCCCTACTCATGAATAACTATCGTATCAAGTTTTTCTTTTGTTAAGGTGGTTAGTGTGTGTGAGCAGATCTTTAAAAATTGACATTTGATTGCATGAGCAATATTGTGCTAAATTCAAAATTAAACTATTTAAGTTTACTAACTAAGACTCACAGATCCAAAATTTTTTTACTTTATTTCTTCTCTAAATTATATTGTATTTTTATATTTATAAAAGACTATTTATAAAAGACTGGTAGTAGTAGACTCGGTCAAAAACCCAATTTTTCACCAAATAAAATCTGAAGGAATAATAATTTGAAAAAATGTTCAAAAAATATTATAGTTCATGTCCAAATTCTAAACACAACATATGTTTTCAAGATCGCCATCCTATGTTTTCATATTTGAACCATGCTTCTATTAGAGATGCTGGTGTAGGAGAGGGGCAAATGGGAAAATAAGAAATATGTAGTGCCAGACCAAAGAAAGGAGGAGTAAATGAATGGCATCTCATGGCTGTAGGAGAAGAGGAGCTAGAACAAGCTTAGAGTAAGGAATAAAAATGGAGGAACAAGTGGGAAAAATATATTAATTAGATCTGAATAAAGTGATTTTTTTTTAAAAAAAATTATTAGTTTGGATTCTCATTTTTCACGTGTCTCTTATAAAAAAAACTTATTTAAGGTAAATATACTATTTTTAATTTCATAATACATTTTAAAAATTTCAGATTTGGTGATTGTGATAAATAATCCTCTTTCCTAATATTATTGAATACCAAAAGGAAAAAACATGTCCTTATTGAAGATTAAGTCAACATATATATTTTTTCTTCATAACTCCCACATAAATCATCAATCCTCAAACTTACAATTATAGAAAAGTTAGGAGAAGATAGATCATACTGAATTCTATTATATGCATTTAATAAGATATGTAACCTTGTGTGCGAGCTGCTTTCTTTTAACCTTTCATCCACTAGATTTACTAGGGGGTTTGCTTGGTATCAGCCATCTAGAAATAAAATAAGAATGGTTTTCAATCAATACCTCTTATGAATACTAAATGAAATACGAATAATTAGATAAATCAAAATGCCTAGGAAGAACTTTAAACTGTACTTCATATACACCAAAAAAATTAAAAGATAAATAATCACTTAAATTACCTAGTTATAATTCTTCTTCAAAAATTTTGAGATTTATTTCTTGTTTATCACTTCCTAATGAAGATGTATAAAAAAGTTTGAACGAACAAATGGGGATGGGGAAACCTCCATCTGACCGTCTATAATCAATCTTAAAGCTAGGGTAGGGATGATAAACTCCCTCCAATCAACGTGTTTTTATTGGAGTCTTCAAAAATATTTGGATTGTGGATCTTTTTTTAATAAAATGGTAATAATTCTAAGATTAAAGAAAATATAGATGATTGTGTGCAAAATATACTAAGATTTATGCATGGTACAAAGATTTTTGGTTATTACATATATCACTTGAGTTTAACATCATTTAACAATAAATGAGTAAATTTTTTAAAAACATTTATTATCAACAAATACATAACTAGAGTTCACATTTGTGTGTGTTAAAGAACAGTTATACATGTGTTCAATTCATATAATATATATAATTTTAGATTGATATTATTAAGAAAATTATAATAAATTAACAGTATTTCATAATTTTGTACCCAATGGGTGAGTTGATAAAGAAAATTAAGAAGTATATAATATTAATTAAAAAAAATTAGTAACGGCTAAGCACACATCTATATTAAAGAAATGATTTTTTTAAGAAAAATAAAAGATCATATTACAATACAAGAAAAACGGGTATTTCCTACCGAGAAATTGGTAGGAAATGCCCCAAAATCGATAGGATATGACGAAATTCCTAGGTAATGACGAAATCCTTTGGATTGGTTTGGTAATGAAAATTATGTATTGGTTAATCAAATGCAATACTATTGGTTGGTTTTTGATTTTATCTATTTTTTTGTATGTATATAATTTAATCAGCCAAATATTTAACATCAGTTAATATAACTATAAATTATGTATAAAATGTTTATCTACATAACAAATATTTTTTAAAAATTGATATAAAAAGCCCATTCTCTACAGCTACGAAAACATCAGTTTTTAAATAACCAGACATTAGTTTATAGTTGATGTATATTAACCAGATATCGCCTAAAACCGATGTTTATGTACATATTTGACATCATTATTTGCAAGGAGCTGATGCCTGGGGTGATTTTTGACAACGGTTCTGGACCGATGTGAAATCAAAGGAACTGATATCTGGGATAACATTTCATATCAGTTTTGGACCCATATGAAAAAAATACTTTTCTCTACACCCGTGTAGACATTTGTTTTGAAGGAAATAAACATGAGTTCAGAACTGGTGTATATTGACCTTTTTCTAGTAGTATTTCAGGACCTTCACAGGCAAGTAAGCTTTGTAAGTCAAATCCTGATTTAAAGCTCAAAGGCATAGTTCCTGACACTGATTTTGATGTTCCTGAGAAATCTTCTGGTGATGATACTGAGTCTGATGATTCTGATGATGATGATAATCCAGATGATGGTGCTCTGAAAGCTGGAATAGAAGCATCTAAATTATCTATTTTTGGTTCATCATCTGGTCATGCTCCGACTCTTAATACTCATAGGGTTATGAATGGAATCACTTTTGGGACTACCAAGTGAGAAGATCTCTCTGAACACTATAAGAAAAAAGGATAAAAGCCACCGGTTTAAAATCGGTTGCTTTTACCTATAAACAACTGAAATCGGTAGAATTTAGTACAAAGTCGACCGCATTCTATCGGTGGCTTTTAACCTGGTCGAAATTATTTTTTGCGGTGGAATTTATATAAAAGCGACCGCTTTGACGGTTGCTTTTAATTCAAGTCAAAGTTTCACACAGCCCCTTTAACATTTTGGTGAAAATTTAAACTTCCCGTTTCTTGATTGTCACTGAATTTTAAATTTCCCGCTTACTTATTAAAGCCACTGAAGACGGTGGATTTTATATGGTCAATTTCAAACACAAAAATGGCCAGGAGCCATATATTCTTAATTCTTTAAATTTGAAACCTGTCTCATTCATTTATCAATTTAAGTAACCATTCACATTTAATAACTTGCGTCAAAACAGAAAAAATGAACAACCAAAAATGAAAAGACATAATTACATTCCCCACAAATCCATTAAAAACTATCAAATAAGTACCAAACAGCAGCTGCTACACCAAATAGCAGCCGCTACATCAAGTTTAAGTTAACTGCTACATAGTTTGCTTAAAAGTATCAGCCAACAAAAGTAATTAAACTTATAAAAATTACTCATAAAGAGGACAATAGAACAAATTCGGGTCGAGATCGTGCTCGTCATTCATTTCTAGTAAAAGCCTGGTATGCTCCCCTGGAACTTTTTCTGGTGTATCATCCTACATAGACAAAAATTAACGTGTGTTTAACTAATTAATTAAGCTGTTGAAATTCAAATTTCATGTTCCAGAAAGTAGCTGCTTCTGTACAGGTAAAGTAACTGCCCCATATATATATATATAAGTTTATTTAATCAGAATCAAGTTAGCTAAGTTGAAGAAAAAATGTTAGCATAACTTCTTCACTTCACAACTTACATCAATGTCATAAAGTAGAACAAATACACTAAGCACAAAATGAGTCTGTTAACCTCATATCTCACTTAATAAATGTTTATAATCTTTCTATACAAGATAAAATACCAATAAAAAACATAATTGATATGTATAGAACCCCTCGCTTACGGGTGGAAAAGAAACATCTTTTGACAGTTTAAGCGTAAAAGCCTTGGGCAGGTCAGTAACACAGAACTTGGAAGATCAATATGGAAGAAAACAGACTCTTATCTAAATCAAGATTGTGACACTAAAAACAACAAATACAGCTTCCAAAAAGGCTCTACTTATTCTCGTGAATAGAAATCTGAAGTTAACAACACTTATCAAATCTACAATCCACAATTAACACTACCATTATCTCAAACAAGTAAACATCACTAGATTCATCATTGTAAATGTTCCATAACATTCCATGTACATAAAAAATATAATCCATACAAAAAATCAGAGAATTATCCCTCAAATCGGATAACAAAACCAGATGCAAGATCCAGCATCCAATTAACTTTATCGAGATTGTATTTCCAATTACACCTAAAAAACCTTAACACAATTGAAACAAAATTATCGAGAAATGAGAACATAGAGTTTCAAATTAAAGAGGAGTTAAATTTATAAAATATTTCAAACAGATGTGAAAATAATTAATTAACTAATTACACAAACCCTAATTTTGATTTAGCTGAAATTATTCTAATCACAACCACACAGAGCAAGAAATAAAGATTCAGATGTGTAATACTAAGAAATAAAGATTCAGATGTGTATTACTATAAACCCTAAATCTCCTAATCTGATACATCAATTGCTGAAATTAAACTTCACAATTAAAGTTAAAGTGTTACCTCCACAATAACTTTCTCAAAATTCTGCATCATTTGATCAATGATCTCATTTGCAATCCGCATATATTGGTCCCATGATGATTTTTGCACCCGATTGGTATTGTCTGGAAAAGCTATAGTGGCTGATTTTTCAATCAATTCATTAAGTTTTGCACGAGGAACTCGATCCATGCCGTCTAAAGACTTCACCATATTAGTCACTTCGGATAGAACCCTGCGGATAAGTGAGTATGCATTATCTGGAATGCTTGTTTGAGAGGCCTGAGCGGACTGAGATGTCTTTAATCTATCTGCCTCATCAGCTCCCAATAACTCCGATAAAGAACTTCGAGGATACAATACGACTCTGTTTTTCTTTGGCGTTCTTGCCTTTATAAGTAGTTCCAAGTCTCGCTTCCTTTGGCTAGCCGGTGATAGAGGTTCCTCATGGGCTGATTACTCCAATAAGAAATGGTTCAACGTGTTCTTATTGGAGTTTTCAAAAATATTTGGATTGAGGATTTTTTATACATAAAATAGTAATAATACTAAAATTAATAAAAATCTAGTTGATTGTGTGCAAAATATGCAAATATTTAAAAAGAATATTTTAATTTCTAAAAATAAGAGCAGATTTTTACAAATGGGCTTACTAATAACTAGACTAAATTCATCGGAGTAATCACACTCTACCAATAAATTTTGATTATAAAATCTTGTACAAACTTTTTTATGTACAAACGTTTTTGGTTATTACATATATCACTGGAATTTAACATCATTTAACAATAAATGAGTAAATTTTGGTTATTACATATATCACTTGAATTAAACATCATTTAACAATAAATGAGTAATTTTTTTAAAAAATATTTACTATATACCTACAACATTTTCATAACATTACATAATTTATGACAAAGTTGCAAAAATTTCTACGAAAGCTTCATATTTTCTTATAGCTATGATCAACAAATACAAAACTAGAGTTCAAACTAGTTATGCATGTGTTGAAATCATATAATATATATCATTTTAAATTGATATTATTAAGAAAATCAAAATAAACTAACAATATTTTATAATTTTTGTACCCAATATTTTTTGGGTGAACTGATAAAGAAAATTGAAAAGTATATAATATTAATTTAACAAAATTTTAGTAACGGCTAAGCACACTTCTATATTAAAGAAATAAAATTTTGGTTTTTTGAAGAAAAATAAAATATCATATTATGTGCCCTAATTTAATATTGGTGAATGAGAAGGATATCGAAGAAATAAATTACGTTTATTTATTAAAATTTAAGTTATTAGTGAATAAATGATGTTTAACCCAATTATATAAGTAGAATCAAAAAAATTGTAATCTTGTACTTAAAAATTTTGTATTTGATGTTGAACCTATATATTCATATATAGATATATATATAGTTGCATGCAAATTGTCTTTAACTACAAAATTATAAAAAAAAACTCATATAAAACTTTGGTTAACACATATATATAACTTAAATTAAAATGCAATTACATATATTTTGAGGCAATTAATTTTAAAAATTCATAAAAAGCACGTGTAAATTCATATGTATTTATGTTCTAATATGGTACAAAGACTATAATCTTACTATATGATAGGGAGCTTAGTAGTTACATTTGCAAATCAACTCAAACTCATCTATCTGCAAACAAGTCAAGTTCTCTCAACCAAGCCGAGGTTAATTATTTTTAAAAAAATGAAACTAGCTGATCAGAGTTTAACGACCGAAAGAATAGTAATGTTCAATATCAATTAATAAACTTTTTTCTTATAATGATATCAACATTGTCCATCTACACTTGTTTCTTAAATCTATATATATTTATTTTTGACTTCGAGGTTTAAGAATATGTCCAATTTTATTTTACACTATTTAGAAAATGCTAATTTTAGAAATCGTACATTACTTTTTAAAATATAGATGTCAAAATTTTATTATGTTATAATATTTTACTAAAATCGGGTGTATGTAAATTACATGTTATTTAATGATATTCATGAAATTATGAAAAAATTGGAGACAAATAAATCATGATGACAATGTTTGATAGTTCCCTTATGAAAAAGTTAAGCATTAAATTTTGAAATATGAACGACATTTCCATAATAACTAAATTATTAATTAACGACGAGAAAAATATATTTATAAATATATTAGTGATTAGTAATAATTTATCATTTGTAATATATATCATTATAAATAATTTATTATAACCAAATTTTAATTGAGTTCGAGCTTATTCCGAGCTCAATTATTACCGACACCGGACTGAGTCCAAGCGATTTAGAGTTTAACGAGCCGAGTACTAGTTTAAAAGAAAAAAAGCTTGGCTTCACTCGTTTACTCATCCCAACTCATTTTCATGTTTAAGATCGTTTTGACTAAGGAGACCAGACGAACTGAGTTCACTTCAAAGAGCCGATCTCCAGTATTGTTCATATTAACTCTGTTTATTTGTAGCCCTACTCATGAATAACTATCGTATCAAGTTTTTCTTTTGTTAAGGTGGTTAGTGTGTGTGAGCAGATCTTTACAAATTGACATTTGATTGCATGAGCAATATTGTGCTAAATTCAAAATTAAACTATTTAAGTTTACTAACTAAGACTCACAGATCCAAAATTTTTTTACTTTATTTCTTCTCTAAATTATATTGTATTTTTATATTTATAAAAGACTATTTATAAAAGACTGGTAGTAGTAGACTCGGTCAAAAACCCAATTTTTCACCAAATAAAATCTGAAGGAATAATAATTTGAAAAAATGTTCAAAAAATATTATAGTTCATGTCCAAATTCTAAACACAACATATGTTTTCAAGATCGCCATCCTATGTTTTCATATTTGAACCATGCTTCTATTAGAGATGCTCGTGTAGGAGAGGGGCAAATCGGAAAATAAGAAATATGTAGTGGCAGACCAAAGAAAGGAGGAGTAAATGAATTGCATCTCATGGCTGTAGGAGAAGAGGAGCTAGAACAAGCTTAGAGTAAGGAATAAAAATGGAGGAACAAGTGGGAAAAATATATTGATTAGATCTGAATAAAGTGATTTTTTTTTTAAAGAAATTATTAGTTTGGATTCTCATTTTTCACGTGTCTCTTATCAAAAAAAACTTATTTAAGGTAAATATACTATTTTTAATTTCATAATACATTTTAACAATTTCAGATTTGGTGATTGTGATAAATAATCCTCTTTCCTAATATTATTGAATACCAAAAGGAAAAAACATGTCCTCATTGAAGATTAACTCAACATATATATTTTTTCTTCATAACTCCCACATAAATCATCAATCCTCAAACTTACAATTATAGAAAAGTTAGGAAAAGATAGATCATACTGAATTCTATTATATGCATTTAATAAGATATGTAACCTTGTGTGCCAGCTGCTTTCTTTTAACCTTTCATCCACTAGATTTACTAGGGGGTTTGCTTGGTATCAGCCATCTAGAAATAAAATAAGAATGATTTTCAATCAATACCTCTTATGAATACTAAATGAAATACAAATAATTAGATAAATCAAAATGCCTAGGAAGAACTTTAAACTGTACTTCATATACACCAAAAAAATTAAAAGATAAATAATCACTTAAATTACCTAGTTATAATTTTTCTTCAAAAATTTTGAGATTTATTTCTTGTTTATCACTTCCTAATGAAGATGTATAAAAAAGTTTGAACGAACAAATGGGGATGGGGAAACCTCCATCTGACCGTCTATGATCAATCTTAAAGCTAGGGTAGGGATCATAAACTCCCTTCAATCAAGGTGTTTTTATTGGAGTCTTCAAAAATATTTGGATTGTGGATCTTTTTTTAATAAAATGGTAATAATTCTAAAATTAAAGAAAATATAGATGATTGTGTGCAAAATATACTAAGATTTATACATGGTACAAAGATTTTTGGTTATTACATATATCACTTGAGTTTAACATCATTTAACAATAAATGAGTAAATTTTTTAAAAACATTTATTATCAACAAATACATAACTAGAGTTCACATTTGTGTGTGTTAAAGAACAGTTATACATGTGTTCAATTCATATAATATATATAATTTTAGATTGATATTATTAAGAAAATTATAATAAATTAACAGTATTTCATAATTTTGTACCCAATGGGTGAATTGATAAAGAAAATTAAGAAGTATATAATATTAATTAAAAAAAATTAGTAACGGCTAAGCACACATCTATATTAAAGAAATGATTTTTTTAAGAAAAATATAAGATCATATTACAATACAAGAAAAACGGGTATTTCCTACCGAGAAATTGGTAGGAAATGTCCCAAAATCGATAGGATATGACGAAATTCCTAGGTAATGACGAAATCCTTTGGATTGGTTTGGTAATGAAAATTATGTATTGGTTAATCAAATGCAATACTATTGGTTGGTTTTTGATTTTATCTATTTTTTTGTATGTATATAATTTAATCAGCCAAATATTTAACATCAGTTAATATAACTATAAATTATGTATAAAATGTTTATCTACATAACAAATATTTTTTAAAAATTGATATAAAAAGCCCATTCTCTACAACTACGAAAACATCAGTTTTTAAATAACCAGACATTAGTTTATAGCTGATGTATATTAACCAGATATCGCCTAAAACCGATGTTTATGTACATATTTGACATCATTATTTGCAAGGAGCTAATGCCTGGGGTGATTTTTGACAACGGTTCTGGACCGATGTGAAATCAAAGGAACTGATATCTGGGATAACATTTCATATCAGTTTTGGACCCATATAAAAAATACTTTTCTCTACACCCGTGTAGACATTGGTTTTGAAGGAAATAAACATCAGTTCAGAACTGGTGTATATTGACCTTTTTCTAGTAGTATTTCAGGACCTTCACAGGCAAGTAAGCTTTCTAAGTCAAATCCTGATTTAAAGCTCAAAGGCATAGTTCCTGACACTGATTTTGATGTTCCTGAGAAATCTTCTGGTGATGATACTGAGTCTGATGATTCTGATGATGATGATAATCCAGATGATGGTGCTCTGAAAGCTGGAATAGAAGCATCTAAATTATCTATTTTTGGTTCATCATCTGGTCATGCTCCGACTCTTAATACTCATAGGGTTATGAATGGAATCACTTTTGGGACTACCAAGTGAGAAGATCTCTCTGAACACTACAATAAAAAAGGCTAAAAGCCACCGGTTTAAAATCGGTTGCTTTTACTTATAAACAACTGAAATCGGTGGAATTTAGTACAAAATCGACGGCCTTCTATCAGTGGCTTTTAACCTGGTCGAAATTATTTTTTACGGTGGAATTTATATAAAAGCGACCGCTTTGACGGTTGCTTTTAATTCAAGTCAAAGTTTCACACAACCCCTTTAACATTTTGGTGAAAATTTAAACTTCCCATTTCTTGATTGTCACTGAATTTTAAATTTCCCGCTTACTTATTAAAGCCACTGAAGACGGTGGATTTTATATGGTCAATTTCAAACACAAAAATGGCCAGGAGCCATATATTCTTAATTCTTTAAATTTGAAACCTGTCCCATTCATTTATCAATTTAAGTAACCATTCATATTTAATAACTTGCGTCAAAACAGAAAAAATGAACAACCAAAAATGAAAAGACATAATTACATTCCCCACAAATCCATTAAAAACTATCAAATAAGTACCAAACAGCAGCTGCTACACCAAATAGCAGTCGCTACATCAAGTTTAAGTTAACTGCTACATAGTTTGCTTAAAAGTATCAGCTAACAAAAGTAATTAAACTTATAAAAATTACTCATAAAGAGGACAATAGAACAAATTCGGGTCGAGATCGTGCTCGTCATTCATTTCTAGTAAAAGCCTGGTATGCTCCCCTGGAACTTTTTCTGGTGTATCATCCTACATAGACAAAAATTAACGTGCGTTTAAGTAATTATTTAAGCTGTTGAAATTCAAATTTCATGTTCCAGAAAGCAGCTGCTTCTCTACAGGTAAAGTAACTGCCCCATATATATATATATAAGTTTATTTAATCAGAATCAAGTTAGCTAAGTTGAAGAAAAAATGTTAGCATAACTTCTTCACTTCACAACTTACATCAATGTCATAAAGTAGAACAAATACACTAAGCATAAAATCAGTCTGTTAACCTCATATCTCACTTAATAAATGTTTATAAACTTTTTATACAAGATAAAATACCAACAAAAAACATAATTGATATGTATAGAACCCCTCGCTTACGGGCGGAAAAGAAACATCTTTTGGCAGTTTAAGCGTAAAAGCCTTGGGCAGGTCAGTAACACAGAACTTGGAAGATCAATATGGAAGAAAACAGACTCTTATCTAAATCAAGATTGTGACACCAAAAACAACAAATACAGCTTCCAAAAAGGCTCTACTTATTCTCGTGAATAGAAATCTGAAGTTAACAACACTTATCAAATCTACAATCCACAATTAACACTACCATTATCTCAAACAAGTAAACATCACTAGATTCATTATTGTAAATGTTCCTTAACATTCCATGTACATAAAAAATATAATCCATACAAAAAAGCAGAGAATTATCCCTCAAATCGGATAACAAAACCAGATGCAAGATCCAGCATCCAATTAACTTTATCGAGATTCTATTTCCAATTACACCTAAAAAACCTTAACACAATTGAAACAAAATTATCGAGAAATGAGAACATAGAGTTTCAAATTAAAGAGGAGTTAAATTTATAAAACATTTCAAATAGATGTGAAAATAATTAATTCACTAATTACACAAACCCTAATTTTGATTTAGCTGAAATTATTCTAATCACAACCACACAGAGCAAGAAATAAAGATTCAGATGTGTAATACTAAGAAATAAAGATTCAGATGTGTACTACTATAAACCCTAAATCTCCTAATCTGATACATCAATTGCTGAAATTAAACTTCACAATTAAAGTTAAAGTGTTACCTCCACAATAACTTTCTCAAAATTCTCCATCACTTGATCAATGATCTCATTTGCAATCCGCATATATTGGTCCCATGATGATTTTTGCACCGGATTGGTATTGTCTGGAAAAGCTATAGTGGCTGATTTTTCAATCAATTCATTAAGTTTTGCACGAGGAACTCGATCCATGCCGTCTAAAGACTTCACCATATTAGTCACTTCGGATAGAACCCTGCGGATAAGTGAGTATGCATTATCTGGAATGCTTGTTTGAGAGGCCTGAGCGGACTGAGATGTCTTTAATCTATCTGCCTCATCAGCTCCCAATAACTCCGATAAAGAACTTCGAGGATACAATACGACTCTGTTTTTCTTTGGCGTTCTTGCCTTTATAGGTAGTTCCAAGTCTCGCTTCCTTTGGCTAGCCGGTGATAGAGGTTCCTCATGGGCTGATTGACTAAAGATTCCTACATAATACAATTTATTACAAACAGTCCAAACACAAAGAAAAGAAACCATAATAAATATATATTAGTGCAAAAATTCAATTGACTGAATAAAGTTTGCAACAAACCATTATTTTTTTAATTGTTGGCTCATCGATGTTGTAGACATATTTAAAAAATTCCAGATCAGTCATAGGTGTCTCCAAATTAGCATCCAATTCCTACAATAAATAGAAAACAAGTGAAAATTATAAAAGGTGTAATAAAAAGCAAAGTTGACAATTTAATCTCAAACTAATATGTAGTGCTATTTTTCTAACTCCCTAACGGAAACTAATTTATGCCTAAGTATTGACTGACTTTCATAATTTAGTATAAATTTTTTATATGTCCTGACTTTTAATCAGTTGCTAACTAAAAAAATAGTCGATTTACTGCAATTTAAGTCGTTGCCATTTTTGGTATTTAAATGGTTCATAGTATTGAATAAACAGAGTATGATATAAACTCTCCTGAACGCTAAACTGTAACTTATAAGTCACTGAAATTTTAACCATATAGTAACAAAAGTAAAATTTCAATTTTAACTTTACTTATTTAACTCGGAAAATACTGATTCTACCACAAATATTACTGCAAGGACTGATACGAAATAAAACCAATTCCAAACTCCCTACTTATTTGACTATATTGGACTGCATTAATATGATTATAAAAAACATTCATATACGCCTATATTGGAACCAGGATTAAATACCAACCTTAATCAAATAATTAAAATCACAAAATAAAGCATCATAAAAATATTATGAATTTATAATCCATAATAATCTAAAGAGGATTAAAATCATAAAACAAAGCATCATAAAAATATTTTTATAAATATAATTCACCAAAAGTTAATTTTGCAAAAACTTTTAAATTGAAAAGGTATTTTAGAAAAAATATATATTTAGAATCAACTAGTGAAAGTTTAATTCAGTAAATTCATATTGCCACTAGAACTAATCATAATTTGGATAAGAAAATACAAACAATATTATGCTCTTATTTTATAAAGATATTTTTAGTTATTCAACTTACGGAATTTTTATTTTTTTTGAATATAATAGCAAACATAAAAAATTATTATTACCGAAAATATATTACTGTGATATTAAATATATTTTATTTGTTCATGATTTGAGTTTCTCTGTATATAATATTTTCTTTTTTACTGATACTAAATAAGTTGTAAAAAATATCTAAATTTTAACTTTTTTAGTTGTATTTAGGTGCTTGCTTATAAAAATATGGTCCACTAATTATTAAATTCAAAATATATGGCATTAATTAATTTTGCAGTACCATAATGCTATGCCATAAAATAGATTATTACTATCCACTCAGGCCAAATTGCAGAAGGCTGATAGTGCTAATTCGAGCTCGGTTCACCCAATGAGGACATTAGATAATGATCATGATTATAATAGTAATGCTAGTTCATCTAACTTTGAATTCCCTAAAGGCGAAAAAACCATTCACAATTCATTTGGACGGTCATTATCTAGGCCTACGTCTTCTAAATGGAATGATGCAGAAAAGTGGATAAGGAATAAGCAAACAGGACCATCTAATCATTCTAAAAGGAGCAATGTGCGAAGCCAGGTGACTCGCGTGCCAATAATGAATGGGATTAAAGTTGTTCCAGAGTATGTAAATTACGATAACAAGTCATCTGTTAAGCAAGTTGATTTATATCAACCTACACCTCAGCTCAGTTTGGAGAAGTTTTCTTTTACTTTAAACAGACCTCATTCCGTTGCTGATCAAGGGAATGATACTAATGTTGCGATTGATCTGTGTCCTCATAGTAAAGATTTGACAGAAGTGGATAGTGAGATCCATCTTGTTTAACGAGTTCTTTTGAAGAACCAAAAGGTATTCACTCCCGACAAATATATTTTCACTAATGCTGTTTCGTTTTTCTAACTATATATAGTAAATTAGATAAAAAATTATTATTATTATTTTATTACTAAATTTTAAGCAGGTATTCTAAATTTTATTACTAATTCAAGGTCGAAATAGATTCAAATTTTAAGGCCTGCATTTTAGAGCTCAAACCAAGGAAGACACTGTAAATTTTGTTTCCGCAACAAATTCAAGCTAAAGCCAATGTACCAACTTGTATGAAAAATTAAAAGAACACAAACAAAAAAAGTCCAAAATAAATAAGGCACACTGGTTTAAAACTCATTCCTCCTTGACATCATTGAAATCTATAGTTACATGACATCCACTCATCCACTTTTTGACTATAATTAAAATGTTGAATACAGATGGAGCTTTTATTATCCATTTTCTTGGCCTTTTCCCACCAAACTTATTGTTTACTAACCTCAAGATCACGAGTTTGACAAGCAGAGACAGAGCATGTACAAGACAGTGCATCAAAATGTACAAAATAGCTTGTAAAAAATTGCACATGTATAAATGCATAACAAAAGGGATTAGAGTGTACCCATCTTCTCACACAGAAGGGAAAACCCCACTTTTGTGATTGAAGTCCAACTTAGCACGATTATTTCTCCCTATCTCTGAAACCTTCTTAAATTTTTCGGTCTCCCAATGCTTAGTGATGCTTTCCCAAGCACCCTCGTTAAAATAATGTGGCTTCACCATAAGTCTGGTTGCATGAGTGTAACCTAGTCTTATGGCTAATTTCACTCTCTCATCCGCGCGATTCTTCTCCTTACTCAGAAGTTGCTTGCAGTTATTTTGAATATGAGCTTTAGTATATCTATCTCCTTCTTCATCTGTACACTCGTAGTTGTAATAAACCTGCCAAACAAAATAAACACAATTCTTAGCCTAAATTCAAACTCTTAATTTACCAACTCGTAAGTACTTAAATTCCCTGTAAAGCACAACTATCCAGAAAAACTTCTCTTGTTTTGCCACTTGTATTGATGGTATCTTTTCCAAAAGAGATCGAACAATGGCCAGTAGAGTCTTTTTATAATGAGCCTCGTTGATACTGTAATAGTTAAAATAACACAAAAATTCAAGTTCTGACCAAAAAAAACAAATAACAAGACTATAAAAATTTTAGCAAAATAAATATTAAGTTACATTACCATCCGTCAACAAAGTGAACAGTCCCAAGTTTAACTCCATTTACTGGTCTCTTGTGAAAATCGCCCTGTGAAGCTTTCCGCTGAAGACTTTCAACAATAACTGCTATATCCTCATCCTCATCAACTCTGCCACCATTTTCAATATGCATGGTATCACCGCTTCTGCCCTTCCCCTGTCCCCTACATCACTTCTGCCCCTCGCCCCTCCTCGTCCTCTTCCCCTTCCTCTTCCCCTTCCCCTTCCGCCACTACTAGTACATGTTCCCCCACTGCTAGTACTTGCGCCACCCAATGTCATGAGAACCATAAAAACAATCAACAACCAAATTTGACTCCCGATCTGTTACAACAATAAGAATTGAAAGGATCAACACTTCTGTGCCAATTATAAAGACAACTGAAAGGCCTCTATCTGCAAGCCACTGAAGTCTATCTACAAGTTTAATGCCAAATAAAATAGGTTAATATATCTCACAATACTTACTCTTGTTTCAGTATTTTCTCGCGCTTGAGCGTGGTTGAGCAAGCAGCAGAAAGAAAGTGCACGGACCACAAACCGAATCTTGTAGATAAACTGGAATATAAATATAAAAAATTAGAATAAGTTAAACCAGGCTGGGTGATTTGCGCTTAAGAGTGAATCAGTCTATATCAATACAAACATCACCAAGCTAGGAAAGAATATTGATGTTTTGATAATTAAATAGACTGGATCACAAGCAAGAGTTAAACATTCTACATTCTTAAAAGCAAACGAAAAAATTCAGCCAGTACATTAAGAAAGTTAAACATTTCACCAATTTTGTAGTAACTAAATGTAAAAGTTATGCATAAAAACAGCATAGCTAATTGATTTATTGAAAGGCACATTTAATGAGTTTTTCAGATATAAAGACAAAACCTACATATAAGAAATTAATTAATAAGAACCTCAATCCATCTCACATCAAGATTAATTAACTTATTTTAATTTTGATGTAACAATTAATTAATAAGTTAATTTATGCCCAGGCAGCCAGAAACATCAAGTTTGCCCACAAATTAGTCCTTACATAAGAGTAAATATTACTACAAACCGAACCCAAATCCTGAAAAAAAAAATTACAATGAAAGGTAGAAGCTTTATACCATAAATACACTGTTCAATACAAATTAATATAAAAAAGTAATACATACACAAAAGCACATAAAGAATTAAATCCTACCAAGAAAGATCAAAGGTTTAAGGCATAAAACCACTGTTTAATGCCAAGAAAATATGTAATTCATGTAAAAAAACAAATAAAGAATAAAAAAACCCACTGTTTATAAATGATTTTTTTCAAGTAATTTCTGTTCCGACAAGTTAATTCCGGTGAAAAAACACATAAAGCAAGCCGGGCGGTCATGATTGTACATGAGTTTTATAACCAAAGTTCAATAAAAGTTAAGAAAAACAACAAAGGAAAGCAAAGCAGAGAGAATCAAAGAGAAAAAAAAAACCTATCCCCAAATCTCAAAAACCCTAATCCCGAAATCCCAAAACCCTATCCTCAAATCTTAAAAAATCAATAGGCTAATTGAGATTTAATAAAAGAGATTTAACCTGTTGAGATGCAAGCCGAGTTGATATGTGAGAGTATAGAGAGGTGTGACCATTGATTTTTGTCGGATAGTTTTGACCTACCATTGCTGCTTAGCTGAGAGAAAGAGACGAAAGAGATGTAATAAAAGAAAAAGATAATAGTAAAAAGAAATGGGAGCCCGTATATACATTATGTGTAGATTATAAAATCGACCGCTTATGGTCATTTTTAAAAATATAATTTCCACCAAAATAAGTCGCTTTAATTTAATCTCGTTTCCCTCTTCCAGTAGCTACTGCTTCTCTTCCCCTGTCTCAAACATTAACTTTGAAACAACGTTATGTAAACCACATAAAATTAAGAAAAAAATATCTAATTAAATGAATATAATTCAAATAAAATGTTTTACATAAATTCATTCAATTTCAAATTTAATACAATAAAATTAATCATAAAAATTAATCATCATCGTCATCACTATCATTTTCTTCATCAACACTCATATCTTGGTCATTTTGTTGTTCAATATTTTCATATATGGAGTAGTCATCTTCAAAACTTCTCAAATCAATAAAAAAATTTGAAGGATCACGAATAACCACTCTTTCAACTTGTGATGATGAAGCATTTGAAACAATATTTTAAAAAATATCATCATCAAATATGTCATCTTCGATTAATGGAATAACTTCATTAATTTGTTGACTCTTTGTGGTGAGAACCGTATACCATGACGACTTTGCATTTGTTATACTTGGTGCATAATACACTTGATGAGCTTAACTAGCTAACACGAACACATCTTCGGCATTCAACTTTGATTTGATATCAACCGTAGTAATCCGGTTTCTATCCACTTTGACGTGTGTTGTGTGATCAAACCAATGACATTTGAATAAGATAACATGATGACCATTGTGGTAGTAGAGGTCAAGTACTTCTTGGAGTCGTCCATAATAATTTCCAAAACTTTCTTTGTAAGAACTTCCTATTAATCAAACATGGCAAAATTATATATAAATGTTACAAATTAATATAATTTCTATTTTAGGAACTTCTTTAATCTCTTACCAATGACAAGTACACCGGAATTTGAAGAAGTATGTTCATTAGAATGTTCACAATCAAATTTATAACCATTACACTTGCAACCCTTATAAGATTCCACTTCACATGATGGTCCTTTTATTAGGTCCTTGAATTTGTTTTTAAGCTCCATGTCATCTTTTACCTAAATTATTTTAGAAATAAAATATAAGGATGTGTAAGAGTAATAAGATATTGTTACAACAATACACACACCTACACATTTATATATTTATAAACGTACCCTTCTTTCAAACCAACCCGCGAATAGTTCTTTTTGTTTTCCTTCTCGTTGTGCATCATTGAAGTCCGGATGATGCCTACGTACCAACCTTTGAAACTCACTACAATTTAAAATTTTATTAAGTTATAATTCACTAAAATTAAATTTGTCAAATTTAAATTAATAAAGATAGTGAAGTATATAATACCGTAAGTATTGTGCAACCTCCGGTGAATTGATAAGGACATAGTATGTTACCAGTCTATGTTCAGCTCTACTTAAAAGTCTACGCCCATTACGTAATATAGGTTGTGTAGGATACCTATAAACCTCCAAAACACTCGGATCAAGAAACCTTGTAGGCACCTCGTTTCGACGAAGTCAATTATGCACTGTTTCAGCTTTGGATTCAAAATACAATTCACAAAAGTGTACAGCTTCCTCCTGAATATAGCGCTCTGCCATTGAACCTTCTGCCCGTGCTTTATTTTTAACTTTCAATTTCAAGCCGTGCAAGTATCTTTCAATAAAATACATCCACCGGTAATTAGATGGGCCTCCCAGCTTACACTCGGTAGCTAAATGTAAAGGTAGATGCTCCATGGGATTAAAAAAACCTGGAATATAGAAGGTTTCGAGCTTAGACATTATCTTCACTATATCTTTTTCCATCTTCTCCAAATCTGTGTATTTCAAATTTGATGAGCATAAATCTTGAAAGAAGTTAGACAACTCAATAAGAACATCAGCTACATTTTTTGAGAGCAAGTCACGACAAACAATAGGCAATAGCTTTTGCATGAAAATATGACAATCGTGTGATTTCATCCCGCGAATACATCTTTTTTCCATATTTACACACCTAGATATATTCGATACATACCCATCCGGAAGATTCAAACTTTTAATCCAATGGAATAGCTTATTGATTTGCTCTCTCCCAAGCACATATGGTGCATCTGGTGTTGGGCCATCATCTCGAATCCACAACTCACGGTGTACACCTAACTCCTTACAATCATTTCTTGCGCTTGAGTTGTCTTTGGTTTTTTTTCTTATCACCAAGCATTATGTAGAATATGTTATCAAATACATTTTTTTCAGTATGCATGACATCAATATTATGACGAAGGCTCAGTGTCTCATAATACGGTAGCTCAAAAAATGCAGAATAGTGTGTCCAATTATGTGTCACGCCATAATCCCTCGACTTTTGCCTAGTAGTTTTTCCCGGAAGAGGAAACTGTATTTGCTCACAAAGTATCTTTGCCCTTGATCCTGAATGTTGAGTTGTGACTGAATGTCTCTCACATCGTCCAAACTTTGTGCTTCTTCTTAATGGATCATCTTCTTCCAAAAAATAATGAGCTGTACCATAGAATGTAGGTTTACCACCATGCTTGAGCTATTTTGCCTTAACCAGCCCCGTACATACCGGACATGCCAGTTTTCCCTTAGTCGACCATCCACTAATCATACCAAGTGCTGGAAAGTCATTAATTATCCACATCAATGCTACTTTCATTATGAAATTTGAACGTGACACCCTATCATATGTTTCGACCCCGGTACACCACAACAACTTCAATTCATCAATTAGTGGTCGAAGATAAACATGAAAGTCTTTTGTCGGATCATTCGGCCTAGGAATGAGAAGAGGCATAAACATGTATGGAGCTTTTATACACATGGATGGTGGAAGATTGTAAACAACAATAATCACAGGCCACACCGTATAGTCCCTTGCATGTGCATCTTGAAAAGGATCAAATCCATCACTAGCAAGGCCTATTCAGACATTTCGTGTTTCTTTTGCAAATCGAGGAAATCTGTGATTGAATTGTTTCCATTCATCTCTATCAACTGGATGACTTAATTGACCCTCAACTACAGCTCTATCATGATGCCATGTCATACATTTGGCAGTCTTCTCGGACATGAATAATCGTTGTAGTCTCAATGTAAGAGGGAAATATCTCAAAATCTTCTTCGGAATCAACTTTTTCATAGAATCCTTCTGCGCCTTGTATCGACCTTCATCACATATATCACAATATGTTTTCTCACTATTTTCTTTGTAAAATAACATGCAATCATTTACACAAGCATCAATTTTTTTGTATCCCATACTCAACCCACTTACTAACTTCTTCACATCATAGTATCTCATGGGCAACTTGTGATCTTCAGGCAACACCGATCCAATAAGTTCAAGTAGCTCATCGAATCCCTTATTACTACAACCATGTCTATGTTTGAAATTAAGTAGCTTACTCACAAATGATAATGTTGTGAAACTTGTACAATTTGGATAAAGAGGTTCAGTAGCACTGTCAAGCATCTTGTAAAAAGTTTTTGTTGTTGCATTCGGTTCTTCATGCATATTCTCAAAATTATCATTTGCCTCGGCAAAATCTCCAAGCATTTCACGTGCATCATAAAAATCATCATGCGTATTATCAACATTCATGGAACTCGTCCCAATGTCAACCCTTGATCTAGCACTCTTCTCATGAAAATACCATATTGTATATGCGGGCATGATGCCATGTCGATATAAATGTAATATCATATCATCGGGATTTTTTATATAAAAATTTCCACATTCGTTGCATGGACATCTTATTCTCCCCTTTGAATCATCCGTATTTGCAATGGCAAATTTAATGAAACCATCAACACCAATTTTGTACTCTTCCGTTATATTTTTACTTGCATCAAATCGACGATTCATCCAACTACAATCCGACGTCATCTACAAAGTACATAGATAGTATAATAAATAACTTAATATTAATTAACAAAACATACTTAAATAAATTCACTATGTGTACAAGATATTTAGTGACAAGCAATGTACAATAATTATTTTTTTGTTTAATTATTTTGAACACTACATTTAAAATATTAACAACTATATTTCATTTAAATTATTTGAATAAATATTTAATGTATGTGAGAAATCAATAAGCAATAATCATGATAATCACAACATAAATAATTTAAGAATGGTACTTACTTGACTTGAAGTTAATGGATAGTTGACCTTGATGAGAAAGGAAAATGGTAGAAAATAGGAAGGAAAATAGAAAGAAGAGGAAAGTATGGACAGAAACGAAGAAAAAAGGATAAGGCAGGGGCTGTAAATTCTGAAAGAATAAATTCCACCGCAGGCGGTTGTTTTTATAAAAGCCACGAAAATCGGTCATTTTTATAAATTCAACCAACAACGGTCGTTTTTGTTAAAATGACCGTTATGGCCTTATTTAATATTTTTTTGATAAATAATTTAAAAGTGACCGATCGGTCGCTTTTGTTTTCTAGAATTAGACTTTGTTCTGGCGGCAATTTTTCCGCCTATTCTTCAAAATATAAAATCTACCGCTAAATATTGGCGGTTGCTTTTGTTGATAAAAGCCACCGGCTAAAAGCCACCGCTTTCAAATTCCACCGAACAAAAGCGACCGCTCATTAAATTCCAACGAGAGCGATCGCTTTTAATTATGTTTTAAGGACAGGTAAAGTTGACCTTAAAAGCCACCAATTTCGGTGGAATTTATAGTCGGTCGCTTTTATGTGGTCGCTTTTACTTCTTTTTCTTGTAGTGGAAATCTGCTCAGACTTTAGTTGATCATTCTGTTCATTTGGTTTCTAATTCTAATATGAAAGCATCTATCAAGGCCACAACAATTTTAGTTAAAAGATTGCATTCTTCTGTCTTTACACTCAAGAAAAAATATAATGGCTTGATCAAGAATGTTCAACATGGAAGCTAAGCAGAATCAAATTTCTGAGAAGTTGGCAGCTCTGGAAGCAAGTCAGACTACAACAAATTCTAAGTTGGATGTTATTCTCTCTCTTCTACAAAGTCTAGATTCCAAAAAAAAAGGAGATAGTACCAAAGATAAAGTGTCAACCTGAATCAGTTTTGAGGAGAATACCAATTCTGATGACGGTGATAAGCAAGCAAAGAACACCTTTTATTATGTGATAGTTCAAACTGGAACTGGAATTCAAAATTAAATTACACAGTCAACTCAAGTCTCTAAGGGTAGATCACATGGATCTAATTTAGAAACTGCTCTTGTTACTCCAAGTTCAATTCCTGACAACAAAGATACAAGTTTTGATTATTTTCCTGACACTGATAGAGTGATAGTAACTCCTGACTCTGTTAAATAAAGAAAAAGAAATTCTATTTTGAGTGGATTTACAGAGTCTTTCTGCTTATTATGAAACCTTTAATGCTGAAGACTTCAAAGAAGAAGAAATGGTTTTTAGCAGAGAAGACCTAAAATGCGTAAAAGACCTAAAATGAATAGATGGAGGAGTACAGATAAGAAGATGTTACATGAAAGAGCAGAAAGAAAAGCTCAAGTATTTCCAAAAATTAAGAACCAATATAAACTCTTGTTGATAGTCCTGGTCGGGAAGTAATTGTTAATAATCTGGATAGACTTAAAGTTGTGAAGATTATACTTGACAAACATGATGGTTTAGAACCTAAACAGAAGATCTTACTCTTATTGCAAAATGAAATAAATGTAAGATCTTACTCTTATTACAAAATGAAATAAGATCTTCTTTCACTTGATAAATTGATGATTATGTCAACAAAGGAACTGAAATACATTCACTATTTGCTAAGAGTTGAAGATAAAACTTCAAGGTTATGGTTAAACATGATTCTTCATAATATCAGAAAAAAGATATTGGACTATGGTCAATATTAATTTGGATCATATATTCCTATGTACATAAATTTCAAAAGGCAAGAAATCAACATGACGAAAGGAGGAGCTATTATTGAAAATGTTCTTACACATACACATAACCATAAATCCTGATGGTTCTAAAGCTTGTTATATGACACTCGAGGAATTGATGATTGAAAGAATTTACATCATAAACTTAAGGGCTGCTATCTATCAACTGTCAAATAAATCTCAATATGGGAAAAACTAGAATATCAGATTATAAGAGATACTGTTGAAAAAGTTTGATGATAGAGTTAAAGCTTTTGTTCAGAGATATTGTTGAAAAAGTTTGATGATTGAGCACTGCATTGGCTATTTGACCGATTTGATTTTCCAAGGTCTTGATAGAAACAGCCTAACTTTTGCACAACAGCTTGAGTTCCTCCAAATCAGCGCTAGAAGGTGGGGCTGCACCTCCTTGTTGAGGATATGATTACCTTTGAGCATAATGTTTTGGTTGTTGGAATCCAGATGGATTAAACTGTTTACTTATGCCTTGCTGATATGGTTGCTGAATAGCATTCTGATTATTACTCCAGCTGAAATTTGGATGATTTCTGTTGTTAGGATGATAAGTAGCTGGCACAGGCTGCTGCGGTCGCTGATAATTGTTCACATACTGCACATATTCATTAAGAAGAGAACACCGATCTGTAGCATGAGAACCTGCATAAATCTCACAGACCATAGCTATCTCATTGAATCCATAGGTGGCTAAAGAATCGACCTTCATAGACAACACTTGGAGCTGGGCTGCAATAGCTGTAGCTGCATCAACTTCCAGAATACATGCTACCTTCCCAAGCATCATCCTTTGAGTTGGGTTTTGATGCTCATTTACAGCCATAGTCTCAATAAGATTATAAGCCTCAGTATAGCTTTTGGCACACAAGGCGCCTTCAGCTGCAGCATCGACCATGGGACGAGATTGGGCCCTCAAACCATTATAGAAACCAGTGATCACCATCCAATCAAGCATATCATGATGTGGACACTTTCTCAACATCTCCTTATAGCGCTCCCAAGCTTCGCACATGGATTCTGTAGGTTGCTGCGCAAACTGAGTAAGAGCACTCCTCATGAGATCACAACTTTATTACTACTTCCTTCAATAGTTATCGTTATTACCCTTAGCATGCAACAGTGATGATATTAATCGAACAACACGAAACTGATAAAAGCCAACTTTCATTGTACTAATACCATTCTACCAAACATCCACAATTAAGATATAAGTTGAATAGGCATCAATTATGTTGAGACCCTATATGTCTACAGAATTTGACAACATAACTATTTAATCACAAGTTGTTCCTTATGATTACACAGGGCAAGTAAAACAGTTAGAGTTACCCACTAATCATGCATACACATACATGAACCTATGCAAGCATGGCATGTTCTAAACCTCAAGATCCACCGTCGCTTCACAAGAGACTAACACCCTATCTTATATGTTCGCGATGCACATAAGACGAATAAGCATAACCAATACTAGATATCATATAATCATCACACACTAAGGTATTAAACAACTAACTAAAGAATTCTATAGTAAATCCGTTACGACCCCATGATTACAATTAGCCCATGATTAAACTCAACGTCACCATAGGTTCATACGAAAACATGATAATAACACACGAGAATAATAACTAAAACTACTTATATTAAACCAAAGTACGTCACAAGAGTAAATAGGTTTAAAGTAAAGAAAACTAGCATCCAACGTTACAACGAAATAAAGAATCACAAGAAAATATGCTTCCTCTTCATTGTGATGTGCTAAAACGGTCTTCTTCCTTATCTTCTCGCTCCTCGATTAATACTACAATTCAACACCCTGTGAAACGTCTCTGAAAACTACTTATACAGGAGTCCCACAAAACCTAGCTATCTCAGAAGTTGGAAGCTTAACAGAATCAGGAGTCTAAAATAATTATTTTAAATTTCCGTCCCTGAGCGGCCGCTCAGCATTCCTGAGCGGGCGCTCAGCTTCCTGAGCGGTTGCTCAGCAGAGCTGAGCGGGCGCTCAGACCCCTTCTGGAAAATGCTCTATTTTTACTCCCGTTCTTTGCTGCATTCTGCTCCTATCTTCCCACTTGGAATGCCAAACACATACCAAGGCTTATTCTTGATGAAACCTCTCCACAAATGCAAGTAATATCATGAAATGTACAAACACTAGAAAAACGCATCAAATACACAAAATACTTGATTTCAAGACACCAATTCAAGCCATTATAAGATGTTCTAAGTGGTATAAAATGCTGCTTATCAATGAGATGGAGAAGATACGCTCTGAATATCAGACGTTGAAGAAAAAGTTAACCACCGCCAAATCCTGAACTAAGACAGCAATAAAGAAGACGATCCCAATTGTGGTTAGACGTTTGGACATTGATATTGTTGAGGAACAGGATCAACATGAAGGCCCAACGAAGGGTACTGAGGATGTGATTGAGATAGAGGATATAGAGAACGTACCAAATAATGGTGATAACATAGAGAACGTGATGAGCAACGTTATGATGATCCTAAGCATCGAGAAGGGGATAATGATAGAAGGAGATCAGGTGATAGAAGTACAAAGTCTCGAAACCAATTGCAGAGGAATTCAAAAATTATTACATGAAGTGATGGACTTAATTGAAAGAATCATTGGTATTCCGAAGCCATTAGACAAGGAGACTCCTATGAGCTATGCTGATTCAGCTTTTCATGACAACATCGCTTTGGTAGAGATACCGAAACATTTTACGGCGCCGCAAATGAGGCCATATGACGGCACTAGTGAGGCCATATGTGCAAGGGATTTGGTTCTACATTGTCAGGACCATCCTTATAATGGTTCGTGAATCTTCCACACAGGAGTATCAAGACATTTGCCAACCTAGAAGACGCATTTAACATGCAATTTGCTAGTACACTACAGGAAATCTTACATTCACCTACTAGTAATTTAGCTACAATTATGTAATAGTAGATAAATACTAACTTTCATTTACCATTATATAATTGTAACCGTTTTTGGTAGCTAAATGTCGACGTGATGGAAGTTGTTATGCAATTTAACCTATGGACCCACATACATGCTGAGGTGTTTCTATTGCTATAAAGTTTGAGACGCGGTCAATATTCCTCCATGTTAAATTAATTTTCTACTACAAGTGCAAGTCAATGCATTGCTCACCTATAAGATTTGTTTCTTTCTAAATAACAATTATTTTTAATATATAGTTTCTATTATATCCATTACGCCTGTAACTCAGATACTGTATATGTCCGATATAACTTATTTTATTCTTCCAAAAATGAATTGAAAATACTTTTTATAATTTTAATGTAGACTAGAAGATAACAAAGTTGAAATATTTGAAAATAAATTACGAAAGTGCATCAAACTAAAAACTATTTCATCAAACTAGTGAAAGTTATGTTTTTCAGAATTTAAAATACAATTACACATTATACGGCATAAGTTGGTTCTTGAATTTTTCATTATGAATTTATTATTTAGTATAAAAATTGGGAATTTATCATAAAATTGAAAAATTATTTGCGATGTAAATATACGATGTTGTATAAGAAGTTTCATTTAGTGTAAATTATGTTATCATCGTAAAACTGGAATAGTTTTTAAAAAACCCAAAAATATAATATTTGAAAAATATAAGTATTTTTAGATAACTATTTCAAACAGTGTGATTTGTGAATTATTACCATGATGCAAACGGAGGAGTAGAATTTGGGTTCGGAACTGCCTGTGAACGAATTAGATTTCACGTGTATTCTCCCGATTATCTATGAGTATCAGTAATCTCTCCTCGACGGGTTCTGTTCAAGTTTGACTTTACACAATATTAAATCCTACTGATTCTAATTTTAACCGATTTTGTGTGGAGTCTGCCACTCGAAATAATTTATGATAAAACGATTAAAAAGTTAAAACTATTATTTAGCAAAAAATTGTTAAAATTCTTAGTATAGAAATAAATTAAACCAATATACTACTCAATTATGATAATTGTGATGTGTATAATTGGAGAGCAATTCTACATATCCGGAAATGGATCACAAGTTCGTTCTTAAATAACACGTGATGCTTTGTCATCCCTCAAACTCATATGTATGCATTCAGGGTCCAATTATCGAATCCGTTAAATCCAATTATTAAAAAAATGTACTACGAGCCTCTCAAGTTTGAATTTCGTTAAAAACCAATATTTTTATAGTTATTTATAAGAAACTACAAATAAATTTTCAAGTTGCAATCCAACCAACAACAAATATTTACATTATCATTTATAGATTTACAAATTAGATTGATGGTTTAAATATGTCAATCATAAACTATTTTACAACATTTTAAGAAAAAATTTCAAAAATATAATTTTTCTAATTTTTTTGTTTTACAAATTTACTATATTATGAAAATTATTTACAAAAACACGGTGCAAACAAAGTCTAACTATACATGCAACTAGCTAGATATAGTTTTTGGTTGGGTTCGAGGTTAATATTCATTACATTATACGTTATATCTAATTGTAAGGATTTGCAAAAATCGTCGAATTTGCATTTATTTGCATCTAACTAATTGCTAGAAAAAATCGTATCTTTTTAAAAGAAATTTGAAAATTTAACATTTTAAAAATTAAAATTAAAAAATATATTTTTTTGCAATTTTTTTAAAAACCAATAGTATTTTGAGAAATTACCAAAAATACTATTTTTTTTGAATGTGGTTGCAATTTAATGATCTTTTAAAAAAATGCAAAAATACGGTTTTCAACTGAAAGCAACCACGTATACAATTTCTCTGAAGAAGTGCCAAAAAATACTTTTAGTTAAAATTGTGATTGCGCTGAGTTGCATTTGATCTTATATCTGGTTGCAATGGGTTGCAAAATCGTATTTTCGTAAAAAAAATTGAAAAATCATATTTTTGCAAAACAAAAATTATAAAATTGGATTTTTGTAAAAACCTCTAATATATTTACAAAACAAGTTTTGAATTTTGAATTTTCAAAAAAAAATCTTTTTCTAAGCAATACATATCCCTATAATTGTTAGAGTACAAATTAAAGAAATGTGCGAACAGTAAAAAAAAATTAGCGGGCAAACATCGATAAATAATTAATGAATTTTTTAAAATTAAGCACCTAAAATTCCCCCATAAATTTGAACTGTTTTCAAACTGTATAATGATACAACAAACCACCACATACACGTAATATATATAGGAGAGTACAAAACTAACAAGTAGGGTAATACTATCAGTTCTTTACCTCCAAGACCTCCCCTCACCATAACTTGCCATAGTATCATCTATATAGATTTGATAAAGTTTTGAATAGTTCTATCTTTAAGTACTTAAACACGTACCAACGACTCTTTTAACGAATGTGGCAAGGATCAATATTTCGTATAGAACTTATTTTATGTCCAATTTTTAGTCTGCCGTAGGTTGACAATATAGTGGTCCATTATTGAAAAGATGGTGAAGGTAGTTGTCTAATTATCTTTTTATTGAACACCTTTATAGTTTTAATATTTTACTAGATGCTTTATGAACACCTTTCTCATGTATTTTTTGAAATGTGTATCATTTGTTTGATGCATTACCTATCTATGAACCATGCTTAGTCTTTGTAAAACACGAGCATGTCCTTAATTCTTTTAACACTCGCATAAAACTATACATTCATTGCACTTTTCTTGTTCAATTTATTTCAGGAAAAGGTGAGAAGTGATCAAAAGTTGAGGTCGATATACGAAGAATTATCATATAAGTTCAAGTTCCACCTGCATTTGGGTGTCGAAGTGGATGAAAAATTGCTGGAAAGATGGGTATAGTCAAGTACTACATACTCCCGTTGTTGCGGTTCTTTTCGACTTTAACACCGACGTTTAAGAAAATAAACAAATGGTTTGTACTTGGTATTGTGTTCCCTTACCTGTTAGACATTGTGGCAACTAGAAGCAGCCGTCAATAAACATATCAGGTGTTGATAGCTATGCAATAAGTGCCCCGCGTGAACAATTTAAACAAAGCAGCTTTCGATAGCTTAATTTTCTGAGGCGCTTCTTGCAAATTTCTGTGTAATTTATACATTTTTTAATTTTTAAATTGTACGAACTGACATGAAACAAAATTTTTTGAATGTATTTTTAATTTGGTATTATATTTATTAATTTTATAAAAATATTGTTTGTTGAACGGATTAATTTGTTATGGATCAAAATTCTAATATTAACAAATCATTTAAAAAAAATTAGAATATTATTATATTATGAAAATATTAAGAATAAAATTTAATATTATGTTTAATTATATAGAAGACGCAATCAACATGCAATTTGCTAGTACGGTACAATAAATTTTATATTTACCTACCAGTAATTTAGCTACAATTATGTAATAGTAGATAAAGATTAACTTTAATTTACCATTATATAAATGTAACCATTTTTGGAAGCTAAATGTAGATATGATGGAAGTTGTTATACACTTTAACCTTTGGACCCACAGACATGCTGAGGTGTTTCTATTGCTTTAAAGTTTGAGCTGCGGTTAATATTCATCCATGTTAAATAAATTTTGTACTTCAAGTGCAAGTCCATGCGTTGCATACGTGTAAGATTTATTTCTTTCTAAATAACAATAATTTTTAATTATATAGTTTCTATTATATCCACTACGCTCGTAACTCGGATACCGTATATGTCTAATATAACTTATTTTATTCTTCCAAAAAAGTATAGAGAAATACTTTTTATAATTTTATTATAGACTAGAAGATAATAAAGTTGAAATATTTGAAAATAAATTATGAAAGTGCATCAAACTAAAAACTATTTCATCAAACTAGTAAAAGTTAATTTTTTGAGAATTTGAAATAAAATTACACATTATACGGCATAAGTTGGTTCTTCCATTTTTCATTATGAATTTATTATTTAGTATAAAAATTGGGAATTTATCAAAAAGAATTGAAAAATTATTTGCGATTTTATCAATTTTTTTACATAAAAATGCTATATATTCTGAAAATATGTGTAAAAATACGATGTTGTATAAGAAGTTGCATTTAGTCTAAATTATGGTATCAACGTAAAACTTTAATAGTTTTTAAAAAACCCAAAAAATACAATATTTGAAAAATATGAGTATTTTTAGATAACTATTGCAAATAGTGTGATTTGTGAATTATTGCCATGATGCAACCGGAGGAGTAGAATTTGGTTAGGGAACTACCTAAAACTTTTCGTCTGAGCTACGAATAAGATTTTACGGGTATTCTCCCGCTTATCTATAAGTATCAGTTATCTCCCCTTGACAGTTTCTATTCAAGTTTGACTTTGCACATTATTAAATCCTACGGATTCTAATTATAACCGGGTTTGTGGGGAGTCTGCCACTCGAGATAATTTATGATAACACGATTAAAAAGTAAAAATTGTTATTTAGCAAAAAAACCTTAAAAATGATAGTATAGAAATAAAGTTAAATCTGTATAATACTCAATTATAATAATTGTGATGTGTATAAGTGGAGAGCAATTCTACATATCCGTAAATGGATCAAAAGTTCGTTCCTAAATAACACGTGATACTTTGTCATTCCTCAGACTCATATGTATACATTAAGGGTCCATTTAATTTAAGTTTTATCAAAAATACAAATAAGTTTTCAGGTTGTAATCCAACCAATAAGAAATATTTACATTATCATTTATAGATTTACAAATTAGATTGATGGTTTAAATATGTCAATCATAACCTATATTACAACATTTTAAGAAAAATTATCAAAAAAATAATTTTTCTAATTTTTACGTTTTACAAATTTACTATATTATGAAAATATTTACAAAAATACGATGCAAGTATGCTTAAATATTCATAGGTTAACACTATTAGGACTTCCAGTAAAAATGGTAGGCTACAAATAAAACCAGAGACGTGCATATATATGAAAGATTGCAAGTCCATGATTAACCAACTTTTTCTTCCATTTTAAAACTTTTATTTGTGCTTAACACTCTAAACACTCTTATTTGTGCTTTCTCCATTATCAACCAACTTTCCCTTCCATTTTGAATCATTCTTCCTTCAATAACTGCACTCTATCTCATAATCTTTTCCATCATGGACCGATTTCTCATATGATCTCGATTCATCCCCAATCTCATCATGATGAGATTCATTTCTGCAAGTCTCATCTTCGGATCCTTTAATATCATCTTCACTAGAGGAATCAGACAATTCCTTATCCGCTACCAAATCTTTGAACTTGATCTCCTCTATGTGACAGTTAAATTTATAAAGATTAAAAAATAACTCTGAGTTTAGATTTAGATGTACTTTTTTAGAAAAAAACTCTGGTATTATATAGGCAACTTCTTACTAAATTTACTATAACTTTAGCATTTTTTCCTATCTATTATAATCATCATGATTGCAAATATAAAGGTCTTAATTATGGACGTGCTTATGTAAAAGTCGAAACAATTAGTATTTCTTGGTTCATCGCAGGAAAAAATTGATAACAACCTATGTAGACGGATATTAAGTTGATATAAAGCTATTTGGATTCTCTTTAGTTTCTGTTATATTCATATTTTTAGTCATGACATGATATGGTCAGAAGAAGGATGACAAGGAACACGATAGACGAGATGGGAAGAGTAAAAAGGCATTCGGGATACCAACAAATGCAATGACAATTACCAGAAAAACCAAAAGACTATGTCAATCTATAGTCCGAATTTGATGGAGTAACAGTCGGGCAATATAACAAGAATGGCAACCATATTGGAAAGTGGGAGAAAAAAGTAGGAAGTTAGAGAAAAAGAGAGGAACAAACTAGAAGATAAGGAAGCCAATTTGAGGAATAAGGGGGATAACGAAGACAGGGGTGGATATAAAGCATGCATCAATGAAATACAACAACACACAAATACAACTCACAGACTTCATCGAAGAAGTACATCCCCAAGCTCCAAGACTACACTAACCTAGCATGAAGGCTACAAATACGAGAGTAGCACTGATCATAGAAAGAGAAAGAAATAATATATCATGTGAAATCCATTGTAATCATTATAAATCATTTAGTGGATCGAATTTAGGTTGGGTAATGAATCTCACCCGTGATTTTTTCCCATTTACGGGTTTTCTGCGTCACCAATTCTTTGTGTTACTTTACTTTTTTTAGTTAAATTGTTCCTAATCTAATAACATCTCTGAAACAAAACAATCAACCAACCTTAGCATTAGACCTATAAATTTTGGTAAAAATAATTGGCATTGTCTATGGGAATCTTGTTAAGGATCCGGTTGGTTCACTATGATGGCAATCGATGATATTGAAAAACATGTTACAAATCAAGGGGCTGAGGCTGAGAGCAATAAAGAAATTGCAGCAACGTTGAAAAAAACTACTAGATGAGATGGAGAAGATACGCTCTGAATATGAGACGTTGAAGAAAGAGTTAACCACGACAAAATCCAGAACTAAGACAGCAACAAAGAAGACGATCCCAAGTGTGGTTAGACGCTTGGACATTGATATTGTTGAGAAACAGGATTAACATGAAGGGCCAACGAAGGGTACTGAGGATGTGATTGAGATAGAGGATATAGAGAACGTACCAAATAATGGTGATAACATAGAAAGACAACGTGATGAGCAATGTTATGATGATCCTGAGCATCGAGAAAGGGATAATGATAGAAGGAGATCACACGATAGAAGTACAAGGTCTCGAAACCAATTGCAGAGGAATTTAAAAATATTACATGAAGTGAGGGACTTAATTGAAATAATCGTTGGTATTCCGAAGCCATTGGAAAAGGAGACTCCTATGAGCTATGTTGATTCACCTTTTCATGATAACATCGCTTTGGTAGAGATACCGAAACGCTTTACGGTGCCGCAAATGAGGCCATATGACGGTACTAGTGATCCATTTGAACACATCGCACAATATAAGCAACGAATGTTTACGGTACCTATCATACATGACTTAAAAGAAGTTTGTATGTGCAAGGGATTTGGTTCTACATTGTCAGGACCATCCTTATAACTGTTCGTGAATCTTCCACACAGGAGTATCAAGATATTTGCCAACCTAAAAGAGGCATTTAACAGGCAATTTGCTAGTACACTACAAGAAATCTTACATTTACCTACCAGTAATTTAGCTAGAATTATATAATAGTAGATAAAGACTAACTTTCATTTACCATTATATAATTGTAACCGTTTTTGGTAGCTAAATATCGACGTGATGGAAGTTATGCACTTTAACCTACGGACCCACATACATGCTGAGGTGTTTCTATTGCTTTTAAGTTTGAGCCGCAGTCAATATTCCTCCATGTTAAATTAATTTTCTACTTCAAGTGCAAGTCAATGTGTTGCTTACCTGTAAGATTTGTTTCTTTCTAAATATCAATTATTTTTAATTATATAGTTTCTATTATATCCATTGCTCCTGTAACTAAGATACCGTATATGTCTAATATAACTTATTTTATTCTTCCAAAAACGAATAGAGTTATACTTTTTATAATTTTATTGTATTCTAGAAGATAACAAAGTTGAAATATTTGAAAATAAATTATAAAATTGCATCAAACTAAAAACTATTTCATTAAACTAGTGAAAGTTAATTTTTTCAGAATTTAAAATAAAATTACACATTATACGGCATAAGTTGGTTCTTGAATTTTTCATTATGAATTTATTATGTAGTATACAAATTTATTATTATTATACGGCATAATTTGCGATGTTACCAATTTGTTTTTTACAAAAATACTATTTATTCTGAAAATATGTGTAAATATACGATGTTGTATAAGAAGTTGCATTTAGTGTAAACTATGTTATCATCGTAAGACTTGAATAGTTTTTAAAACACCCAAAAATATAATATTTGAAAAATATGAGTATTTTTAGATAACTATTTCAAACAATGTGATTTGTGAATTATTACCATGATGCAAACGGAGGAGTAGAATTTGGGTACGGAACTACCTAAAACTTTTCCTGTGAACGAATAAGATTTCATGGGTATTCTCCCGATCTATGAGTATCCGTTATCTCTCCTCGACGGGTTTAGTTCAAGTTTGACTTTACACAATATTAAATCCTACTGATTCTAATTTTAACCGGTTTTGTGGGGAGTCTGCCACTCGAAATAATTTATGATAACACGATTAAAAAGTTAAAACTGTTATTTGGCAAAAAAATGTTAAAATTGTTAGTATAGAAATAAAATTAAATCAATATACTACTCAATTATGATAATTGTGATGTGTATAATTGGAGAGCAATTCTACGTATCCGGAAATGGACCACAAGTTTGTTCCTAAATAACACATGATACTTTGTCATTCCTCAAACTCATATGTATACACTCAGGGTCTAATTATCGAATCCGCTAAATCCAATTATTAAAAAAATGTACTACGAGACTCTCAAGTTCGAATTTTGTTAAACCCAATATTTTTATAGTTATTTATAAGAAACTACAAATAAGTTTTCAAGTTGTAATCCAACCAACAACAAATATTTACATTATCATTTATAGATTTACAAATTAGATTGATGGTTTAAATATGTCAATCATAAACTATTTTACAACATTTTAGGAAAAATTATCCAAAATATAATTTTTCTTTTTTTTTTTTACAAATTTACTATATTATGAAATTATTTACAAAAACACGGTGCAAACAAAGTCTAACTATACATTATTAGCTAATTGCAAACAAAGTCTAACTATACATTATTAGCTACACGGTGAAAATTATTAGCTAGATATAGTTTTTTGGTTGGGTTCGAGGTTAATATTCATTACATTCTACATTATATCTAATTGTGAGGAGTTGCAAAAATCGTCGAATTTGCATTTATTTACATCTAACTAATTGCAGAAAAATCGCATCTTTTTAAAAGAAATTTGAAAATATAACATTTTAAAAATTAAAATTAAAAAATATACTTTTTTTGTAATTTTTTTAAAAACCAATAGTATTTTGAGAAATTACAAAAAATACTATTTTTTCTAAATGTGTTTGCAATTTTACGATCTTCAAAAAAATGCAAAAATACGGTTTGCAACTAAAAGCAACCACGTATACAATTTCTCTGAAGAAGTGCCAGGAAATACTTTTAGTTGAAATTGTGGTTTGATCTTATATCTGGTTGCAATGGGTTGCAAAATCGTATTTTTGTAAAAAAAATAGAAAAATCGTATTTTTGCAAAACAAAAATTAAAAAATTGTATTTTTGTAAAAACCTCTAATATATTTATAAAACAAATTTTAAATTTTGAATTTTCAAAAAAAAATCTATTTATAAGCATTACATAGCCTAATAATTGTTAGAGTACAAATTAAAGAAATGTGCGAACTGTAAAAGGAATTAGCGGGCAAACATCGATAAATAATTTATGAATTTTTAAAATTAAGCGCCTAAAATTCTCCCATAAATTTAAACGGATTTCAAACTGTATAATGATACAACAAACCACTACATAGACGTAATCTATATCGGAAAGTACAAAACTAACCAGTAGCGTAATACTCCCCTCACCATAACTTGCCATAGTATCATCCATATAGATTTGATAAAGTTTAGAATAGTTCTATCTTTAAGTACTTCTTTTCACAATTGAAATATCATACTTAAACACATATGAACAACTCTTTTAACGAATGTGGCAAGGATCAATCTTTCGTATAGAACTTATTTTATATCCATATTTTAGTCTGCCGCGGGTTTACTATATGGCGGTCCATTATTGAAAAGACGGTGAAGGTAGTTATTTAATTATCTTTTTATTGAACACTATTATAGTTTTAATATTTTAGTAGATGCTCTACGAACACCTTTCTCATGTATTTAATTGAAATGTGTATCATTTGTTTGATGCATTACCTATCTATGAACCTTGCTTAGTCTTTGTAAAACACGAGCATATGCTTAATTCTTTTAACACTCGCATAAAACTATACATTCATTGCACTTTTCTTGTTCAATTTATTTCAGGAAAAGGTGAGAACTGATCAAAAGATTACCTTTTTGTTCAGAAGAAGTCACTTGGTGATGATGTTGACTATTTGTTGGATCGTTGGAACAACTCAGGTATAACAATTACCTCTTTTCTTGCTTAATTTCTATTTATTATTGCTTTTATTTTCATAGATTACCGTTAACTGCTATTGCATGTCTTTTACTCGGTATAGACCCAATCAGTCATGTAGACCATGCTTTGAGTGCTAAATTTACATAAGTCCCTACCTCTTCGATATCATTAGTTGTCGATCTGTTGTCATTTTATTAGCATTACATTTCCATTTTCGTGTAGTTAAACTCGTATTATACATATATGTAAAGATTTGTATACAAAAGTTCTATTATACTACACACACGCCATTATGTATTATACAAACTAATTTTAATTTTATAAATAAAATCAGTGGCTAGGATGAAGATCTCTAGTTCTCTTGATAGAGAGGTTCTCTCTAGATGTATATAATAAAAGTAAGGACACATAAACACCTAAAATTGTAATCAAAAAATTTACACTGATTTGAGGGTAATAATAGTCAAAGATATCAAGCTCAAAACATTATTTAGGATTGAATTTAAACCAACAAAGATGAAAAATAAAGAATTTATGAGTGATGATTCATGCATATAATAAACGTTATAAATCGATTATGGTTACTAGGAGAGACGTTCAACTAAAATTGCAAATAAAGCCACTGAATGAGCATTTTAATAAAATTATAAAGGAATATACTAATGGTTTTATAGAAAATAAAGTCAAATAAATATTTCCGTAAGATACCACAATCCCAAGTTTGGTGTTCCCTTCAAAAATTTGAAAATCCTCTTGATAGCCATTAAGTGTGATTCTTTAGGATTTGCTTGAAATTTAGCATACAAACATGTGGAAAAAATGATGTCTGGTCTAATTGCGGTTAAGTAAAGAAAAGATCCAATCACTCCTTTGTAACTTGATATATCTACACTTTTTTCTTTCTTACCTTCATCCAACTTGGTAGCTATAGACATAAGAGTTGATGCAGGTGAGCAGTCCACTATTCCAAATTTCGTCAAAAGATCTTTGACATACTTGGTTTAACTTCTAAAGATTCCATCAGTTCCTCTTAGAATCAAAAAAATTCCAAGTTAAATTTTATTTGAAAAAATAATATACGGGGAATTCTAAAATATTTAGAGATCATATTTCAGCTAATTTCTAGTTAAATTAAATTATTTTTGATTTATCAGGAATTAATCTGCTGCAACTAGTTAGCGGAGTTCTTGCCTTTAGGTCGAAGAATTTAACATACCAATTTCACTTATAAGTCTCGTGAAAGTTGCTTCATCTAAAGGTTTAGTGAAAATTTCAGTTAACTATTTTTCCGTTGGAACAAAAATAAGTTTAATAGTACCTTAATGAATATGCTTAGTTCTAGAATGATTGACTGGATTAGCCATAATAGATATTGCTCCAGTATTGTCACACATGATTCAAATCTTTTGTAACATTAGGCCATAATCCATCAGTTGGTTTCAAACCCAAAGCACTTGAGAACAACAACTTTCAGCAGCTACATATAGAGCTTCACTTTCATCAAGTCATTCCAAATCTGGATACTTGTTCCAAGTCTGGATACTTGTCATCATCAAATGTTGCATCTATGATTTCTATTATTTTCTTTGCTCTAGCACATAGACTCTGTTGGCAATCCAAATATCCCTGAAAAATAGCTTCAAATACTTTAAAGTCAAATTTTTCAACATATTCAGAGTTGTCTTTTAGCATAACGCATTTGCTTCCAAACACATGAAGATGTTTAACGGTAGGCTTCCTTTTTGACAAAATTGAGTAGGGTGACTTGCCAATATTTTTGTTGAGTAGATATCTATTTTGAGTGTAACATGTTATGTTAAAAGCTTCTTTTCAAAAACTTGTTGGCAGTTTGGCATCTTGCTAGCTAGCAGCCTCAACTAGAGTTCGATTTTTCCTTTCAACCATACCATTTTGTTGAGGTGTTCTTGTAGCTGAGAACTCTTGAACAATGCCTTTATCTTTATAAAATTCACCTAGAATTACATTCCTGAATATTTTGACACATTTTTTATCTTCAGCCTACTTCTCAATTTATTTGATATGTTCAATGATGAAGTGTGGAGTTTCATCTTTTGAATGCATAAATTCCACCCAAGTGTATCTTGAGTAGTCATGCACCATCACCAAAGCATACTTCTTTGTGGATAAAGACATGACATTTACATGTCCAAATAAATCCATGTGGATAAACTGTAGTGGTGCATTAATATAATTCACAGTTTTGCTCCTGTGACCGGGCCTCTTCATTTGCAAATTAATATGATAGGGAGCTTAGTAGTTACATTTGCAAATTAACTCAAACTCATCTATCTGCAAACAAGTCAAGTTCTCTGAACCAAGCCAAGGTTAATTATTTTAAAAAAAATGAAACGAGCTGATCAGAGTGTAACGACCGAAAGAATAGTAATGTTCAATATCGATTAATAAACTTTTTTCTTATAATGATATCAACATTGTCGATCTACACTTGTTTCTTAAATCTATATATATTTATTTTTGACTTCGAGGTTTAAGAATATGTCCAATTTTATTTTACACTATTTAGAAAATGCTAATTTTAGAAATCGTACATTACTTTTTAAAATATAGATGTCAAAATTTTATTATGTTCTAATATTTTACTAAAATTGGGTGTATGTAAATTATAGGTTATTTAATGATATTCATGAAATTATGAAAAAATTGGAGACAAATAAATCATGATTACAATGTTTGATAGTTCTCTTATGAAAAAATTAAGCATTAAATTTTGAAATATGAACGACATTTCCATAATAAGTAAATTATTAATTAACGACGAGAAAAATATATTTAGAAATATATTAGTGATTAGTAATAATTTATCATTTGTAATATATATCATTATAAATAATTTATTATAACCAAATTTTAACTGAGTTCGAGCTGATTTCGAGCTCAATTATTACCGACACCGGACTGAGTCCAAGCGATTTAGAGTTTAACGAGCCGAGTACTAGTTTAAAAGAAAAAAAGCTCTGCTTCACTCGTTTACTCATCCCAACTCATTTTCATGTTTAAGATCGTTTTGACTAAGGAGACGAGACGAACTGAGTTCAGTTCAAAGAGCCGATCTCCAATATTGTTCATAATAACTCTATTTATTTGTAGCCCTACTCATGAATAACTATCGTATCAAGTTTTTCTTTTGTTAAGGTGGTTAGTGTGTGTGAGCAAATCTTTACAAATTGACATTTGATTGCATGAGCAATATTGTGCTAAATTCAAAATTAAACTATTTAAGTTTACTAACTAAGACTCACGATCCAAAATTTTTTTACGTTATTTCTTCTCTAAATTATATTGTATTTTTATATTTATAAAACACTGGTAGTAGTAGACTCGGTCAAAAACCCAATTTTTCACCAAATAAAATCTGAAGGAATAATAATTTGAAAAAAATGTTCAAAAAATATTTTAGTTCATGTCCAAATTCTAAACACAACATATGTTTTCAAGATCGCCATCCTATGTTTTCATATTTGAACCATGCTTCTATTAGAGATGCTGGTGTACACTACACCATAGATGGCCTATAGCAACAACAAGAAAATGTTACAACAGGCCCAAAAAAATGTTACCACAGCCAAAAAAAGCTCTAAGGTAACATAAAAATTAAGTTGCTTTTTTTTCGAGTTACCTTTGACCCCTAAGGTAACATTCCTTTTGCCCTGATGCAACCTTGAATTTTGTGTTACAATAGACTTCAAAGGTGACATTAATATATGTCTATATTATCACAGTATACATGTTACCTTTGCACTTAGAATTTGTAAAAAAAAAGGGACCCCACATGTAGGGCCGCTGTGGCCCCACATGGGGTCACCAAATCATTATAATTTTTTTTCCCTACTGTAACAACTTTTTAATAATTTATATTATATTATACTAATTTGTTTGTAATATTGAAGTACCTAATCTAACATATTTCTCAAAAAAATTGACATGATTTGTTTGTAAATTGAACATGCCATAAACCTGTTTTCATACAAGTCAATAAAATAAAAAAAATCAAACCACCAAACTTCAAATCGGTACAATCCCCCCCCAAATACTACTTCCGTTTTCACACAATCACCATCAACTCCACATAATCAAAAAAATAGGTACGTAGTCTATAATCTAGGACGATATCAACTAAAATTTGATAATCAGTTTGACAATAATTTAGCAAGGCACGAGCTATTCTGATATGTTCCTGCTCATCATTATTTTCTGTTTCAGAGGATAAAGTAGCATCATATTTCACCGTTCCAGGATCAATACACCTATAGGTAACTGCAACTCCATCAGGATTGGAGCGTGGAATGTAGAATGAAGTAATGCCACAAACCTTACAGAAAGTGTGTTGCGCTGTATGAGTGTTGAAAGTGTAAGTTATGAGGAAGTCTGTTGAGTCTCCTAGAAGTTCAAATCTTTCGGCAGGGACAATAAGGTGGGTTTTTTTCTCATGTAACTGATAGAACAATTACAATCCCGGACTAATATACTTGCTGGTGCATGTACTTTCCATCTCACTCTTTTACAATGACATCCACCGCTATGAAGGAATTCTGTAGGCGCCCATTAATCTGTGTCCCTGTATCCCAGTAAATAAAAATTTAAAAAATAAAATCACACAAAAGGTTGCTGCAAAGGAGGATTAACTTCAGGATGCTTAAACAATCTATACATTTACCTCAGGAATACTTAAACATGTGTGAATAGCGGATTCCAAGTCATTACCTGAGTGAACAGCCTGTATGAATCCAGCTAGAAGTCGAGCATCTTCTTGGACTAAACATTGACCGACTCTCTGCTTCCGTTTAAACATCTGTGACTCGAGGTAAGATTAAGTAACATAAATATATGTATGTGCATATATTTCTTCAATGATTCATTAAAGACATCAAACCTTGTAAAATAGATCCTCAACTTTGTGTATGATATTGTGACTGTTAATATCTAGTCAAGATAAGGTTTATAAGCAATCATGGTTAATCATAAATAGGTTGTACATGATAAATTTACAGGCACCGACTCTCCTCAAGGAGTTGATGATGATAGAAACAGTTATACTAACATTTCCAATATTTTATACATTTTATTATGCTTGTATCTGCAGCCATTTCTTTTTAATTTTGATGTTAGGATACTAGACCGGATTTTATAAGATAAGTTCAGACTCCATGATTTTCAAGATAGCATAGGTTGTACAATGTTACTCATAGTGTGGATATTATCATCATCTCGGTTCCACTTCTCACACTTTACCTGACCATCAACTGCAGAGTAACAACGAGTTGATTGAAGTGGTGAGTACTAATAAAGTAACAAGTGGAATCTGAATTTTTATATTATGAAATCTGCAATTAATTAAAATAACACATATATAATATCCACTAGTAACTTGCAGTTTAAAAAGAAACATGTTTCATATCCAGAAGACATATGGTTTATGTCTTCCATACTTAACAAAACTAACCTAGGTTTATTAAAACTCAAATCAGTTAGTGACATTATCATCGAAAGCTACAAGAGGCTCGGAGATTTCAAACCTGATCGTTAATCGCAATGTCATCGGGAGAGTCCTGATTTTGAGTAAGGTGTGAGAACATATTAGGTGTGAGACGAAACACCTTGAAAAAATGACTGCTGCGGTAGCTGCTGCGATCGAAGCTTAGAAGCATCTTGACTTCTCCCGAAAATCAAAGACTCAACGCCAGTATTAGCAACATTAGATCTCCTTCCATCACTAAAACACAACAATCAGCATACAATTAATCACACATAATCATAAATTCATCTCCATCACTCGCACTAAACACAATAACAATCATCATATAAACAATAATTGAAAATTCAGCTCTGTTGCTCAATATTCGATTTCATTTTATCATGAAAACACAATAAACATAATCAAAAATTCATCTACATCACTCATAGTAAATACAATAATCATTATCATATATATACATAATAGAAAATTCATTTCCATCAGTTGTAATAAGCACAATAATCATCATCACATATACACATAATCACCGATGCTCAATATTAGATCTCAACTCATTGCGAAAACACAAAAATCATCATATAAACAATCATATACATAAATAATCAAACATTTATCTAGTCAATCACAGTAATTAGCAAAAGACAATCATATATAAACACAGAGGCGTGTATCTAAATATATAGAACCTGGCTTGAGGAGGAAGAACAGAGATAGAGCTGAGATTACAAGCTTTATTCATCTTCATCTTCATTCACTCCTAACAAACTAAGGATTTGGCCCTCGAAACTCAGGTCCCAGCTGAGGATCCTGCAAAGACCGTCCAAGAGCACGTGGCCGAGACTGTTACCCAGGTAATTAGTTAAGTTAACTATTCCTTTAGTTTAGATTTTATGCATTATATTTTTATATGATAACTAATAAAACAAAAACGTATCGTATTTAAATATACCTTAATTCCTTGCAATACCAATCAGTTGATTTCATTTTCACATATATAAAGCAGGAGATCAATGGCGGAGAGGAAAAGAAAGGGGAACCTCTGGTAGATGTTTCTGCTCCAGCTGATGAGGCTCCCAAGGCCGAGGAGGTGAAAACTGCTGAGCCAGAAACTATATCCGAGATAACGACAGAGGAGAAGCCAAAGGAGGAAGCAGCTGTGGAGAAAGTGGTAGAACCTGTCAAGGAAACAACAGCTGAGGAAGTTGCACAAAAATCCGATATAAAAACTGAGGTTGTCCCTACCCAAGTTGTTTGAGCATTCTTATATTTAACTACATGAATTAGAGGGGAGTTTCTTACAGTTATTTAGGTTTGCATCTAACCTACACACCATTTCTCCAGGCCCATTGAGAAGCTGTGTTGCAAAAGCAATTGGATTCATAGATATGATGATATTACATCTATGAAAAATGAAATTTTAATATATATCCAAGAAAGCCCAATTTCACAAACAACACAAAACTCGAAATTACTAAGAATTAAAACAGAATATCTCATACACTACAAAAAAGTTCCTAAAATTCACAATGAAAGTCAAATTTAGCAAAAAACTTAGATCTTGAAACTACCTGAGCAAGGAGCTAATCAACAAGAGCACACCCACTACAATCCGAAAACTCAAACGACAACTCATCTCCCCTTTGGCCCACATCAATCTTCTCAGACCTCTTTTCAACATTCTGGGTTTGCAAATTCAAGTCCTTCAAGGTGTTTGACAAAAGTTCCCAACGAGAAAGCTCAGCTTGGTACTTCTCTTTAAGTTTTAACAGAGCATTTCTTCTCCGAATCTTTCGATTGTTGTCCTCAACAAGTGGATCTGGAGGGGGAGCAGAAGTGGCGGCAGTGATATCGAGGCGAGGGCGCTTGTTGCGCTTGTAGACGAAGCCATCACCGTTGATGAGCTCCCCTTGGTCTTCTTCTGATAAAGAAATTGCGCACAAGCGGGAAGACCCGTGAAGCCTCAAACCAATTGTGTTGAATCCTTTTACAGTGAAGCCCTAAATTGATACGACGTGAATCGATTGAAAACTGAGATAGATATGTTTAGAGTGTGATAGAGCGGCTGAGAGCCCGCTTCTCCAAAATTTTGAGCCCGCTCTCTAAAATTTTTGAAGCCTAACCAGACTCCAAAAAACCATTACTACTCACTTTTATTTTTTAATTTTTAACTTTTAATAAATTTTTAAGTTTAAATAATATTCAATTTTTTTATTAATAAAAATTATCAGTTACTAATTAGTACTGTTAACAAAATTTAACAAAAAAATCATTTTATCAATCTTAGCTAATATTAATATTATTATTTAATTATATTATCAAAATTGATTAATTTTCAAGTCAACTAATTATATATATTTAATTTTTTTGTAAAATGTTACTTTTTTTTATCTATTAACACTCTATTGTAACATAAGTTTCCACGTGTTACCGTTTGTACCACTTTGAAGCTACAGTAACATATTACAAAGGCTATGGTAACATAAAAAATACTACGTTGCGGTAGGCTAAGATGAGTATAGCTAAGGTAACATAATTTTGTAACACACATGATTAAACCATTGCGATAGGCCATCTATGGCGTAGTGGTAGGAGAGGGGCAAATGGGAAAATAAGAAATATGTAGTGACAGACCAAAGAAATGAGCAGTAAATGAATGGCGTCTCATGGCTGTAGGAGAAGAGGAGCTAGAACAAGCTTACAGTAAGGAATAAAAATGGAGGAATAAGTGGAAAAAATATATTGATTAGATCTGAATAAAGTGAATTTTTTTTTAAAAAAATTATTAATTTGGATTCTCATTTTTCACGTGTCTCTTATCAAAAAAATACTTATTTAAGGTAAATATACTATTTTTAATTTCATAATATATTCTAACAATTTAAGATTTCGTGATTGTGATAAATAATCCTCTTTCCTAATATTATTGAATACCAAAAGGAAAAAACATGTCCTCATTGAAGATTAACTGAACATATATATTTTTTCTTCATAACTCCCACATAAATCATCAATCCTCAAACTTACAATTATAGAAAAGTTAGGAGAAGATAGATCATACTGAATTCTATTATATGCATTTAATAAGATATGTAACCTTGTGTGCCAGCTACTTTCTTTTAACCTTTCATCCACAAGATTTACTAGGGGGTTTGCTTGGTATCAGCCATCTACAAATTAAATAAGAATGGTTTTCAATCAATAGCTCTTATGAATACTAAATGACATACAAATAATTAGATAAATCAAAATGCCTTGGAAGAACTTTAAACTGTACTTCATATACAGGAAAAAAATTAAAAGATAAATAATCACTTAAATTACCTAGTTATAATTCTTCTTCAAAAATTTTGAGATTTATTTCTTGTTTATCACTTCCTAATGAAGATGTATAAAAAAGTTTGAAGGAACAAATGGGGATGGGGAAACCTCCATTTGACCGTCTATAATCAATCTTAAAGCTAGGGTAGGGATCATAAACTCCCTCCAATCAACGTGTTTTTATTGGAATCTTCAAAAATATTTGGATTGTGGATCTTTTTTTAATAAAATGGTAATAATTCTAAAATTAAAGAAAATATAGATGATTGTGTGCAAAATATACTAAGATTTATACATGGTACAAAGATTTTTGGTTATTACATATATCACTTGAGTTTAACATCATTTAACAATAAATGAGTAAAATTTTTAAAAACATTTATTTTATACATACAACATTTTTAGAATATTCCATAATTTATTAAAAAATTGCAAAACTTTCTACGAAATTATGATATTTTCTTATAGCTAGTGATCAACAAATACATAACTAGAGTTCACATTTGTGTGTGTTAAAGAACAGTTATACATGTGTTCAATTCTAATATATATAATTTTAGATTGGTATTATTAAGAAAATTATAATAAATTAACAATATTTCATAATTTTGTACCCAATGGGTGAATAGATAAAGAAAATTAAGAAGTATATAATATTAATTAAAAAAAATTAGTAACGGCTAAGCACACATCTATATTAAAGAAATGATTTTTTTAAGAAAAATAAAAGATCATATTACAATACAAAAAAAAACGGGTATTTCCTACCGAGAAATTGGTTGGAAATGCCCCAAAATCGATAGGAAATGACGAAATTCCTAGGTAATGACGAAATCCTTTCGATTGGTTTGGTAATGAAAATTATGTATTGGGTAATCAAATGCAATACTATTTGTTGGTTTTTGATTTTATCTATTTTTTTGTATGTGTATAATTTAATCATCTAAATATTTAACATCAGTTAATATAACTATAAATTATGTATAAAATGTTTATCTACATAACAAATATTTTTAAAAAATTGATATAAAAAGTCCATTCTCTACAGCTACGAAAACATCAGTTTTTAAATAACCAGACATTAGTTTATAGCTGATGTATATTAACCAGATATCGCCTAAAACCGATGTTTATGTACATATTTGACATTAGTATTTGCAAGGAGCTGATGCCTGGGGTGATTTTTGACAACGGTTCTGGACCGATATGAAATCAAAGGAACTGATATCTGGGATGATATTTCATATTAGTTTTGGACCGATATGAAAAAAAAAACTTTTCTCTACACCCGTGTAGACATTGGGTTTGAAGAAATAAACATCAGTTCAGAACTGGTGTATATTGACCTTTTTCTAGTAGTATTTCAGGACCTTCACAGGCAAGTAAGCTTTCTAAGTCAAATCCTGATTTAAAGCTCAAAGGCATAGTTCCTGACACTGATTTTGATGTTCCTGAGAAATCTTCTGGTGATGATGCTGAGTCTGATGATTCTGATGATGATGATAATCCAGATGATGGTGCTCTGAAAGCTGGAATAGAAGCATCTAAATTATCTATTTTTGGTTCATCATCTGGTCATGCTCCCACTCTTAATACTCATAGGGTTATGAATGGAATCACTTTTGGGACTACCAAGTGAGAAGATCTCTCTGAACACTACAAGAAAAAAGGCTAAAAGCCACTGGTTTAAAATCAGTTGCTTTTACCTATAAACGACTGAAATCGGTGGAATTTAGTACAAAATTTATATAAAAGACCGCTTTGACGGTTGCTTTTAATTCAAGTCAAAGTTTCACACAACCCCTTTAACATTTTCGTGAAAATTTAAACTTCCCGCTTCTTGATTTTCACCGAATTTTAAATTTCCCGCTTACATATTAAAGTCACTGAAGACGGTGGATTTTATATGGTCAATTTCAAACACAAAAATGGCCTGGAGCCATATATTCTTAATTCTTTAAAATTGAAACCTGTCTCATTCATTTATCAATTTAACTAACCATTCACATTTAATAACTTGCGTCAAAACAGAAAAAATGAACAACCAAAAATGAAAAGACATAATTACATTCCACACAAATCCTTTAAAAACTATTAGCAGCCGCTACACCAAATAGCAGCCGCTACATCAAGTTTAAGTTAACTGCTACATAGTTTGCTTAAAAGTATCAGCTAACAAAAGTAATTAACTTATAAAAATTACTCATAAAGAGGACAGTAGAACAAATTCGGGTCTAGATCGTGCTCGTCATTCATTTCTAGTAAAAGCCTGGTATGCTCCCCTGGAACTTTTTCTAGTGTATCATCCTACATAGACAAAAAATAACGTGCGTTTAAGTAATTATTTAAGCTGTTGAAATTCAAATTTCATGTTCCAAAAAGTAGCTGCTTCTGTACAGCTAAAGTAACTGCACTATATATATATATATATATAAGTTTATTTAATCAGAATCAAGTTAGCTAAGTTGAAGAAAAAATGTTAGCATAACTTCTTCACTTCACAACTTACATCAATGTCATAAAGTAGAACAAATACACTAAGCACAAAATGAGTCTGTTAACCTCATATCTCACTTAATAAATGTTTATAAACTATATATACAAGATAAAATACCAACAAAAAACATAATTGATATGTATAGAACCCCTCGCTTACGGGTGGAAAAGAAACATCTTTTGACAGTTTAAGCGTAAAAGCCTTGGGCAGGTCAGTAACACAGAACTTGGAAGTTCAATATGGAAGAAAACAGAATCTTATCTAAATCAAGATTGTGACACCAAAAACAACAAATACAGCTTCCAAAAAGGCTCTACTTATTCCCGTGAATAGAAATCTGAAGTTAACAACACTTATCAAATCTACAATCCACAATTAACACTACCATTATCTCAAACAAGTAAACATCACTAGATTCATCATTGTAAATGTTCCTTAACATTCCATGTACATAAAAAATATAATCCATACAAAAAAGCAGAGAATTATCCCTCAAATCGGATAACAAAACCAGATGCAAGATCCAGCATCCAATTAACTTTATCGAGATTGTATTTCCAATTACATCTAAAAAACCTTAACACAATTGAAACAAAATTATCGAGAAATGAGAACATAGAGTTTGAAATTAAACAGGAGTTAAATTTATAAAACATTTCAAACAGATGTGAAAATAATTAATTTACTAATTACACAAACCCTAATTTTGATTTAGCTGAAATTATTCTAATCACAACCACACAGAGCAAGAAATAAAGATTCAGATGTGTAATACTAAGAAATAAAGATTCAGATGTGTAATACTATAAACCCTAAATCTGCTAATCTGATACATCAATTGCTGAAATTAAACTTCACAATTAAAGTTAAAGTCTTACGTCCACAATAACTTTCTCAAAATTCTGCATCACTTGATCAATGATTTCATTTGCAATCCGCATATATTGGTCCCATGATGATTGTTGCACCGGATTGGTATTGTCCGGAAAACCTATAGTGGCTGATTTTTCAATCAATTCATTAAGTTTTGCATGAGGAACTCAATCCATGCCGTCTAAAGACTTCACCATATTGGTCACTTCGGATAGAACCCTGCGGATAAGTGAGTATGCATTATCTGGAATGCTTGTTTGAGAGACCTGAGCGGACTGAGATGTCTTTAATCTAGCTGCCTCATCAGCTCCCAATAACTCCGATAAAGAACTTCGAGGATACAATACGACTCTGTTTTTCTTTGGCGTTCTTGCCTTTATAAGTAGTTCCAAGTCTCGTTTCCTTTGGCTAGCCGGTGATACACGTTCCTCATGGGCTGATTGAGTGCTGACCATGGCCTCTAAAGATTCCTACATAATACAATTTATAACAAACAGTCCAAACACAAAGAAAAGAAACCATAATAAATATATATTAGTGCAAAAATTCAATTGACTGAATAAAGTTTGCAACAAACCATTATTTTTTTAATTGTTGGCTCATCGATGTTGTAGACATATTTAAAAAATTCCAGATCAGTCATAGGTGTCTCCAAATTAGCATCCAATTCCTACAATAAATAGAAAACAAGTGGAAATTATATAAGGTGTAATAAAAAGCAAAGTCGACAATTTAATCTCAAACTAATATTCTGCACAGTAGTGCTATTTTTCTAACTCGCTAACGGAAACTAACTTATGCCTAAGTATCGATTGACTTTCATAATTTAGTATAAATTTTTTATATGTCCTGACTTTTAATCACACTACAACAAAACTGGCCTTTTACGACGGTTAACTTACGACGGAAATACTTACGACGATAACTGTAATCCGTCGTAAGTTTATTATTTTATTATTAAACTTACAGTCAATTGTGGCAATCAGTCAACCCGAAAAAAATCCGCGCAAAACTTACGACGGAAATACTTGTTTGTCGTAATTATTTACGACGAAAAATATTGTCCGTCGTAAGTTAATTATTTTATTATTAAAACTATCAACAATTGAATAAAAAACGATGGAGTAATCCATGTGGAAGAACAACGCCATTCAACCTACGACAGAAATCTAATTCCGTCGTAAGTTAATTATCTTATTATAATTATCTCCCTATAAAAATTAATAACAAAAAAAATTCAGCGTTTGATGATTTAAGTATAACTAACGACGGAAATTCCGTCGTAATGAAGCGTACCTTACGACGGAAATTCTGTCGTAATTGTTCCCACCAACCACAATAAATGCCATCTATACTAGTATTTGTTAGCCGTTCGAAAATAATATTTTTTTACAGAAACTTACGACGGTTGGATCATTGAAATCCATACGGTTACTTGTATATATTAGTGATAATATTTTTTTACAGAAAATAATATATGTATTTATTGAAATCCATACGGTTGGATCATTGAAAAATATTTTTAAAATGATCGAAACACCAGTTCGGGATTAAACAGTAGTTACTTGTACAAGTCAAACTGATGCTTGACTGTTAAAATGACAAGCCAAATAAAATTATTTTGATAAGAAATTTTGGTTATATCACTAATATATGTATCTATTGAAATCCATATGGTTGGATCGTTGAAAAATATTTTTAAAATAATCGAAACACCAGTTCGGGATTAAACACTAGTTAGCTGTACAAGTCAAACTGATGTTTGACTGTTAAAATGGAAAACCAAATAAATATTTTGATATGAAATTTTGGTTATATCACTAATATATGTATCTATTGAAATCCATACGGTTGGATCATTGAAAAATATTTTTAAAATGATCGAAACACCATTTCAGGATTAAACACTAGTTAGCTATACAAGTCAAACTGATGTTTGACTGTTAAAATGACAAACCAAATAAAATTATTTTGATAAGAAATTTTGGTTATATCACTAATATATGTATCTATTGAAATCCATACGGTTGGATCGTTGAAAAATATTTTTAAAATAATCGAAACACCAGTTCAGGATTAAACACTAGTTAGCTGTACAAGTCAAACTGATGTTTGACTGTTAAAATGACAAACCAAATAAAATTATTTTGATATGAAATTTTGGTTATATCACTAATATATATATATATATATATATATATCTATTGAAATCCATACGGTTAAACACTAGTTAACTGTACGAGTCAAATTGATACTTGACTGTTAAAATGACAAACCAAATAAAATTATCTTGATAAGAAATTTTGGTTATATCACTAATATATGTATTTATTGAAATCCATACGGTTGGATCGTTGAAAAATATTTTTAAAATAATTGAAACACCAGTTCGGGATTAAACACTAGTTAGCTGTTCAAGTCAAACTGATGTTTGACTGTTAAAATGACAAACCCAATAAAATTATTTTAATATGAAATTTTGGTTATATCACTAATATATATATATATTGAAATCCATATGGTTGGGTCGCTGAAAAATATTTTTAAAATAAACCAAACACTAATTCAGGATTAAACACTAGTTAGTTGTACTAGTCAAACTAATGCTTGATTGTTAAAATGGCAAACCAAATGAAATTATTTTGATATGAAATTTTAGTTATATCACTAATATATATCTATTAGTGTTGCGTGTTGCGGTACATGAAATATTAAAATAACTTTAGATTTTTATGTATTTATATATTTATTTATTTAAATATTTATTTTATTTTTAAATTAAAGAATTTTATATATTCTTTTTTAAAAATTACTTATTTAAACAGGGTTAAATGATAAAAAAAATAAAATTTAAAGTTGATCAACAAATATTTAATAAAACATACATTAAAAAAATTGAATTATTTTTGAAAGAAAAATTAAATAAAATTAGAAAAATTAAAATTGAAGGGAGGAAAATGAGGGGCAAAAACCCCGCCTTCTACGAAAATATTGGAAAAGTCTTTAAGTTGTTCTCCCTCTTCCAAACTCTATCAATTGTGGCAGGCTTAATTAGGGTTTCTAGTTGAAGGGTTGGAGCTTTGATTTATAAGCTGAATTAAGGCTTTGATTTAGGTCAAGCTTGGGCTAGGGTTTGCCGATCTAGATTCAAGCTTCGAGTTACAATTACGGTTTAAGGTGTTGTTCTCCTCTGACTTCGATTTTTATTTAGGGGGTTTAGTTTGTGCTTTGGTTGAACCAAATTTTTGTATGTTATTTGTTGTATATGTATGTGTATATATGTATATCTCTCTTCACGCCTCTCTCCATCAGTCCATGTCTCATTTTCTTTTCTTCGATCTCCTTATATCTCTCCCTCTGTATCTCTCTGTCCCCTCTCTCTTTGTAATAGTTGTTTTTGTGTAAAAGGATTCATTTTATGATTTTAAATTGATTCATTGTGTGAGTCTGTGAATCTATGCGTGTGTGTTTAGCTTTGATTTGTAGTTATTTGAGCTTGTTTTAGTAAAAAGTATAATGTAAAAGGTTAACCTACTTATTATGACATTTATCATATATAACGGAATAAACAGAGCTTTAAGTCACATAAACACTGAACTCGACTGGTAAGCAACAGACTCAAAGGATAGGCTAGAAATTTGTATATAAATTGTTTTCATACAAGCCATCTCCACCTCTTTTACTTATTTTCTATTGCACTATCCCTACTCCAAGCTAACCTTGACATAGAAGTCATGAACTTATTGCCATTGGTCAGTAATTATTTGAACTGGGGATAGAGGTTTTTAGACATGAAACTTTTGCTAATTTGCAAGAAAGAATACATGTTTAATATTTCACAGGTTCTAATGAATCTTAAACTGTTTTAAAATGAATCTACAAGATGAACAGTTTTAATGAAGTCAATGTTGTTGTTATGTCAGGGTACCTTTGTTATGCTTACCAAATGGTCAAAACATTCATTATTGTAAGTTTGGTTTATGTCATCTAATACGGTTAGGAGACAGGAAATTGCAGTTTTTTGAAAGATATGAATTTCGTGGAATATCATTTGAGCAGACTTATAGCCTAATACTCATTTTTTTGCAGCAGCCACAAATAGAAATTGGTTATAAAAGCGATTCATCGATCTCTGTCTTCTATTTTTTTCTCATGATTTATGTACCAGACTGATTATCTTTACTTTCTATTTCAGTTTTAACCAAACTAAGATTCCAGTTTGAATGAATATAAGATTAGTGGTTTAGAGTATACATTGTGAAGCACTGGAATATATTACGAGTAAGCCCTTGCTAGTTTTGCTTTCTGGGGTAATGGATATGTTGTAAATATTTCTTTTTTTCCATTTTTTGCTTTATTTCCGTTCCCAATATGAAATGCCTACTATTATTTTACCAATTTATAGAGAACCACTGTTGTGGATAACTTATTGAACAGTGATGATGTCCATTATATGCTTGGTGCATTAAGAATGCTTGGCTTACGAGTGGAATAGGATAGTGCAAATAAAAGAGCAATAATTGAAGGTTCCTCTGGTCTATTTCCAGCAGGAAAGGAATCTAAAGATGAAATCGAGCTTTTCCTGGGAAATACCGGCACTGGATGCGTCTATGGACTGCTGCCGTTACTGTAGCTGGAGGAAATTCTAGGTATTTATATCAAAAAATAAGTTCACACTTGTAAGTATAGTAGCGTGGTGCCTATGAAGGTTGTAATGCACTCATCTAGGAGCCATGAGGCAGTAAGCAGTTTACCCTTAAGCTTACTGCCAGTACACTTAGGGAATGCCTTTCCAAAGTATTTAGATAAACACACTTTTAGGTGCAAAATGTTATGTCTAATACCTGTGGCCTGAAAAGAAAAATAAAATATTCCAGTCCTTTAGACTCTTCTGGAAGTTGCAGTGGAGGCCGCTGGTTTCTTAAATCATCAATCTACATTCGGTGGACGATATACAAGCATTTATGCTTAAATCCGTTAATACACAAGTCTTGCTTATATTTTTACTTGTTAGTGTTTTTTATGTTTGCAAGATGGTGCCTTTTAGGTGGAAGCAAATGTAATATATTTTATTTTTGTTTTTTATAGGAAGCATTTCAAATTGAAATTTATTATAGGTGGTATGCGTATATGCCTCTCTGGATTTCCTCAGCTCTTTTGAAACTTATTTGTTGCATATTTAAGTGTTAAAACAAGCATGAGCTCATTATATCATTATGGTTACTAATTACATACTATCTTTTATAGGTTCATATATCAATGGAATACTTGGCAATGTAAACACTGATAGACCTAGTGCACCAAAGTATTCAACAGCAAAATGGGTAAATGAATTTTGTATTAATCTTTGTTGAATCAGAATCATGGAAAGATGGGTTTGTTTATTTGGCTTTGAGAAGAAAAGAATTGTGTGCAACAACGTACAACCAATTGCTCAAGGACATTATATTTTGTTGGATTTAGTGGCTTCGACTTAAGTTTTGTAATGTATTGTACAATTCAAATGACTTTGTTAGCTAATTTTTAATATTTTTATGTAATTTTTTTGTACTTTATAATATTTGAATATTATTCCAATTATAGTGAAATAATATGAGTTTTTCCACTAGTTTTGATTGTTTTTTTGTTTAGCATTGTATTGAATTTAAAAAATGGCTGGAAACTGGGAAGTCAAAAATTTGCTATTTTGGAAATACAAACTTACGACGGTTATTCATCACATATTCCGTCATAAGTTACTAATTTACGACGCATTTTTCCGTCGTAAAATTATCTTTTATCTTATTAAAAGTGGGTTCCGTAAAGTAATATAAGACATTTTTTCCGTCATAAGTATATAAATTACGACATTATTATTAGTCGTAAGTACATAACTTACGACGTTATTATTCGTCGTATTAATATATCTTACGACGAAAAATTCCGTCGTAAGTAGATTTATTATTTTATTAGGTATGTGGGCCCCGACTTCCTAACTTGCGATGCAATTTTATCTTGTGACGAAAAAACGAACTTACTACTCGACCAAAAACGACGATTTTTTTCCGTCGTAAATGGCTCAATTACGACGATTTCAGTTCAAAAAAACCGTCGTAAATGCCCAGATTTCTTGTAGTGTCAGTTGCTAACTAAAAAAACAGTCGATTTACTGCAATTTAAGTCATTGCCATTTTTGGTATTTAAATGGTTCATAGTATTGAATAAACAGAATATGATATAAACTCTCCTGAACGCTAAACTGTATAAGTCACTGAAATTTTAACCATATAGTAACAAAAGTAAAATTTCAATTTTAACTTTACTTATTTAACTCGGAAAATACTGATTCTACCACAACTATTACTGCAAGGACTGATACGAAATAAAACCAATTCTAAACTCCCTACTGATTGGACTGCATTAATATGATTATAAAAAACATTCATATACACCTATATTGGAACGAGGATTAAATACCAACGTTAATCAAATAATTAAAATCACAAAATAAAGCATCATAAAAATATTATGAATTTACAATCCATAATAATCTAAAGAGGATTAAAATAATAAAACAAAGCATCATAAAAATATTTTTATAAATATAATTCACCAAAAGTTAATTTTGCAAAAACTTTTAAATTGAAAAGGTATTTTAGAAAAAATATATATTTAGAATCAACTAGTGAAAGTTTAATTCAGTAAATTCATATTGTGACAAGAACTAATCATAATTTGGATAAGAAAATAGAAACAATATTATGCTCTTATTTTATAAAGATATTTTTAGTTATTCAACTTACGGAATTTTTATTTTTTTTGAATATAATAGCAAACATAAAAAATTATTATTACCGAAAATATATTACTGTGATATTAAATATATTTTATTAGTTCATGATTTGAGTTTCTCCGTATATAATATTTTCTTTTTTACTGATACTAAATAAATTGTAAAAAAATATCTAAATTTTAACTTTCTTAGTTGTATTTAGGTGCTTGCTTATAAAAATATGGTCCACTAATTATTAAATTCAAAATATGTGGCATTAATTAATTTTGCAGTACCATAATGCTATGCCATAAAATAGATTATTACTATCCACTCAGGCCAAATTGCAGAAGGCTGATAGTGCTAATTCCAGCTCGGTTCACCCAATGAGGACATTAGATAATGATCATGATTATAATAGTAATGCTAGTTCATCTAACTTTGAATTCCCTAAAGGCGAAAAAACCATTCAGAATTCATTTGGACGGTCATTATCTAGGCCTACGTCTTCTAAATGGAATGATGCAGAAAAGTGGATAAGGAATAAGCAAACAGGACCATCTAATCATTCTAAAAGGAGCAATGTGCGAAGCCAGGTGACTCGCGTGCCAATAATGAATGGGATTAAAGTTGTTCCAGAGTATGTAAATTACGATAACAAGTCATCTGTTAAGCAAGTTGATTTATATCAACCTACACCTCAGCTCAGTTTGGAGAAGTTTTCTTTTACTTTAAACAGACCTCATTCCGTTGCTGATCAAGGGAATGATACTAATGTTGCGATTGATCTGTGTCCTCATAGTAAAGATTTGACAGAAGTGGATAGTGAGATCCATCTTGTTTAACGAGTTCTTTTGAAGAACCAAAAGGTATTCACTCCCGACAAATATATTTTCACTAATGCTGTTTCGTTTTTCTAACTATATATAGTAAATTAGATAAAAAATTATTATTATTATTTTATTACTAAATTTTAAGCAGGTAATCTAAATTTTATTACTAATTCAAGGTCGAAATAGATTCAAATTTTAAGGCCTGCATTTTACAGCTGAAACCAACAGCCAAACCGAAGACACTGCAAATTTTGTTTCCGCAGCAAATTCAAGCTAAATCCAATGTACCAACTTGTATCAAAAATTAAAAGGACACAAACAAAAAAAGTCCAAAATAAATAAGGCACACTGGTTTAAAACTCATTCCTCCTTGACATCATTGAAATCTACAGTTACATGACATCCACTCATCCACTTTTTGACTATCATTAAAATGTTGAATACAGATGGAGCTTTTATTATCCATTTTCTTGGCCTTTTCCCACCAAACTTATTGTTTACTAACCTCAAGATCAGGAGTTTGACAAGCAGAGAGAGAGACAGAGCATGTACAAGACAGTGCATCAAAATGTACAAAATAGCTTGTAAAAAATTGCACATGTATAAATGCATAACAAAAGGGATTAGAGTGTACCCATCTTCTCACACAGAAGGGAACATCCCTACTTTTGTGATTGAAGTCCAACTTAGCACGATTATTTCTCCCTATCTCCGAAGCCTTCTTAAATTTTTCGGTCTCCCAATGCTTAGTGATGCTTTCCCAAGCACCCTTGTTAAAATAATGTGGCTTCACCATAAGTATGGTTGCATGAGTGTAGCCTAGTCTTATGGCTAATTTCACTCTCACATCCGCGGGACTCTTCTCCTTACTCAGAAGTTGCTTGCAGTTATTTTGAATACGAGCTTTAGCATATCTATCTCCTTTTTCATCTGTACACTCATAGTTGTAATAAACCTGCCAAACAAAATAAACACAATTCTTAGCCTAAATTCAAACTCTTAATTTACCAACTGGTAAGTACTTAAATACCCTGTAATCAATTGCACAACTATCCAGAAAAACTTCTCTTGTTTTGCCACATGTATTGATGGTATCTTTGTCCAAAAGAGATCGAACAATGGCCAGTAGAGTCTTTTTATAATGAGCATCTTTGATATTGTAATAGTTAAAATAACACAAAAATTCAAGTTCTGACCAAAAAAAACAAATAACAAGACTATAAAAATTTTAGGAAAATAAATATTAAGTTACATTACCATCCGTCAACAAAGTGAACAGTCCCAAGTTTAACCACATTTACCGGTCTCTTGTGAAAATTGCCCTGTGAAGCTTTCCGCTGAAGACTTTCAACAATAACTGCTATATCCTCATCCTCATCAACTCTGCCACCATTTTCAATATGCATGGTATCACCCCCATCACCCCTTCCCATTGCTTCTGCCCTTCCCCTGTCCCCTACATCACTTCTGCCCGTGGCCCCTCCTCGTCATCTTCCCCTTCCTCTTCCCCTTCCTCTTCCCCTTCCCCTTCCCCTTCCGCCACTACTACTACCTGTTCCCCCACTGCTAGTACTTGCGCCACCCAATGTCATGAGAACCATAAAAATAATCAACAACCAAATTTGACTCCCGATCTCTTACAACAATAAGAATTGAAAGGATCAGCACTTCTGTGCCAATTATAAAGACAACTGAAAGGCCTCTATCTGCAAGCCACTGAAGTCTATCTACAAGTTTAATGCCAAATAAAATAGGTCAATATATCTCACAATACTTACTCTTGTTTCAGTATTTTCTCGCGCTTGAGCGTAGTTGAGCAACCAGCAGAAAGAAAGTGCACGGACCACAAACCGAATCTTGTAGATAAACTGGAATATAAATATAAAAAATTAGAATAAGTTAAACCAGGATGGGTGATTTGCGCTTAAGAGTGAATCAGTCTATATCAATACAAACATCACCAAGCTGGGAAAAAATATTGATGTTTTGATAATTAAATAGACTGGATCACAAGCAAGAGTTAAACATTCTACATTCTTAAAAGCAAACGAAAAAATTCAGCCAGTACATTAAGAAAGTTAAACATTTCACCAATTTTGTAGTAACTAAATATAAAAGTTATGCATAAAAACAGCATAGCTAATTGATTTATTGAAAGGCACATTTAATCACTTTTTCAGATATAAAGACAAAACCTACATATAAGAAATTAATTAACAAGAACCTCAATCCATCTCACATCAAGATTAATTAACTTATTTTAATTTTGATGTAACAATTAATTAATAAGTTAATTTATGCCCAGGCAGCCAGAAACATCAAGTTTGCCCACAAATTAGTCGTTACATCAGAGTAAATATTACTACAAACCGAACCCAAATCCTGAAAAAACAAAATTACAATGAAAGGTACAAGTTTTATACCATAAATACACTGTTCAATACAAATTAATATAAAAAAGTAATACATACACAAAAGCACATAAAGAATTAAATCCTATCAAGAAAGATCAAAGCTTTAAGGCATAAAACCATTGTTTAATGCCAAGAAAATATGTAATTCATGTAAAAAAACAAATAAAGAATAAAAAAATCCACTGTTTATACATGATTTTTTCAAGTAATTTCTGTTCCGACAAGTTAATTCCGCTGAAAAAACATATAAAGCAAGCGGGGCGGTCATGATTGTACATGAGTTTTATAACAAAAGTTGAATAAAAGTTATGAAAAACAACAAAGGAAAGCAAAGCAGAGAGAATCAAAGAGAAAAAAAAAACTATCCCCAAATCTCAAAAACCCTAATCCCGAAATCCCAAAACCCTATCCTCAAATCTTAAAGAATTAATAGACTAATTGAGATTTAATAAAAGAGATTTAACCTGTTGAGATGCAAGCCGAGTTGATATGTGAGAGTATAGAGAGGTGTGACCATCGATTTTTGTCGGATAGTTTTGACCTACCATTGCTGCTTTTAGCTGAGAGAAAGAGACGAAAGAGATGTAATAAAAGAAAAAGATAATAGTAAAAAGAAATGGGAGCCCGTATATACATTATGTGTAGATTATAAAATCGACCGCTTATGGTCATTTTTAAAAATATAATTTCCATCAAAATCAGTCGCTTTTAATTTAATCTCGTTTCCCTCTTCCAGTAGCCACTGCTTCTTTTCCCCTGTCTCAAACATTAACTTTGAAACAACATTATGTAAACCACATAAAATTAAGTAAAAAATATCTATTTAAATGAATATAATTCAAATAAAATGTTTTACATAAATTCATTCAATTTCAAATTTAATACAATAAAATTAATCATAAAAATTAATCGTCATCGTCATTACTATCATTTTCTTCATCAACACTCATATCTTGGTCATTTTGTAGTTCAATATCTTCATATATGGAGTAGTCATCTTCAAAACTTCTCAAATCAATAAAAAAATTAGAAGGATCACGAATAACCACTCTTTCAACTTGTGATGATGAAGCATTAGAAACATCATTTTAAAAAATATCATCATCAAATGTGTCATCTTCGGTTAATGGAATAACTTCATTAATTTGTCGACTCTTTGTGGTGAGAACCGTATACCATGACGACTTTGCATTTGTAATACTTGGTGCATAATACACTTGATAAGCTTGACTAGCTAACACGAACACATCTTCGGCATTCAACTTTGATTTGATATCAACCGTAGTAATCCAGTTTCTATCCACTTTGACGTGTGTTGTGTGATCAAACCAATGACATTTGAATAAGATAACATGATGACCATTGTGGTAGTAGAGGTCAAGTACTTCTTGGAGTCGTCCATAATAATTTCCAAAACTTTTTTTGTAAGAACTTCCTATTAATCAAACATGGCAAAATTATATATAAATGTTACAAATTAATATAATTTCTATTTTAGGAACTTCTTTAATCTCTTACCAATGACAAGTACACCGGAATTTGAAGAAGTACGTTCATTAGAATGTCCACAATCAAATTATAACCATTACACTTGCAACCCTTATAAGATTCCACTTCACATGATGGTCCTTTTATTAGGTCCTTGAATTTGTTTTTAAGGTCCATGTCATCTTTTACCTAAATTATTTTAGAAATGAAATATAAGGATGTGTAAGAGTAATAAGATATTGTTGCAACAATACACACACCTACACATTTATATATTTATAAACGTACCCTTCTTCCAAACCAACCCGCGAATAGTTCTTTTTGTTTTTCTTCTCGTTGTGCATCATTGAAGTCCGGATGATGCCTACGTACCAACCTTTGAAACTCACTACAATTTAAAATTTTATTAAGTTATAATTCACTAAAATTAAATTTGTCAAATTTAAATTAATAAAGATAGTGAAGTATATAATACCGTAAGTATTGTACAACCTCCGGTGAATTGATAACGACATAGTATGTTACCAGTCTATATGCAGCTCTACTTAAAAGTCTACGCCCATTACGTAATATAGGTTGTGTAGGATACCTATAAACCTCCAAAACACTCGGATCAAGAAACCTTGTAGGCACCTCGTTTCGACGAAGTCGATTATGCACTGTTTCAGCTTTGGATTCAAAATACAATTCACAAAAGTGTACAGCTTCCTCCTCAATATAGCGCTCTGCCATTGAACCTTTTGCCCGTGCTTTATTTTTAACTTTCAATTTCAAGCCGTGCAAGTATCTTTCAATAAAATACATCCACCGGTAATAAGATGGGCCTCCCAGCTTATACTCGGTAGCTAAATGTAAAGGTAGATGCTCCATGGGATTAAAAAAACCTGGAATATAGATGGTTTCGAGCTTAGACATTATCTTCACTATATCTTATTCCATCTTCTCCAAATCTGTGTATTTCAAATTTGATGAGCATAAATCTTGAAAGAAGTTAGACAACTCAATAAGAACATCAGCTACATTTTTTAGGAGCAAGTCACGACAAACAATAGGCAATAGCTTTTGCATGAAAATATGACAATCGTGTGATTTCATCCCGCGAATACATCTTTTTTCCATATTTACACACCTAGATATATTCGATACATACCCATCCGGAAGATTCAAACTTTTAATCCAATGGAATAGCTTATTGATTTGCTCTCTCCCAAGCACATATGGTGCATCTGGTGTTGGGCCATCATCTCGAATCCACAACTCACGGTGTACACCTAACTCCTTATAATCATTTCTTGCGCTTGAGTTGTCTTTGGTTTTTTTCTTATCACCAAGCATTGTGTAGAATATGTTATCAAATACATTTTTTTCAGTATGCATGACATCAATATTATGACGAAGGCTCGGTGTCTTTTAATACGGTAGCTCAAAAAATGGAGAATAGTGTGTCCAATTATGTTTCACGCCATAATCCCTCGGCTTGTGCCTAGTAGTTTTTCCCGGAAGAGGAAACTGTATTTGCTCACAAAGTATCTTTTCCCTTGATCCTGAATGTTGAGTTATGACTGAATGTCTCTCACATCGTCCAAACTTTGTGCTTCTTCTTAATGGATCATCTTCTTCCAAAAAATAACGAGTTGTACCATAGAATGTAGGTTTACCACCATGCTTGAGCTGTTTTTCCTTAACCAGCCCCATACATACTGGACATGCCAGTTTTCCCTTAGTCGACCATCCACTAATCATACCAAGTGCTGGAAAGTCATTAATTGTCCACATCAATGCTACTTTCATTGTGAAATTTGAACGTGACACCGTATCATATGTTTCCACCCCGGTACACCACAACATCTTCAATTCATCAATTAGTGGTCGAAGATAAACATGAAAGTCTTTTGTCGGATTATTCGGCCCAGGAATGAGAAGAGGCATAAATATGTATGGAGCTTTTGTACACATGGATGGTGGAAGATTGTAAACAACAATAATCACAGGCCACACCGTATAGTCCCTTGCATGTGCATCTCGAAAAGGATCAAATCCATCACTAGCAAGGCCTATTCGGACATTTCGTGTTTCTTTTGCAAATCGAGGAAATCTGTGATTGAATTGTTTCCATTCATCTCCATCAACTGGATGACTTAATTGACCCTCAACTGCAGCTCTATCATGATGCCATGTCATACATTTGGTAGTCTTCTCGGACATGAATAATCGTTGTAGTCTCAATGTAAGAGGGAAGTATCTAAAAATCTTCTTCGGAATCAACTTTTTCATAGAATCCTTCTGCGCCTTGTATCAACCTTCGTCACATATATCATAATGTGTTTTCTCACTATTTTCTTTGTAAAATAACATGTAATCATTCACACAAGCATCAATTTTTTTTTATCCCATACTCAACCCACTTACTAACTTCTTCACATCATAGTAACTCATGGGCAACTTGTGATCTTCAGGAAACACTGGTCCAATAAGTTCAAGTAGCTCATCGAATCCCTTATTACTACAACCATGTCTATGTTTGAAATTAAGTAGCTTACTCACAAATGATAATGTTGTGAAACTTGTACAATTTGGATAAAGAGGTTCAGTAGCACTGTCAAGCATCTTGTAAAAACTTTTTGCTGTTGCATTCGGTTCTTCATGCATATTCTCAAAATTATTATTTGCCTCGGCAAAATCTCCAAGCATTTCACGTGCATCATAAAAATCATCATGCGTCTTATCAACATTCATGGAACTCGTCCCAATGTCAACCCAACCCTTGATCTAGCACTCTTCTCATGAAAATACCATGTTGCATATGCGGGCATGATGCCATGTCGATATAAATGTAATATCACATCATCGGGATTTTTATATAAAAATTTCCACATTCGTTGCATGGACATCTTATTCTCCCCTTTGAATCATCCGTATTTGCAATGACAAATTTAATGAAACCATCAACACCAATTTTGTACTCTTCCGTTATATTTTTACTTGCATCAAATCGACGATTCATCTAACTACAATCCGACGTCATCTACAAAGTACATAGATAGTATAATAAATAACTTAATACTAATTAACAAAACATACTTAAATAAATTCACTATGTGTACAAGATATTTAGTGACAAGCAATGTACAATAATTATTTTTTTGTTTAATTATTTTGAACACTACATTTAAAATATTAACAACTATATTTCATTTAAATTATTTGAATAAATATTTAATGTATGTGAGAAATCAATAAACAATAATCATGATAATCACAACATAAGTAATTTAAGAATGGTACTTACTTGACTTGAAGTTAATTGATAGTTGTGCTTGATGAGAAAGGAAAATGGTAGAAAATAGGAAGGAAAATAGAAAGAAGAGGAAAGTATGGTCAAAAACAAAGAAAAAAGGATAAGGCAGGGGCTGTAAATTCTGAAAGAATAAATTCCACCGCAGGCGGTTGTTTTTATAAAAGCCACGAAAATCGGTCATTTTTATAAATTCAACCAACAACGGTCATTTTTATTAAAATGACCGTTCTGGCCTTATTTAATATTTTTTTGATAAATAATTTAAAAGCGACCGATCGGTCGCTTTCAATTTCCAGAATTAGACTTTGTTCTGGCGGCAATTTTCCCGCCTATTCTTCAAAATATAAAATCGACCGCTAAATATTGGCGGTTGCTTTTGTTGATAAAAGCCACCGGCTAAAAGTGACCGCTCATTAAATTCCACCGAACAAAAGCGACCGCTCATTAAATTCCACCGAGAGCGGTCGCTTTTAATTATGTTTTAAGGACATGTAAAGTTGACCTTAAAAGCCACCAATTTTGGTGGATTTTATAGTGGGTCACTTTTATGTGGTCACTTTTACTTCTTTTTCTTGTAGTGGAAATCTGCTCAGACTTTAGTTGATCATTTTGTTCATTTGGTTTCTAATTCTGATATGAAAGCATCTATCAAGGCCACAACAATTTTAGTTAAAAGATTGCATTCTTCTGTCTCTACTCTCAAGAAACAAATATAATGGCTTGATCAAGCGGATGTTCAACATGGAAGCTAAGCAGGATCAAATTTCTGAGAAGCTGGCAGCTCTGGAAGCAAGTCAGACTACAACAAATTCTAAGTTGGATGTTATTCTCTCTCTTCTACAAAGTCTAGATGCCAAAAAAGGGGAGATAGTACCAAAGATAAAGTGTCAACCTGAATCAGTTTTGAGGAGAATACCAATTCTGATGACGGTGATAAGCAAGCAAAGAAGACCTTTTATGTTGTGATAGTTCAAACTGGAACTGGAATTCAAAATCAAATTACACAGTCAACTCAAGTCTCTAAGGGTAGATCACATGGATCTAATTTAGAAACTGCTCTTGTTACTCCAAGTTCAATTCCTGACAACAAAGATACAAGTTCCGATTCTTTTCCTGACACTGATAGAGTGATAGTAACTCCTGATTCTGTTAAATAAAGAAAAAGAAATTCTATTTTGAGTGGATTTACAGAGTCTTTCTGCTTATTATGAAACCTTTAATGCTGAAAACTTCAAGGAAGAAGAAATGGTTTTTAGTAGAGAAGAAAGAGTACAGGAAGGAAAAATCAGAATTGCTGTTGACAAAGCAAATCAAACATACAGGAACATGCGTAAAAGACCTAAAATGAATAGATGGAGGAGTACATATAAGAAGATGTTACATGAAAGAGCAGAAAGAAAAGCTCAAGTATTTCCAAAAATTAAGAACCAATATAAACTCTTGCTGATAGTCCTGGTCGGGAAGTAATTGTTGATAATCTGGATAGACTTAAAGTTGTGAAGATTATACTTGACAAACATGATGGTTTAGAACCTAAACAGAAGATCTTACTCTTATTGCAAAATGAAGTAAGAGTAAGATCTTACTCTTATTGCAAAATGAAATAAGATCTTCTTTCACTTGATGAATTGATGATTATGTCAACAAAGGAACTGAAATACATTCACTATTTGCTAAGAGTTGAAGATAAAACTTCAAGGTTATGGTCAAACATGATTCTTGCCAATATCAGAAAAAAGATATTGGACTATGGTCAATATTAATTTGGATCATATATTCCTATGTACATAAATTTCAAAAGGCAAGAAATCAACATGATGAAAGTAGGAGCTATTATTGAAAATGTTCTTACACATACACATAACCATGAATCCTGATGGTTTTAAAGCTTGTTATATGACACTCGAGGAGTTGATGATTGAAAGAATTCACATCATAAACTTAAGGGCTGCTATCTATCAACTGTCAAATAAATCTCAATATGGGAAACACTAGAATATCAGATTAGAAGAGATACTGTTGAAAAAGTTTGATGATAGAGTTAAAGCTTTTTTTCAGAGATATTGTTGAAAAGGTTTGATGATTGAGCACTGCATTGGCTATTTGACCGATTTGATTTTCCAAGGTCTTGATAGAAACAGCCTGACTTTTGCACAACAGCTTGAGTTCCTCCAAATCAGCACTAGAAGGTGGAGCTGCACCTCCTTGTTGAGGATATGATTACCTTTGAGCATAATGTTTTGGTTGCTGGAATCCAGATGGATTAAACTGTTTACTTACGCCTTGCTGATATGGTTGCTGAATAGCATTCTGATTATTACTCCAGCTGAAATTTGGATGATTTCTGTTGTTAGGATGATAAGTAGCTGGCACAGGCTGCTGCGGTCGCTGATAATTGTTCACATACTACACATATTCATTAAGAAGAGAACACTAATCCGTAGCATGAGAACCTGCATAAATCTCACAGACCATAGCTATCTCATTGAATCCATAGGTGGCTAAAGAATCGACCTTCATAGACAGCGCTTGGAGCTGGGCTGCAATAGCTATAACTGCATCAACTTCCAGAATACCTGCTACCTTCCCAAGCATCATCCTTTGAGTTGGGTTTTGATGCTCATTTACAGTCATAGTCTCAATAAGATTATAAGCCTCAGTATAGCTTTTGGCACACAATGCGCCTCCAGCTGCGGCATCGACCATGTGCCGAGATTGGGCCCTCAAACCATTATAGAAACCAGTGATCACCATCCAATCAGGCATATCATGATGTGGACACTTTCTCAACATCTCCCTGTAGCACTCCCAAGCTTCGCACATGGATTCTGTAGGTTGCTGCGCAAACTGAGTAAGAGCACTCCTCATGACATCACACCTTCATTACTACTTCCTTCAATAGTTATCGTTATTATCCTTAGCATGCAACAGTGATGATATTAATCGAACAACACGAAACTGATAAAAGCCAACTTTCATTGTACTAATACCATTCTACCAAACATCCACAATTAAGATAGAAGTTGAATAAACATCAATTATGTTGAGACCCTATATGTCTACAGAATTTGACAACATAACGATTTAAGCACAAGTTGTTCCTTATGATTACACAGGGCAAGTAAAACGGTTAGAGTTATCCACTAATCATGCATACACATACACGAACCTATGCTAGCATGGAAAGTTCTAAACCTCAAAATCCACCGTCGCTTCACAAGAGACTAACACCCTATCTTATATGTTCGCGACACACATAAGACGAATAAGCACAACCAATACTAGATATCATATAATCATCACACACTAAGGTATTAAACAACTAACTAAAGAATTCCATAGTAAATCCGTTACGACCCCATGATTACAATTAGCCCATGATTAAACTCATCGTCACCATAGGTTCATACGAAAACATGATAATAACACACGTGAATAATAACTAAAATTACTTATATTAAACCAAAGTACGTCACAAGAGTAAATAGGTTCAAAGTAAAGAAAACTAGCATCCAACATTACAACGAAATAAAGAATCACAAGAAAATATACTTCCTCTTCGTTGTAATGTGCTAAAATGGTCTTCTTCCTTATCTCCTCGCTCCTCGATTAATACTATGATTCAATACACTGTGAAACGTCTCTGAAAACTACTTATATAGGAGTCCCACAAAACCCAGCTATCTCAGAAGTTGGAAGCTTAACAGAATCAGGAGTCTAAAATAATTATTTTAAATTTCCGTCCCTGACCGGCCACTCAGCATTGCTGAGCGGGCGCTCAGCTTCCTGAGCGGTGGCTCAGCAGAGCTGAGCGGGCGCTCAGACCCCTTCTGGAAAATGCTCTATTTTTACTCCTGTTCTTTGCTGCATTCTGCTCCTATCTTCCCACTTGCAATGCCAAACACATGCCAAGACTTATTCTTGATGAAACCTCTCCACAAATGCAAGTAATACCCTGAAATGCACAAACACTAGAAAAACGCATCAAATACACAAAATACTTGATTTCAAGACACCAATTCAAGCCATTATAAGACGTTCTAAGTGGTATAAAATGCTGCTTATCAATGAGATGGAGAAGATACGCTCTGAATATCAGACGTTGAAGAAAGAGTTAACCACGGCCAAATCCTGAACTAAGACAACAATAACGAAGACGATCCCAATTGTGGTTAGACGGTTGGACATTGATATTGTTGAGGAACAGGATCAACATGAAGGGCCAACGAAGGGCACTGAGGATGTGATTGAGATAGAGGATATAGAGAACGTACCAAATAATGGTGATAACTTAGACAACATGATGAGCAACGTTATGATGATCCTAAGCATCGAGAAGGGGATAATGATAGAAGGAGATCAGGCGATAGAAGTACAAGGTCTCGAAACCAATTGCAGAGGTATTCAAAAAATATTACATGAAGTGAGGGACTTAATTGAAAGAATCATTGGTATTCCGAAGCCATTAGACAAGGAGACTCCTATGAGCTATGCTGATTCAGCTTTTCATGACAACATCGCTTTGGTAGAGATACCGAAACGCTTTATGGTACCGCAAATGAAGCCATATGACGGCACTAGTGATCCACTGGAACACATCGCACAATATAAGCAACGAATATTTACGGTACCTATCACACTTGACTTATAAGAATCTTGTATGTGCAAGGGATTTGGTTCTACATTGTCAGGACCATCCTTATAATGGTTCGTGAATCTTCCACACAGGAGTATCAAGATATTTGCCAACCTAGAAGACACATTTAACATGCAATTTGCTAGTACACTACTGGAAATCTTACATTCACCTACTAGTAATTTAGCTACAATTATGTAATAGTAGATAAAGACTAATTTTCATTTACCATTATATAATTGTAACCGTTTTTGGTAGCTAAATGTCGACGTGATGGAAGTTGTTATGCACTTTAACCTATGGACCAATATACATGCTGAGGTGTTTCTATTGCTTTAAAGTTTGAGCCGCGGTCAATATTCCTCCATGTTAAATTAATTTTCTACTACAAGTGCAAGTCAATGCGTTGCTCACCTATAAGATTTGTTTCTTTCTTAATATCAATTATTTTTAATATATAGTTTCTATTATATGCATTACGCCCGTAACTCAGATACCGTATATGTCCAATATAACTTATTTTATTCTTCCAAAAATGAATTGAAAATACTTTTTATAATTTTATTGTAGAGTAGAAGATAACAAAGTTGAAATATTTGAAAATAAATTACGAAAGTGCATCAAACTAAAAACTATTTCATCAAACTAGAGAAAGTTATGTTTTTCAGAATTTAAAATACAATTACACATTATACGGCATAAGTTGGTTCTTGAATTTTTCATTATGAATTTATTATTTAGTATAAAAATTGGGAATTTATCATAAAATTGAAAAATTATTTGCGATATAAATATACGATGTTGTATAAGAAGTTGCATTTAGTGTAAATTAGGTTATCATCGTAAAACTTGAATAGTTTTTAAAAAACCCAAAAATATAATATTTGAAAAATATAAGTATTTTTAGATAACTATTTCAAACAGTGTGATTTGTGAATTATTACCATGATGCAAACGGAGGAGTAGAATTTGGGTTCGGAACTACCTAAAACTTTTCCCGTGAACGAATTAGATTTCACGGGTATTCTCCCGATATCTATAAGTATCAGTAATCTCTCATCGACGGGTTCTGTTCAAGTTTGACTTTACACAATATGAAATCCTACTGATTCTAATTTTAACCAATTTTGTGTGGAGTCTGCCACTCGAAATAATTTATGATAAAACGATTAAAAAGTTAAAAGTATTATTTAGCAAAAAAATGTTAAAATTGTTAGTATAGAAATAAATTAAACCAATATACTACTCAATTATGATAATTGTGATGTGTATAATTGGAGAGCAAATCTACATATCCGGAAATGGATCACAAGTTCGTTCTTAAATAACACGTGATGCTTTGTCATCCCTCAAACTCATATGTATGCATTCAGGGTCCAATTATCGAATCCGTTAAATCCAATTATTAAAAAAATGTACTACGAGCCTCTCAAGTTTGAATTTCGTTAAAAACCAATATTTTTATAGTTATTTATAAGAAACTACAAATAAGTTTTCAAGTTGTAATCCAACCAACAACAAATATTTACATTATCATTTATAGATTTACAAATTAGATTGATGGTTTAAATATGTCAATCATAAACTATTTTACAACATTTTAAGAAAAAATTTCAAAAATTTAATTTTTCTAATTTTTTTGTTTTACAAATTTACTATATTATGAAAATTATTTACAAAAATACGGTGCAAACAAAGTCTAACTATACATGCAACTAGCTAGATATAGTTTTTGGTTGTGTTCGAGGTTAATATTCATTACATTATACGTTATATCTAATTGTAAGGATTTGCAAAAATCGTCGAATTTGCATTTATTTGCATCTAACTAATTGCAGAAAAAATCGTATCTTTTTAAAAGAAATTTGAAAATTTAACATTTTAAAAATTAAAATTAAAAAATATATTTTTTTTACAATTTTTTTAAAAACCAATAGTATTTTGAGAAATTACCAAAAATACTATTTTTTCTGAATGTGGTTGCAATTTAATGATCTTTTAAAAAAATGCAAAAATACGGTTTTCAACTAAAAGCAACCACGTATACAATTTCTATGAAGAAGTGCCAAAAAATACTTTTAGGTAAAATTGTGATTCCGTTGAGTTGCATTTGATCTTATATATGGCTGCAATGGGTTGCAAAATTGTATTTTCGTAAAAAAAATTGAAAAATCATATTTTTGCAAAACAAAAATTAAAAAATTGGATTTTTGTAAAAACCTCTAATATATTTACAAAACAAGTTTTGAATTTTGAATTTTCAAAAAAAAATCTTTTTCTAAGCAATACATATCCCTATAATTGCTAGAGTACAAATTAAAGAAATGTGCGAACAGTAAAAAGAATTAGCGGGCAAACATCGATAAATAATTAATGAATTTTTTTAAAATTAAGCGCCTAAAATTCCCCCATAAATTTAAACTGTTTTCAAACTGTATAATGATACAACAAACCACCATATACACGTAATATATATCGGAGAGTACAAAACTAACCAGTAGCGTAATACTATCCGTTCTTTACCTGCAAGACCTCCCCTCAACATAACTTGCCATAGTATCATCCATATAGATTTGATAAAGTTTTGAATAGTTCTATCTTTAAGTACTTCTTTTCACAATTGATACCATACTTAAACACATATCAACGACTCTTTTAACGAATGTGGCAAGGATCAATCTTTCGTATAGAACTTATTTTATGTCCAATTTTTAGTCTGCCGTAGGTTGACTATATAGTGGTCCATTATTGAAGAAGGTAGTTGTCTAATTATCTTTTTATTGAACACCTTTATAGTTTTAATATTTTACTAGATGCTTTACGAACACCTTTCTCATGTATTTTTTGAAATGTATATCATTTCTTTGATGCATTACCTATCTATGAACCATGCTTAGTCTTTGTAAAACACGATCATGTCCTTAATTCTTTTAACACTCGCATAAAACTATACATTCATTGCACTTTTCTTGTTCAATTTATTTCAGAAAAAGGTGAGAAGTGATCAAAAGTTGAGGTCGATATGCGAAGAATTATCATATAAGTTCAAGTTCCACGTGCATTTGGGTGTCGAAGTGGATGAAAAATTGCTGGAAAGATGGGTATAGTCAAGTACTACATACTCCCGTTGTTGCGGTTCTTTTCGACTTTAACACCGACGTTTAAGAAAATAAACAAATGGTTTGTACTTGGTATTGTGTTCCCTTACCTGTTAGACATTGTGGCAACTAGAAGCAGCGGTCAATAAACATATCAGGTGTTGATAGCTATGCAATAAGTGCCCCGGGTGAACAATTTAAACAAAGCAGCTTCCGATAGCTTAATTTTCTGAGGCGCTTCTTGCAAATTTCTGTGTATCTTATACATTTTTTAATTTTTGAATTGTATGAACTAACATGAAACAAAAATTTTTGAATGTATTTTTAATTTGGTATTATTTTTATTAATTTTATAAAAATATTGTTTGTTGAACGGATTAATTTGGTAAGGATCAAAATTCTAATATTAACAAATCATTTAAAAAAAATTAGAATATTATTATATTATGAAAATATTAAGAATAAAATTTAATATTATGTTTAATTATATAGAAGACGCAATCAACATGCAATTTGCTAGTACGGTACAAGAAATTTTACATTTACCTACCAGTAATTTAGCTACAATTATGTAATAGTAGATAAAGATTAACATTAATTTACCATTATATAATTGTAACCATTTTTGGTAGCTAAATGTAGATATGATGGAAGTTGTTATACACTTTAACCTGTGGACCCACAGACATGCTGAGGTGTTTCTATTGCTTTAAAGTTTGAGCTGCGATTAATATTCCTCCATGTTAAATAAATTTTGTACTTCAAGTGCAAGTCGATGCGTTGCATACCTGTAAGATTTGTTTCTTTGTAAATAACAATAATTTTTAATTATATAGTTTCTATTATATCCACTGCGCTCGTAACTCGGATACCATATATGTCTAATATAACTTATTTTGAATCTTCCAAAAAAGAATAGAGAAAAACTTTTTATAATTTTATTATAGACTAGAAGATAACAAAGTTGAAATATTTGAAAATAAATTACGAAAGTGCATCAAACTAAAAACTATTTCATCAAACTAGTAAAAGTTAATTTTTTCAGAATTTAAAATACAATTACACATTATACGGCATAAGTTGGTTCTTCCATTTTTCATTATGAATTTATTATTTAGTATAAAAATTGGGAATTTATCAAAAAAAATTGAAAAATTATTTGCGATTTTAACAATTTTTTTACATAAAAATGCTATATATTCTGAAAATATGTGTAAAAATATGATGTTATATAAGAAGTTGCATTTAGTCTAAATTATGGTATCATCGTAAAACTTTAATAGTTTTTAAAAAACCCAAAAATATAATATTTGAAAAATATGAGTATTTTTAGATAACTATTTCAAATAGTGTGATTTGTGAATTATTGTCATGATGCAACCGGAGGAGTAGAATTTGGTTAGGGAACTACTTAAAACTTTTCCTCTGAGCTACGAATAAGATTTTACGGGTATTCTCCCGCTTATATATAAGTATTAGTTATCTCTTCTTGACAGTTTCTATTCAAGTTTGACTTTGCACATTATTAAATCCTACGGATTCTAATTATAACCGGTTTTGTGGGGAGTCTGCCACTCGAAATAATTTATGATAACACGATTAAAAAGTTAAAATTTTTATTTAGCAAAAAAACCTTAAAATTGTTAGTATAGAAATAAAGTTAAATCTATATAATACTCAATTATAATAATTGTGATGTGTATAATTGGAGAGCAATTCTACATATCCGTAAATGGATCAAAAGTTCGTTCCTAAATAACAGGTGATACTTTATCATTCCTCAGACTCATATGTATACATTAAGGGTCCATTTAATTTAAGTTTTATCAAAAATACAAATAAGTTTCGGGTTGTAATCCAACCAATAAGAAATATTTACATTATCAATTATAGATTTACAAATTAGATTGATGGTTTAAATATGTCAATCATAAACTATTTTACAACATTTTAAGAAAAATTATCAAAAAAATAATTTTTCTAATTTTTACGTTTTACAAATTTACTATATTATGAAAATATTTACAAAAATACGGTGCAAGTATGCTTAAATATTCATAGGTTAACACTATTAGGACTTCCAGTAAAAATGGTAGGCTACAAATAAAACCAGAGACGTGCATATATATGAAAGATTGCAAGTCCATGATTAACCAACTTTTTCTTCCATTTTATAACTTTTATTTGTGGTTAATACTCTTAACACTCTTATTTGTGCTTTCTCCATTATCAACCAACTTTCCCTTCCATTTTGAATCATTCTTCCTTCAATAACTGCACTCTATCTCATAATCTTTTCCATCATGGACCGATTTCTCATATGATCTCGATTCATCCACAATCTCATCATGGTGAGATTCATTTCTACAAGTCTCATCTTCAGATCCTTTAATATCATCTTCACTAGAGGAATCAGACAATTCCTTATCCGCTACCAAATATTTGAACTTGATCTCCTCTATGTGACAATTAAATTTATAAAGATTAAAAAATAACTCTGAGTTTAGATTTAGATGTACTTTTTTAGAAAAAAACTCTGGTATTATGTAGGCAACTTCTTACTAAATTTACTATAACTTTAGCATTTTTTCCTATCTATTATAATCATCATGATTGCAAATATAAAGGTCTTAATTATGGATGTGCTTATGTAAAAGTCGAAATAATTAGTATTTCTTGGTTCATCGCAGGAAAAAATTGATAGCAACCTATGTAGACGGATATTATGTTGATATAAAGCTATTTGGATTCTCTTTAGTTTCTGTTATATCCATATTTTTAGTCATGACATGATATGGTCAGAAGAAGGATGACAAGGAACACGATAGACGAGATGGGAAGAGTAAGAAGGCATTCGGGATGCCAACAAATGCAATGACAATTACCAGAAAAACCAGAAGACTATGTCAATCTATAGTCCGAATTCGATGGAGTAACATTCGGGAAATATAACAAGAATGGCAACCATATTGGAAAGTGGGAGAAAAGAGTAGGAAGTTAGAGAAAAAGAGAGGAACAAACTAGAAGATAAGGAAGCCAATTTGAGGAATAAGGGGGATAACGAAGACAGGGGTGGTTATAAAGCATGCATCAATGAAATACAACAACACACAAATACAACTCACATACTTCGTCGAAGAAGTACATCCCCAAGCTCCAAGACTACACTAACCTAGCATGAAGGCTACAAATACGAGAGTAGCACTGATCATATCAAGAGAAAGAAATAATGTATCATGTGAAATCCATTGTAATCATTATAAATCATTTAGTGGATCGAATTTAGGTTGGGTAATGAATCTCACCCGTGATTTTTTCCCATTTAGGGGTTTTCCGCGTCACCAATTCTTTGTGTTACTTTACTTTTTTTAGTTAAATTGTCCCTAATCTAATAACATCTCTGAAATAAAACAATCAACCAACCTTAGCATTAGACCTATAAATTTTGGTAAAAACAATTGGCGTTGTCTATGGGAATCTTGTTAAGGATCCGGTTGGTTCACTATGATGGCAATCGATGATATTGAAGAACATGTTACAAATCAAGGGGCTTAAGCTGAGAGCAACAAAGAAATGGCAGCAACATTGAAAAAACTACTAGATGAGATGGAGAAGATACGCTCTGAATATGAGACGGTGAAGAAAGACTTAACCACGACCAAATCCAGAACTAAGACAGCAACAAAGAAGACGATCCCAAGTGTGGTTAGACGCTTGGACATTGATATTGTTGAGGAACAGGATTAACATGAAGGGCCAACGAAGGGTACTGAGGATGTGATTGAGATAGAGGATATAGAGAACGTACCAAATAATGGTGATAACATAGAAAGACAACGTGATTAGCAATGTTATGATGATCCTGAGTATCGAGAAAGGGATAATGATAGAAGAAGATCACACGATAGAAGTAGAAGGTCTCGAAACCAATTGCAGAGGAATTTAAAAATATTACATGAAGTGAGGGACTTAATTGAAAGAATCGTTGGTATTCCGAAGCCATTAGAGAAGGAGACTCCCATGAGCTATGTTGATTCACCTTTTCATGACAACATCGCTTTGGTAGAGATACCGAAACACTTTACGGTGCCGCAAATGAGGCCATATGACGGTACTAGTGATCCATTTGAACACATCGCACAATATAAGCAACGAATGTTTACGGTACCTATCACATATGACTTAAAAGAAGTTTGTATGTGCAAGGTATTTGGTTCTACATTGTCAGGACCATCCTTATAACTGTTCGTGAATCTTCCACACAGAAGTATCAAGATATTTGCCAACCTAGAAGAGGTATTTAACAGGCAATTTGCTAGTACACTACAAGAAATCTTACATTTACCTACCCGTAATTTAGCTAGAATTATATAATAGTAGATAAAGACTAACTTTCATTTACCATTATATAATTGTAACCATTTTTGGTAGCTAAATGTCGACATGATGGAAGTTATGAACTTTAACCTATGGACCAATATACATGCTGAGATGTTTCTATTGCTTTAAAGTTTGAGCCGCGGTCAATATTCCTCCATGTTAAATTAATTTTCTACTTCAAGTGCAAGTCAATGTGTTGCTTACCTGTAAGATTTGTTTCTTTCTAAATATCAATTATTTTTAATTATATAGTTTCTATTTTATCCATTGGTCCCGTAACTCAGATACCGTATATATCTAATATAACTTATTTTATTCTTCCAAAAACAAATAGAGTTATACTTTTTATAATTTTATTGTAGTCTAGAAGATAACAAAGTTGAAATATTTGAAAATAAATTATAAAATTGCATCAAACTAAAAACTATTTCATTAAACTAGTGAAAGTTAATTTTTTCAGAATTTAAAATAGAATTACACATTATACGGCATAAGTTGGTTCTTGAATTTTTCATTATGAATTTATTATTTAGCATACAAATTGGGAATTTATCAAAAAATTGAAAAATAATTTGCGATGTTACCAATTTGTTTTTTACAAAAATACTATTTATTCTGAAAATATGTGTAAATATACGATGTTGTATAAGAAGTTGCATTTAGTGTAAACTATGTTATCATCGTAAGACTTGAATAGTTTTTAAAACACCCAAAAATATAATATTTGAAAAATATGAGTATTTTTAGATAACTATTTCAAATAGTGTGATTTGTGAATTATTACCATGATGCAAACGGAGGAGTATAATTTGGGTATGGAACTACCTAAAACAACTTTTCCTGTGAACGAATAAGATTTTATGGGTATTCTCCCGATTATCTATGAGTATCCGTTATCTCTCCTCGACGGGTTTAGTTCAAGTTTGACTTTACACAATATTAAATCCTACTGATTCTAATTTTAACCGGTTTTGTGGGGAGTCTACCACTCGAAATAATTTATGATAACACGATTAAAAAGTTAAAACTGTTATTTAGCAAAAAAATGTTAAAATTGTTAGTATAGAAATAAAATTAAATCAATATACTACTCAATTATGATAATTGTGATGTGTATAATTTGAGAGCAATTGTATGTATCCGGAAATAGACCACAAGTTCGTTCCTAAATAACACATGATACTTTGTCATTCCTCAAACTCATATGTATGCATTCAGGGTCCAATTATCGAATCCGTTAAATCCAATTATTAAAAAAATCTACTACGAGACTTTCAAGTTCGAATTTTGTTAAAACCAATATTTTTATAGTTATTTATAAGAAACTACAAATAAGTTTTCAAGTTGTAAACCAACCAACAACAAATATTTACATTATCATTTATAGATTTACAAATTAGATTGATGGTTTAAATATGTCAATTATAAACTATCTTACAACATTTTAAGAAAAATTATCAAAAATATAATTTTTCTAATTTTTTTTTACAAATTTACTATATTATGAAATTATTTACAAAAACATGGTGCAAACAAAGTCTAACTATACATTATTAGCTAATTGCAAACAAAGTCTAACTATACATTATTAGCTACACGGTGAAAATTATTAGCTAGATATAGTTTTTTGGTTGGGTTCGAGGTTAATATTCATTACATTCTACGTTGTATCTAATTGTGAAGAGTTGCAAAAATCGTCGAATTTACATTTATTTGCATCTAACTAATTGCATAAAAATCATATTTTTTTAAAAGAAATTTGAAAATATAACATTTTAAAAATTAAAATTAAAAAATATACTTTTTTTGCAATTTTTTAAAAACCAATAGTATTTTGAGAAATTACAAAAAATACTATTTTTTCTAAATGTGTTTGCAATTTTACGATCTTTAAAAAAATGCAAAAATACGGTTTGCAACTAAAAGCAACCACGTATACAATTTCTGTGAAGAAGTGCCAAGAAATACTTTTAGTTGAAATTGTGGTTTGATCTTATATTCAGTTGAAATGGGTTGCAAAATCGTATTTTTCTAAAAAAAAATTGAAAAATCGTATTTTTGCAAAACAAAAATAAAAAAATTGTATTTTTGTAAAAACCTCTAATATATTTACAAAAAAAAATTTAAATTTTAAATTTTCAAAAAAAAATCTATTTATAAGCATTACATAGCCCAATAATTGTTAGAGTACAAATTAAAAAAATGTGCGAACAGTAAACGGTATTAGCGGGCAAACATCGATAAATAATTTATAAATTTTTTTAAAATTAAGCGCCTAAAATTCTCCCATAAATTTAAACGGTTTTCAAACTGTATAATGATACAACAAACCACTACATAGACGTAATCTATATCGGAAAGTACAAAACTAACCAGTAGCGTAATACTATCCGTTCTTTACCTGCAAGACCTCCCCTCACCATACCTTGCCATTGTATCATCCATATAGATTTGATAAAGTTTAGAATAGTTCTATCTTTAAGTACTTCTTTTCACAATTGATATCATACTTAAACACGTATGAACGACTCTTTTAACGAATGTGGCAAGGATCAATCTTTCGTATAGAACTTATTTTATATCCATCTTTTAGTCTGCCGTGGGTTTACTATATGGTGGTCCATTATTGAAAAGACGGTGAAGGTAGTTGTCTAATTATCTTTTTATTGAACACCTTTATAGTTTTAATATTTTAGTAGATGCTCTACGAACACCTTTCTCATGTATTTATTGAAATGTGTATCATTTGTTTGATGCATTTCCTATCTATGAACCTTGCTTAGTCTTTGTAAAACACGAGCATGTGCTTAATTCTTTTAACACTCGCATAAAACTATACATTCATTGCACTTTTCTTGTTCAATTTATTTCAGGAAAAGGTGAGAACTGATCAAAGGATTACCTTTTTGTTGAGAAGAAGTCACTTGGTGATGATGTTGACTATTTGTTGGATTGTTGGAACAACTCAGGTATAACAATTACCTCTTTTCTTTCTTAATTTCTATTTATTATTGCTTCTATTTTCATAGATTACCGTTAACTGCTATTGCATGTCTTTTACTCGGTATAGACCCAATCAGTCATGTAGACCATGCTTTGAGTGCTAAATTTACATAAGTCCCTACCTCTTCGATATCATTAGTTGTCGATCTGTTGTCATTTTATTAGCATTAAATTTCCATTTTCGTGTAGTTAAACTCGTATTATACATATATGTAAAGATTTGTATACAAAAGTTCTATTATACTACACACACGCCATTATGTATTATACAAACTAACTTTGATTTTATAAATAAAATCAGTGGCTAGGATGAAGGTCTCTAGTTCTCTTGATAGAGAGGTTCTCTCTAGATGTATATAATAAAAGTAAGGACACATAACCACCTAAAATTGTAATCAAAAAATTTACACTGATTTGAGGGTAATAATAGTCAAAGATATCAAGCTCAAAACATTATTTAGGATTGAATTTAAACCAACAAAGATGAAAAATAAAGAATTTATGAGTGATGATTCATGCATATAATAAACGTTATAAATCGATTATGGTTAGTAGGAGAGACGTTCAACTAAAATTGCAAATAAAGCCAGTGAATGAGCATTTTAATAAAATTATAAAGGAACATACTAATGGTTTTACAGAAAATAAAGTCAAATAAATATTTCCGTAAGATACCACAATCCCAAGTTTGGTGTTCCCTTCAAAAATCTGAAAATCCTCTTGACTGCCATTAAGTGTGATTCTTTAGGATTTGTTTGAAATTTAGCATACAAACATGTGGAAAAAATGATGTCTCGTCTAATTGCGGTTAAGTAAAGAAAAGATCCAATCACTCCTTGGTAACTTGATATATCTACACTTTTTTCTTTCTTACCTTCATCCAACTTGGTAGCTATAGACATAAGAGTTGATGCAGGTGAGCAGTCCACCATTCCAAATTTCGTCAAAAGATCTTTGACATACTTTGTTTAACTTCTAAAGATTCCATCAGTTCCTCTTAGAATCAGAAAAATTCCAAGTTAAATTTTATTTGAAAAAATAATATACGGGGAATTCTAAAATATTTAGAGATCATATTTCAGCTAATTTCTAGTTAAATTAAATTATTTTTGATTTATCAGGAATTAATCTGCTGCAACTAGTTAGCGGAGTTCTTGCCTTTAGGTCGAAGAATTTAACATACCAATTTCACTTATAAGTCTCGTGAAAGTTGCTTCATCTAAAGGTTTAGTGAAAATTTCAGTTAACTATTTTTCCGTTGGAATAAAAATAAGTTTAATAGTACCTTAATGAATATGCTTAGTTCTAGAATGATTGACTGGATTAGCCATAATAGATATTGCTCCAGTATTGTCACACATGATTCAAATCTTTTGTAACATTAGGCCATAATCCATCAGTTGGTTTCTAACCCAAAGCACTTGAGAACAACAACTTTCAGCAGCTACATATAGAGCTTCACTTTCATCAAGTCATTCCAAGTCTGGATACTTGTTCCAAGTCTGGATACTTGTCATCATCAAATGTTGCATCTATGATTTCCATTATTTTCTTTGCTCTAGCACATAGACTCTGTTGGCAATCCAAATATCCTTGAAAAATAGCTTCAAATACTTTAAAGTCAAATTTTTCAACATATTCAGAGTTGTCTTTTAGCATAACGCATTTGCTTCCAAACACATGAAGATGTTTACCGGTAGGCTTCCTTTTTGACAAAATTGAGTAGGGTGACTTGCCAATATTTTTGTTGAGTAGATATCTATTTTGAGTGTAACATGTTATGTTAAAAGCTTCTTTTCAAAAACTTGTTGGCAGTTTGGCATCTTGCTAGCTAGCAGCCTCAACTAGAGTTCGATTTTTCTTTTCAACCATACCATTTTGTTGAGGTGTTCTTGTAGCTGAGAACTCTTGAACAATGCCTTTATCTTTATAAAATTCACCTAGAATTACATTCCTGAATATTTTGACACATTTTTTATCTTCAGCCTACTTCTCAATTTATTTGATGTGTTCAATGATGAAGTGTGGAGTTTCATCTTTTGAATGCATAAATTCTACCCAAGTGTATCTTGAGTAGTCATGCACCATCACCAAAGCATACTTCTTTGTGGATAAAGACATGACATTTACATGTCCAAATAAATCCATGTGGATAAGCTGTAGTGGTGCATTAATATAATTCACAGTTTTGCTCTTATGACCGGGCCTCTTCATTTTTCCTTTTTGACAAGTTTCACAAACTTCATCTTGAGCAAATTTCAAGGTTGTCATGTCTCTCACTAATTCCTTTCTCAGCAAAGTGTTGATTGCTTTTTAAATGGACATTTGATTTGTTACAGCAATGTGCTATATTAATTAATAATCATTTTTATCATTTATACATTACGGTAGTAGTGGACTAGGTCAAAATCGCAATTGCTTTCACCAAACATAATCTGTATGGAATATTACATTTTTAAATACTTCATAAAACAATTTAGTTCATGTCCCATTTATCAAGATTGCAGAATTTCAAGACCGGCCTCTTATATTTGTGTGATTTATTGCACCTTTATGAAATGTATAAATCAAATTTATTTATTAATCTTCTTAATTTCACGAATGAAACTGTGACAATGGGTTTTGTTCTTACCATTTGTACATTAAGGTGAGTTTGAGGGGTAATAATAGATTCAAAAATGTCAAGTTCAACACCATTTTCAGCTTTGGGTGCATATAATTAAATTAGTTCAGCAAGAGTATGTATTTTATAATATATATTTTTTGCATTTTGTAATATATAATTTTTTGTAATATATAAATCCATCCCAACCTAAAACTCATCAAAATCATTACCATCTTTCCTAAATCGTAGCACTTGGTGAATTTGTTTTTCCTCTTTAATATCAATAAAATATAATTTACTCTGCAGATAAATTACTGAATTATGATTTTCAACCAAATAAAAATAAATTAGGTGGAGTTCATCTAAAAGGTCTTTTGTACATAAGGTATGTAAAGGATAGTGATTTTTTTGAAGATGCAACTCTATAAATGTACAAAGTTAGGACTTATCAAAAAATTCAATTTCATACTAATGATTTATGTCAATCATCAAAATTAGACAAGGATGAAAAATAGTCCTAACACAATGTTAACTCTATAAAAGTATTGATGCGGTTGAATATCAAATTGATAATCACCAAAATTAATAAAACACAAATTAAATACACAATATATCATAATTTTCAAAATTAAAATAACAAAATTTGAATTAAAATAACAAATGTTATGAACAAAGACCGTCAAAAAAGTCAGAATTGACCCATGCTTTTACAGATGGTGAGAGGTTGGAGAATGAGGAATGTGTGAGTGGCATCTCCTGGCTAGAACAAGGAGGTGATACATACAACAAGGAATAGAAATTGAGAAATAGGGGTACAAATATATTAAAGGTGAATAAAGTGATTTTTTTCTATAAATTTCATTAGTTTGGATTCTCATTTTTTTCTAAATTTTCATTAGTTTGGATTCTCATTTTATTAAGTAAACTAATTAAAGGTAAATGTACTATTTTTAATTTCTTATTACATTTTAACAATTTAGGATTTCCTCATTATAGTAAATTATCTTCTTTCTTAATATTAGTGAATACCAAAAGAAAAAGGTATCATCCTCATTGAAGATTAACTCAACATATATATTTTTTCTTCATCACTCCCACATATATCAGCAATCCTCAAACTTACAATTACAACTATACATGTAGAGCCAGGACTGCATGGTTCTGGAAACCCAAATCACTCTGTAACAACAAATTCACTATTGCAAATTAGAAATAAATTTGGCACATGCCATACACAAAGATAGGGTTTTTCTTGGGTAAAGTTATTTGAAAAAATATACTAAAAACTAATTAACCTTAATTCCTTGAGCAATTTCAAGTACAAGCCTCTGGAATGGAAGTTTTAATATCAAAAGCTCAGTATTCTTCTGATACTTACGGATCTCACCACAAGAAAATACTGTATGATTAGCCTTGGGCAACAACCAGGAAATGATGTTTCAATAATAACATGAATTGATAAATATATACCGAAGTGCAACTGTTCCAGGGCAGTATCTATGTGGCTTCCTATAGGCACCGGTTGTTGAACAAGATACAGAAAAGTTAGGAGAAGGTATATCAAGTTAGGAGAAGATATATCAATGTAACATTCCTTTAAACCTATAATTAGAACATAAGAATGGTTTTCAATCAATACCTTTGATGAATACTATATGACATACATATAATTAGATAGATCATAATTCCTGGGAAGAACTTTAAACTATACTTCATATAGAGGAAAAAAATAAAGAGAAATGGTGACTTAATAAATTACCTAGCTATAATTCTTCTTCAAATATATTGAGGTTTATTTTCTCTTTATCACTTCCTAGGGAAGATTTATATAAAAGTTTGAACGAACAAATGGGGAGGGGGAAACTGTGTTTATATATGGGGCAGGGGGATTATGTTTTGATTTAACAGTTACAAGTTGCTAATGATGTGCTTTGTAGTTTGTACATGAATTGACAGCTCTTAAGTATAGTTTTGTGAGTTCCCACCCCCTCCATCTAACGATCTATAATCAATCTTAAAGCTAGGTGCCGATCATAAACCCTACTCAACGTGTTCTTATTGAAGTGTTAAAAATAATTGGATTGGGGATTTTTTATAGATAAAATGGTAATAATTCTAAAATTAATAAAAATCTAGATGATTGTGTACAAAATATGCAAAGATTGAAAAAGAATATTTTAATTTCTAAAAATAAGAGCAGATTTTTACAAATGGGCTTACTAATAACTAGACTAAATTCACGCCAGAAATCACACTCTACCAATAAATTTTGATTATAAAATCCGCTACAAACATTTTTATGTACAAACTTTTTTGGTTATTATATATATACCTGGAATTTAACATCATTTAACAATAAATGAGTAAATTTTGGTTATTAGATATATCACTTGAATTTAATATCATTTAACAATAAATGAGTAAAATTTTTAAAAACATTTACTATATACGTACAACATTTTCATAACATTTCATAATTTATGAAAAAGTTGCAAAAATTTCTACGAAAGTATCATATTTTCTTATAGCTATGCTCAACAAATACATAACTAGAGTTCAAACTGGTGTGTGTTGAACAATAGTTATGCATGTGTTGAATTCAGATAATATATATAATTTTAAATTGGTATTATTAAGAAAATCAAAATAAATCAACAATATTTTTTAATTTTTGAACCCAATATTTTTTCGGTGAACTCATAAAGAAAATTGAAAAGTATATAATATTAATTTAACAAAATTTTAGTAACGGCTAAGCACACTTCTATATTAAAGAAATAAAATTTTGGTTCTTTGAAGAAAAATAAATGATCATATTATGTGCTCTAATTTAATATTGCCGAATGAGAAGGATATCGAAGAAATAAATTACGTTTATTTATTAAAATTTAAGTTATTAGTGAATAAATGATGTTTAACCCGGGTTATATAAGTAGAATAAAATAAATTGTAATCTTGTACTTAAGAATTTTGTATTTGATCTTGAACCTATATATTCATATATATATATATATATATATAGGTGCATGCAAACTGTCTTTAACTACAAAATTACAAAAAAAATAAATAAATAAAACTCATATAAAACTTTGATTAACACATATATATAACTTAAATTAAAATGCAATTACATATATTTTGAGGCAATTAATTTTAAATATTCATAAAAAACACGTGTAAATTCATATGTATTTATGTTCTAATATGGTACAAAGACTATAATCGTACTATATGATAGGGAGCTTAGTAGTTACATTTGCATATCAACTCAAACTCATCGAGCTGCAAGTTCTTTTTGAACCGAGCCGACGTTAATTATTTTTAAGAAAATGAAACGAGCTGATCAGAGTTTAAGGACCGAAAGAATAGTAATGTTCAATATCGATTAATAAACTTTTTCTTATAATGATATAAACATTGTCGATCTACACTTGTTTCTTAAATATATATATATATATATATATATATATATATATATATATATTTATGTATTTATTTTTGACGTTGGGGTTTAAGAATATGTCCAATATTATTTTACACTATTTAGAAAATGCTAATTTTAGAAATCGTACATTACTTTTTAAAATATAGATGTCAAAATTTTATTATGTTCTAATATTTTACTAAAATCGGGTGTATGTAAATTATAGGTTACTTAATGATATTCATGAAATTATGAAAAAATTGGAGACAAATAAATCACGATTACAATGTTTGATAGTTCTCTTATAAAAAAATTAAGCGTTAAATTTTGAAATATGAACGACATTTCCATAATAATTAAATTATTAATAAACGATGAGAAAAATATATTTATAAATATATTAGTGATTAGTAATAATTTATCGTTTATAATATATATCATTATAAATAATATCTTATAACCAAATTTTAACTGAGTTCGAGCTGATTCCGAGCTAAATTATTACCGAAACCAGACTGAGTCCAAGCGATTTCGAATTTAACGATCCTAGTACTAGTTTAAAAGAAAAAAAAGCTCCGCTTCACTGATTTACTCATCCGAACTCATTTTCATATTTGAACCATGCTTCTATTAGAGATGCTGGTGTAGGAGAGGGGCAAATGGAAAAATAAGAAATATGTAGTGGCAGACCAAAGAAAGGAGGAGTAAATGAATGGCGTCTCATGGTTGCACGAGAAGAGGAGCTAGAACAAGCTTACAATAAGGAATAAAAATGGAGGAACCTCTGGGACAAATATATTGATTAGATGTGAATAAAGTGAATTTTTTTAAAAAAATTATTAGTTTGGATTCTCATTTTTCATGTGTCTCTTATCAAAAGAAACTTATTTAAGGTAAATATACTATTTTTAATTTCATAATACATTTTAACAATTTCAGATTTCCTCATGATAAATTATCCTCTTTCCTAATATTATTGAATACCAAAAGGAAAAAGCATGTACTCATTGAAGATTAACTAACATATATATTTTTTCTTCGTAACCCCACATAAATTATCAATCCTCAAACTTACAATTATAAAAAAGTTAGGAGAAGATAGATCATATTGAATTCTATTATAGGCATTTAATAAGATATGTAACCTTGTGTGCGAGCTGCTTTCTCTTAACCTTTCATCCACTAGATTTACCAGGGGTTTGCTTGGTATCAGCCATCTACAAATAAATTAAGAATGGTTTTCAATCAATATCTCTTATGAATACTAAATGACATACAAATAATTAGATAGATCAAAATGCCTAGGAAGAACTTTAAACTATACTTCATCTACAGGAAAAAATTAAAAGAGAAATAATCACTTAAATTACCTAGTTATAATTCTTCTTCAAATATTTTGAGATTTATTTCTTGTTTATCACTTCCTAATGAAGATGTATATAAATGTTTGAACAAACAAATGGGGATGGGAAACCTCCATCTAACAATGAGGATTATAAACTCCCTCCAATCAACATGTTTTTATTGGAGTCTTCAAAAATATTTAGATTGTGGATCTTTTTTTTAATAAAATGGTAATAATTCTAAAATAAAGAAAATATAGATGATTGTGTGCAAAATATACTAAGATTTATATATGGTACAAAATTTTTTGGTTATTACATATATCACTTGAGTTTAACATCATTTAACAATAAATGAGTAAAATTTTTAAAAACATTTATTTTATACATACAACATTTTTAGAATAATTCATATATTATTAAAAAATTGCAAAACTTTCTACGAAATTATGATATTTTCTTATAGCTAGTGCTCAACAAATACATAACTAGAGTTCACATTTATGTGTGTTAAAGAACAATTATACATGTGTTCAATTCATATAATATATATAATTTTAGATTGGTATTATTAAGAAAATGATAATAAATTAACAATATTTCATAATTTTGTACCCATTGGGTGAATAGATAAAGAAAATTGAGAAGTATATAATATTAATTAAAAAAAATAGTAACGGCAAAGCACACATCTATATTAAAGAAATGATTTTTTCAAGAAAAATAAAATATTATATTACAATATAAGAAAAACGGGTATTTCCTCACCAGGAATTGGTAGGAAATGCCCCAAAATCGATAGGAAATGACGAAATTCCTAGGTGGAAAATAACATCGGTGAGAAATGAGTATGATCACAGTGAACATGGCCCCACATGTTGATTTGGACAGCCACATGTGGAGGACCCACATGCCAAGTAAGACGCCAATTCTTCAAGAAGTTGTAAGAGATGAAGCATACTTGTGGTTTGACTCGATATGGTGACAATGATGCCCCAGCTTTGAAGAAGACAGACATCGAAATTGCCATGGTTGATGCTATTAACGCATGCTTCTGACATTATTTTTAAGAAAATTAGGCTTTGCTTACTAATGTTTTTGATTTTTCTATTGTTTACTAAAATCCTTTGGATTGGTTTGGTAATGAAAATTATGTACTAGTTAATCAAATGCAATACTATTGGTTGGTTTTTGATTTTATCTATTTTTTTGTATGTCTGTAATTTAATCAGCCAAATATTTAACATCAGTTTATATAACTATAAATTATGTATAAAATGTTTATCTACATAACAAATGTTTTTAAAAAATTGATATAAAAAGCTCATTCTCTACAGCTACGAAAACATCAGTTTTCAAATAACTAGACATTAGTTTATAGCTGATGTATATTAACCAAACATCACCTAAAATCGATGTTTATGTACATATTTTACATCAGTATTTGCAAGGAGCTGATGACTGGGGTGATTTTTGACAATGGTTCTGGACTGATGTGAAATCGAAGGAACTGATATCTGGGATGACATTTCATATCAGTTTTGGACCGATGTGAAAAAAAAATACTTTTCTCTACACCCGTGTAGACATTGGTTTTGAAGGAAATAGATATCAGTTCAGAACTGCTGTATATTGACCTTTTTCTAGTAGTATTTCAGGATCTTCACAGGCAACTAAGCCTTCTAAGTCAAATCCTGATTTAAAGCTCAAAGGCATAGTTCCTGACGCCGATTTTGATGTTCCTGAGAAATCTTCTGGTAATGATGCTGATTCTAATGATGATGATAATCCTGAAGATCCTGCTCTGAAAGCTGGAATAGAAGCATCTAAATTGTCTATTTTTGGTTCATCATCTGGTCATGGTCCCACTCTTAATACTCATAGGGCTTATAAATGGGATCACTCTTGGGACTACCAAGTGAGAAGATCTCTCTGGAATCTGCTCAGACTTTAGTTGATCATCTGGTTCATTTGGTTTCTAATTCTTAAATGAAAGCATCTATCAAGGCCACAACAGTTTTAGTTAAAGGATTGCATTCTTCTGTCTCTACACTCAAGAAAGATAATGTTGATCTTAGAGAAAATATTGCTGATTTTTCAGTGACTATTAAAGGAATAAACAAACATAATGGCTTGATCAAGAAGATGTTCAGCATGGAAGCTAAGCAGGATCAAATTTCTGAGAACTTGACAGCTCTGGAAGCAAGTCAGACTATAACAAATTCTAATTTGGATGTTATTCTCTCTCTTCTACAAACTCTAGACGCCAAAAAGGGGGAGATAGTACCAAAGACAAAGTGTCAACCTGAATCAGTTTTGAGGAGAATACCAATTCTGATGATGGTGATAAGCAAGCAAAGAAGACCTCTGATGTTGTGATAGTTCAAAATGGAACTGGAATTCAAAATCAAACTACACGGTCAACTCAAGTCTCTAAGGGTAGATCACATGGATCTAATTTAGAAACTGCTCTTGTTACTCCAAGTTTAATTTCTGACAGCAAAGATACAAGTTCTGATTATTTTCCTGACACTGATAGAGTGATAGTAACTCCTGATTCTGATAAAATTGAAGAAGAAGAAATTCTATTTCGAGTAGATTTATAGATTCTTTTTGCTTATTGTGAAGCCTTTAATGCTGAAAACTTCAAGGAGGAAGAAATGGTTTTTGACAGAGAAGAAAGAGCACAGGAAGGAAAAATCGAAATTGCTGTTGACAAAGCAAATCAAGCATACAAGAATATGCATAAAAGACCTGAAATGAATATATTGAGGTGTACAGATAAGAAGATGTTACATGAAAGATCAGAAAGAAAAGCTCAAGTATTTCTAAAAATCAAGAACCAATATAAACTCTTGATGATAGTCCTGGTCAGGAAGTAATTGTTGATCATCTGGATAGACTTGAAGTTGTGAAGATTATACTTGACAAATATGATGGTTCAGAACCTGAACAGAAGATCTTACTCTTATTGCAAAATGATCAAATTCAAGTTCTTTCACTTGATAAACTGATGATCATGTCAACAAAGGAACTGAAATACATTCACTATTTGCTAAGAGTTGAAGATGAAACTTCAAGTTTATGGTCAAACATGATTCTTTCCAATATCAGAAAAAAGATACTGGATGATGGTCAATATTAATTTGGATTATATATTCCTACATACATAAATTTCAAAAGGAAAGAAGTCAACATGACGAAAGAAGGAGCTATTATTGACAATATTCTTACACAGACACATAACCATGAATCCTAATGGTTCTAAAGCTTGTTATGTGACACTGGAGGAGTTGATGATTGAAAGAATTCCCATCATAAACTTAAGGGCTGATATCTATCAACTATCAAATAAATCTGGATATAGGAAAAACTAGAATATCATATTAGAAGAGATATTGTTGAAAAAGTTTGATGATAGAGTTAAAGCTTTTGTTCAGAGATACTGCAGAGTTTATCAAGAAATATAAAAATTAAAGTCTAAAACACAGTATGCTTTGTACTCTACAATTTGTCTCTTTGGTTTTTGGCACTAGATATTACTTTGAAATTTATGCTTATTCTGCAAAGCATAAATGGGCGGAGAAATTTTAAGAATTGTCTATGTCAGGAATCGAGATTTATCAAGGCGTCAAGATCTGATAGAGGAATCAGGATATGTTAAGACAATCAGGATATGTTTGATAGTCAGGATATGTCAAGCCGTCAGGATAAGATTACTGTTAGGATCTGAGTGGATAAGTCAATTCTGCAAGATAAATCATGAGGTGCTGATTTGTAGGATCGTAGTTGATTTAGATATGTATAAAAAGTAGAATAGTTATACCATAACATATCTTGTAATTGATAGAAATTTATTGTAGCTATGTAGTATATAAACACAGAATAGGTTAACACTTTATGTGTGGTGCTTAACTCGAGTATTCGCATAAATATTATCATAGCCAGTTTTCTGCATGTGAATGCCCTGGTTATGGAGTCAAAAACAAATAACCATTCCCTCCTCAAGTTTTTCTTGTTTAGCCTCTCCATGTCCATCTTTTCACTATAGTTGATGAAGTCCATGAATTTAACCAATTTCTGAGTTGTGGGAGCTTCAACAAAGTTGTCTATAGGAATATACAGGACCTTGTTGATGTCATTGGCATTGAACTCCACAGAACACCCCTAATTGTACAGTTAACCATCATGGAAACTACTTGATTCTCATGTACAATGGTGTTGATGACTACAATCACTACACCATAGATGGCCTATCGCAACGCCCCTCCTAAAAAATGTTACCAAATATGTTACCTTAGATATGGTAGTCATGAGCTAATTTAACATTATGTTTTTTGTGTTACGCTGGGCAAAAATGTGATATTCCATTAGGTAGAAAGTGTTAGAGGTTGCAACATTCTTGTCAAAGTGTTACATTAGACTATTAAAACATAAATATAATAATTTTGTAATTAAATTTTTATTTAAATTCTTTTTTCATGAATCTAAGGTAACTTACTAATGGAATACATAAGATACATGATGAAATAAGAATTTTATACATAGCAAAATTTAAATAAAATAAAATAATTATATAAAATAATGAATTTAAAAATTTAAAATAAAATATTAAAACTAATAACAAATATAAATAGTACAAATCCTTATATTAATATGAGCAAAATGATATAAAACTTATAAAAATAAAGATTTGTAAAAATGTAAATATAGTAATTTATAAAAAAATATAGTACATATACTAAAAAATAAATTTTATTTTATAATAATAATTTTAAGATTTTTAATAAAATGATTAATATTTATAGCAATTTTGGACAAACTCAGAAAACATTTTGGGCCAGAGTCGGAAACTTTTTGGGGCTAATGCCGCCCAAATTTTCAACCGGTTTAAAAAATTTCATATAACCTCTCTTGACCACTTTCTCTCTGTCTTTACACCACCTCAATCGACTTCACTCTCGGCACTTTTACTTTCTCTCCTATGTCTTTCATGCTCTCTACTGTCTCCACCTAATCTTTCTCACTATCACTCTGGCTCTCTCACACACCATTTTCAGTCTCAGTATGTAATTAGGATTTGAATTTCTTTTTAGAGCTGAATTGATTTATAGGTTAAGTTAGGGCTCAATCAATTTGAGGGGTGAAGACTTTATTGTTTCAATTCTTTATTTTGTTAATATTTATATTCCGTTAAACCTCATCTAATCTCTTTCTCTTTTTTAATTTCAGGTGGTCTTCAAATTAGGGCTTTGTATTTTAAGGCTTTGAAGGCTTAGATTTTAGGTGATTTCGATTTTTGCGCTTTATTTTTATGTTTATGTTCTACGGGATCTTTTTTTCAGAAGTTTTCGGCTTCTTTTATTGTTGTTCCTACTCGCGAGATATGCCAACAAGTATTTGTTTGTTTATTTTTTAATTGAGATCTTGTTTTTAATTTACTAATATCGATTTGGTTATTGAAATGAATGACAGGTCTAGGTAGTACCTCTAGGAAAGCAAATCCAACAATTAGTGACCGTTTGTGCCAGCATCACAGAGGTACTGGGAAAAGCTAAAGCTGATGAATGGATATCCAAGTCCATATACATTATTAGTGTTGGAAGCAAGGACATTTTCGAGTACGCAGCACACCCCACAGATTTCAAATGCTAAATTATGAATACTAAGCCGAAGAAATTGAAGCAGTTCGAGGGGAAATGAGAAGGGGATTGGATTGGGGATGGGGAGGGGATGAGGAGGAGGGGGTGTTTGAGGAGGAGAATTGGGCGTCAGTTTTGGATACAGATGCGGATGAGAGGTTGTTGAGAAATAAAGAGGAGAGGGGGATTGGGAAGATGGGGAAGCGGAAAAAGGTTGCGTATTTTTGTGATGAGAGTGGGGATGAGGATTGATTGGGTGATGCTTCTGATGCTAATTTTGAGGTAAGGGTTGTAACTTTTTGGATAGTTGTGATGAATTGTGCTGAATTTTAGTGATGATGGTGTGTTGATTTTATGATGTTTTAGTTAGGCTCTTAATTTTTTTTTCTATTAATTTGTGCCAATGTTAACTGCTTCATTAGGAATGGTAGAATTAGCATACTTATATCGATTTTCTTTTGTTATATAAGTGATAGAACCAAGCGGGCTATGGTGATGAATAGGCACTGTCAAGTGAAACATGAAAAGAAGATTTCAGACAAGTATGAAAAAAATTAGTGTAGATATGTGATTATAACTTTTCAGTTTAACTTATAGTGACCTACAATCACTATAAGATTTGGTGAAGTGGGATAACTAATATTAGAGGGATAATAAACTCCGATGAAAATGTACATGTTATTCTATTGGTTAATGATACTCAGACTCACAAAATACACAGAAGATCAGTGTAGATATGTGATTATGATGTTTTCACTATTATTATCTTTTTTAATATGTTCTAAACTCTAAGCCCCTGAAAAATAAAAGATCAAGAAAAAAGAGGAAATTTGTAATCATTGTAGTTGTTGTATTGTTAATACTAATAGTACTACTTGGCAAGCTTGCCATAATTGTTTTAAAAAAGAGAAAGCAGAGAAAAAATGGTTAGTTTTCTGTTGTTGCTCATTCTGTTCTTGTCTATATTTTCCATAGGTTAGCGTAAGAAACTAGTAAAGGAAGTACTTTTAGCTATCTCCCTGGTGTTTTTGCTGTGCAAGTTTACTCTCAGGAGAATCATTGTTGTGTCTGGTGTTGTGTTTTTGCTGCGGGGTGTGTTTCAATCATGGAAATCTTGACTTGAGAATGAGATACACCCTTAAATTATTAATAAATTATCATTCTCGATAATAAGATTTTTCTTAACTAGAAACAGGTCAGGTAGCATGCTTTATTTAAGATGTATATTTCACTGTCTTATCACTGTGATGACACATGATCTGGTTGTAGGAAATCTATGTTGATACTTAACTGCTAAAAAAGGTTTTCTTTACAATCAGTTTAGCTTGTCAATTGATGAAAATTTTAGGTTTTACAAATAATACTCAAAATGTACTCAAATTGAAATAATATATACAAATAGAACTCAAAATGTCAAAATAGTAGTTCTTGTTCTGAAATTTGTTCTCACTAGTTTCATTTCTACATATAATGTTGCTGTTGTTTTATGTATTTTTTTACAAGAAATGCTAATAAATGATTGAGAATAATTTTCTGCATGTCTATATGAATGCACATTTGGTATCATTTAGTTAAGATTTAGATAGAATCAAATTAAGAAAGAAATCATATGACAGGCTTTCTAGTGTTAATCGATTACTATTGCTCGGTTTAGGATCAAGGTCGAAGCTATTAATGTCGGTGTGAAAAATTTGGTTCCCCATGTTTCCCCTGGTAGATATCTTGTTTTCTTTCGATTTTCTATAGCTTTTTCAAGTGTTTGTTTGGAATTTTTCATGTTCCCCCATATCTACTTGACAGGCACACGAAGGCTAAAGCTGCTAATGATCAGCTTACCAAGGAGTTGGAAGAGAGGAAAGAGTTGGTTAAAACCTTGTTCATAAAGCATCAGTCAGAGGAACAGGTATTATTTTTGGTTTATCAATGATAATTGAATGCTTACTATCCTTTTAAAAAAGACAATGACCAAACAAGGTTCTGTCAAGATCCTTTACTCATTCTGAAGTTATTATCTTTGGAAGTGAGGCCTTGATAGCGATATCGCAAGAGCATAATAATGAACCAGAAAATGTTGTTCCCACACAAAATACATGTTTATACACACATATGCACTCTATACACGTACACTCGTTCACACTGCACATATGCATAGAGTCACGTACTTGTATGTATAGGAAATTGTGGGGAGGACAAAATGTTTGAATCAAGGAGAGATGAGGAGCGGCCCTATAATATTTACATAAAGACATTTACATAAGAGCCGTGTAATATTTCAGATGGTGGTAGCATTGTTCATGTTTGCTGGTTATTAACTATGTTTGCTGGTTTGATTTCTTTCTTGCAAATAACTTAGTTAATATTTCAGGGAACAAAGAAGACTTACAAGAGAATGTTTCACCTGTATAAAAAGGGAAACATTCGGATGGTGGAGTCGAGGAGAAAGTGAAGCAAATTTAAGCATCAGCTTCTAGTACTTTTTTAAATTTATAATCTTGGGTTGTTGTTGAGTAAAAAATGTGAACTAGTTTATAGTTAGTTTTGACGTTTAATTTTGTTGTATATTAGGATATTTAATGTTAGGGTTGATATTGTATAATTGGGATTTTTCAGTTTACAGAATAAGCATTTGAATTTTTTTGTGCTAAAGTGTTACAATAGCCTCCTAATTTGTTACCATATCATGTTTAAAATGTTTTATTAGGCTAGTTATAATGTTACAACAACTTCTCAAAGTGTTACATTAGGTTCTATGGGCCCACTTGCCACGTTATCAAGACAACTCAGCACTGTGGGCTCCACACTTTCCATGTGAGCTAGTGCGTCCCACCATGGGGCCCACTTTTTAAAAATATTTTAAAACTCTAAGGTAACATAAAAAATAAGTTATAACTGATCTCTCTTTCTATTGCATTAGCAAGCTAAGACAACATATAAACAAGTTAAAACACGATGTTGCCTTAGGCACCAAAGATGTTACCTTAGACCCCTAAGGCAACATGGAAAAACCTATCTTTAAGAAAATGTTACCTTAGCTTAAAAGTGGGGCAAGAGCAACATATTTACCCCCTAATACAACGTTTTTTTGGTGTTACAGTAGGCATTTTATGGTGTAGTGAATGCTCCAGAAATCATTCAAGACATCCACGTAGAGCTCTGGGTTTACAATTAATCCTCCTGAAATATAGAAATCAGAAATAAACTTGACAAAGCACTTGAAGTTATCGTGTTCTTGAGTTGGATCCACAAAAGCCAGATAATTGGTGTCGTCCTTGCGAATAACAGCTCTCATGTTGTTAGCAACCATTGAAGAGTTTGGGTTTTAGTGGGTAAGTGATTTGAGAAAGAAAAAACTTGAAACGAAAGAGATTAGTGAAATTTTGCAGAAACCATGTCAATTGAGTTCTCAAAAGCGTAAAGAGAGGTTATGTCGAGATATCTTGGTATTTATAGGGTAGTGATGTGACTTATCAAAAAGTGAATAATGAACGGTTGATATTTGCTTGTAGAGAAGTCTCATGACCTATAGAGAACTCAAGTCCATATGTCACTTTCTTGACTCTTATCGAGAACTAGATAGTGACTTATCGAGATGTTGTACAAATACCTAGTTTGTCCTTATTGGATTAAATTATTCCAATTTATATTGAAGAACTCAACATAAAATTAGAATAGATTTTATATCAAAAGTATTTTACTAACACAATATTAAGTTTGTTTAGTATTGATGCGGTTGAATATCAAATGGATAATCACCAAAATTAATAAAACACATACTAAATACACAATAATCATAATTTTCAAAATTAAAATAACAAAATTTGAATTAAAATAATAAATGTTATGAACAAAGACTGTCAAAAAAGTCAGAATTGACCGATGCTTTTAGAGATGGTGAGAGGGGAAAATTGGAAAATGAGGAATGTGTGAGTGGCATCTCCTGGCTAGAACAATCTTTGAGGAGGTGATACATACAACAAGTAATAGAAACTGAGGAATAAGGGTACAAATATATTAAATTTGAATAAAGTGATTTTTTTCTCTAAATTTCATTAGTTTGGATTCTCATTTTATTCTAAATTTTCATTAGTTTGGATTCTCATTTTAATAAGTAAACTAATTAAAGGTAAATGTACTATTTTTAATTTCTTATTACATTTTAATAATTTAGGATTTCCTCATTATTGTGAATTATCTTCTTTCCTAATATTAGTGAATACCAAATGAAAAAGGTATCATCATCATTGAAGATTAACTCAACATATATAATTTTTCTTCATCACTCCCACATATATCAGCAATCCTGAAACTTACAATTACAACTACTATTTTAATTACACTGCTCTCCGGCAGAATCAACTGCTTAAGCGGATCCTCCTTGCCAGCTGAATGTCCTTTGGCATTATTGTCACCCGCTTAGCATGAATTGAACACAAGTTGGCATCATTGAATAGGCCTACCAGGTAGGCCTCTGATGCCTCCTTAGAGCCAGGACTGCATGGCTCTGGAAACGCAAATCACTCTATAACAACAAATTCACTATTGCAAATTAGAAATAAATTTGGCATAGGCGATACACAAAGATAAGGTTTCTCTTGGGTAAAGTTATTTGAAAAATTATACTAAAAATTAATTAACCTTAATTCCTTCAGCAATTTCACGTACAAGCCTCTGGAATGAAAGTTTTAATATCAAAAGCTCAGTAGTCTTCTGATACTTACGGATCTCACTCCTAGAAATTACTGTATATTAGCATTGGGAAACAACCAGGAAATGATGTTTCAATAATAACATGAATTGATAAACATATACCGAAGGGCAACTGTTCCAGGGCGGTATCTATGTGGCTTCCTATAGGCACCAGTTGTTGGAGCACGCATACGAGCAACCTGTGATAGAGAACAAAACACAGAAATGTTAGGAGAAGATATATCAAGTTAGGAGATAATAGATCATAATGTATTCTATAATAGGCATTTACGCTGTGTTCCAGAAAATTTTTTTGGAGAGAAAAGAAAAGAAATGTAAAAAATATATTTCTTCAGCTTGTTCGCGAACAACTTTTATGAAAGCAAGGAAAAGAAAGCGACAGATTTGGGAAGAAATTTTCTTTATTTTTGTCTCCAAAATCTTCTTCCCACTTTTGGAAAGATTAGGAGTGCAAGGAAAATTGGTTATTTTCTATTCTTTTCTTTTCTACCCTAGATTCGGGAACACAGCATTAATAAATTGTAACCTTGTGTGTGAGCTGCTTTCCAGGAACCTTTCATCCACTAGATTTACGAGCAGTTTGCTTGGTACCAGCCATCTAAAAATAAAATAAGAATGGTTTTCAATCAATACCTTTAATGAATACTATATGACATACATATAATTAGATAGATCAGAATTCCTGGGAAGAACTTTAAACTGTACTTCATATGGAAGAAAAAATTAAAGAGAAATGGTCACTTAATAAATTACCTAGCTATAATTCTTCTTCAAATATTTTGAGGTTTATTTTCTCTTTATCACTTCCTAGTGAAGATGTATATAAAAGTTTGAAGAACAAATGGGGAGGGGGAAACTGTTTTTATATATGGGGCAGGGGATTATGTTTTGATTTAACAGTTACAAGTTGCTACTGATGTGCTTAGTAGTTTATGCATGAATTGACGGCTCTTAAATGTAGTTTTGTCACTTCCCCGCCCCTCCATCTGACGGTCTATAATCAATCTTAAAGGTAGGTGCGGATCATAAATCCTACTCAACGTGTTCTTATTGGAGTGTTCAAAAATATTTGGATCTAGGATCTTTTATAGATAAAATGGTAATAATTCTAAAATTAATAAAAATCTAGATGATTGTGAGCAAAATATGCAAAGATTTAAAAAGAATATTTTAATTTCTAAAAATAAGAGCTGATTTTTATAAATGGGCTTACTAATAACTAGACTAAATTCACCGCAGTAATCACACTCGACCAATAAATTTTGATTATAAAATCTGGTACAAACTTTTTTATTTATTACATATATTACTGGAATTTAACATCATTTAACAATAAATGAGTAAATTTTGGTTATTACATATATCACTTGAATTTAACATCATTTAACAATAAATGAGTAAAATTTTTAAAAACATTTACTATATACGTACAACATTTTCATAACATTTCATAATTTATGAAAAAGTTGCAAAAATTTCTACGAAAGTATCATATTTTCTTATAGCTATGCTCAACAAATACATAACTAGAGTTCAAACTAGTGTGTGTTGAACAATAGTTATGCATGTGTTGAATTCATATCATATATAATTTTAAATTGGTATTATTAATAAAATCAAAATAAATTAAAAATATTTTATAATTTTTGTAGCCAATATTTTTTGGGTGAACTGATAAAGAAAATTGAAAACTATATAATATTAATTTAACAAAATTTTAGTAATGACTGAGCACACTTCTATATTAAAGAAATAAAATTTTGGTTTTTTGAAGAAAAATAAAATATCATATTATGTGCCCTAATTTAATACTATACTGGAGAATGAGAAGGATATCGAAGAAATAAATTACATTTATTTATTAAAATTTAAGTTATTAGTGAATAAATGATGTTTAACGCGGGTTATATAAGTAGAATCAAAAAAATTGTAATCTTGTACTTAAGAATTTTGTATTTGATCTTGAACATATATATTCATATATAGATATATATATATAGGTGCATGCAAACTGTCTTTAACTACAAAATTACAAAAAAATAAATAAATAAAACTCATATAAAACTTTGGTTAACACATATATAACTTAAATTAAAATACAATTACATATATTTACGACAATTAATTTTAAATATTCATAAAAAGTACGTGTAAATTCATATGTAATAAAGTTCTAATATGGTACAAAGACTATAATCTTACTATATGATACAGAGCTTAGTAGTTACATTTGCAAATCAAATCAAACTCATCGAGCTGCAAACAAGTCAAGTTCTTTCTGAACCGAGCCGAGGTTAATTATTTTTAAAAAATGAAATGAGATGATCCGAGTTTAACGACCGAAAGAATAGTAATGTTCAATATTTATTAATACACGTTTTCTTATAATGCTATAAACATTATCGATCTACACTTGTTTCTTAAATCTATATATATTTATGTTTGACGTTGAGGTTTAAGAAGATGTCCAATTTTATTTTACACTATTTAGAAAATGCTAATTTTAGAAATCGTACATTACCTTTTAATATATAGATGTCAAAATTTTATTATGTTCTAATATTTTACTAAAATCGGGTGTATGTAAATTACAGGTTATTTAATGATGTTCATGAAATTATGAAAAAATTGGAGACAAATAAATCATGATTACAATGTTTGATAGTTCTCTTATGAAAAAATTAAGCGTTAAATTTTGAAATATGAACGACATTTCCATAATAATTAAATTATTAATAAACGACGAGAAAAATATATTTATAAATATATTAGTGATTAGTAATAATTTATCATTTGTAATATCTATCATAATAAATAATTTATTATAACAGAATTTTAACTGAGTTCGAGCTGATTCTGAGCTAAATTGTTACCGAAACCGGACTGAGTCCAAGCGATTTCGAGTTTAACGAGCCGAGTACTAGTTTAAAAGAAAAAAGCTCGGCTTCACTCTTTAACTCATCCGAAAGCATTTTCATGTTTAAGATCGTTTTGACTAAGGAGACGAGACGAACTGAGTTCACTTAAACGAGCCGATCTCCAGTATTGTTCATAATAACTCGGTTTATTTGTAGCGTTACTCATGAATAACTATGGTATCAAGTTTTTCTTTTATTGAGGTGGTTAGTGTGTTTGAGCAAATCTTTACAAATTGACATTTGATTGCATCGTCAATATTGTGCTAAATTCAAAATTATACTATTTAAGTTTACTAACTAAGACTCACGATCCAAAATATTTTTACTTTATTTCTTCTCTAAATATCATTGTATTTTTATATTTATATAAGAATTGTAGTAGTAGATTCGGTCAAAAACCCAATATTTCACCAAATAAAATCTGAAGGAATAATAATTTGAAAAAAATGTTCAAAAAATATTTTAGTTCATGTCCAAATTCTAAGGACAACATATGTTTTCAAGATCGGTATCCTATGTTTTCAGATTTGAACCATGCTTCTATTAGAGATGCTGGGTAGGGGAGGGGCAAATGGGAAAATAAGAAATATGTAGTGGCAGACCAAAGAAATGAGGAGTAAATGAATGGTAATCTCATGGCTGTAGGAGAAGAGGAGCTAGAACAAGTTTACAATAAGGAATAAAAATGGAGGAATAGGTGGGACAAATATATTGGTTAGATCTGAATAAAGTGATTTGTTTTTTAAAAAAATTATTAGTTTGGATTCTCATTTTTCATGTGTCTCTTATCAAAACAAACTTATTTAAGGTAAATATACTATTTTTAATTTCATAATACATTTTAACAATTTCAGATTTCCTCATTGTGATAAATTATCTTATTTCCTAATATTATTGAATACCAAAAAGAAAAAGCATGTCCTCATTGAAGATTAACTCAACATATATATTTTTTCTTCATAACTCCCACATAAATCATCAATCCTCAAACTTACAATTATAGAAAAGTTAGGAGAAGATATATCATACTGAATTCTAGAGTTTGTTTAGTATTGATCCGATTGAATATCAAATTGATAATCATCAAAATTAATAAAACACAAACTAAATAAAAAATATATCATAATTTTCAAAATTAAAATAACAAAATTTGAATTAAAATAATAAATGTTATGAACAAAGACTTTCAAAAAAGTCAGAACTGACCCATGCTTTTAGAGATGGTGAGAGGGGCAAATTGGAAAATGAGGAATGTGTGAGTGGCATCTCCTGGCTAGAACAATCTTTCAGGAGGTACTACATACAACAAGGAATAGAAATTGAGGAATAAGGGTACAAATATATTAAATTTGAATAAAGTGATTTTTTTCTCTAAATTTCATTAGTTTGGATTCTCATTTTTTTTTAAATTTTCATTAGTTTGGATTCTCATTTTAATAAGTAAACTAATTAAAGGTAAATGTACTATTTTTAATTTCTTATTACATTTTAATAATTTAGGATTTCCTCATTATTGTGTATTATCTTTTTTCCTAATATTAGTGAATACCAAAAGAAAAAGGTATCATCCTCATTGAAGATTAACTCAACATATATAATTTTTCTTCATCACTCCCACATATATCAGCAATCCTCAAACTTTCAATTACAACTACTATTTTAATTACAGTGCTCTCCGGCAGAATCAACTGCTTAAGCACACTCTGCGCGGATCCTCCTTGCCAGCTGAATATCCTTTGGCATTATTATCACCCGCTTAGCATGAATTGAACACATGTTGGCATCATGGAATAGGCCTACCAGGTAGGCCTCCGATGCCTCCTGTAGAGCCAGGACTGCATGGCTCTGGAAACGCAAATCACTCTGTAACAACAAATTCACTATTGCAAATTAGAAATAAATTTGGCACATGCGATACACAAAGAAAAGGTTTCTCTTGGGTAAAGTTATTTGAAAAAATATACTAAAAACTAATTAACCTTAATTCCTTGAGTAATTTCACGTACAAGCATCTGGAATGGAAGTTTTAATATCAAAAGCTCAGTAGTCTTCTGATACTTACGGATCTCACTACAAGAAATTACTGTATGATTAGCCTTGGGCAACAACCAGGAAATGATGTTTCAATAATAACATGAATTGATAAATATATACCGAAGGGCAACTGTTCCAGGGCGGTATCTATGTGGCTTCCTATAGGCACCAGTTGTAGGAGCACGCATACGAGCAACCTGTGATGGAGAACCAAACACAGAAATGTTAGGAGAAGATATATCAAGTTAGGAGAAGATAGATCATAATGTATTCTATTATAGGCATTTAATAAGATGTAACCTTGTGTGTGAGTTGCTTTCCAGGAACCTTTCCTTCACTAGATTTACGAGCAGTTTGCTTGGTACCAGCCATCTAAAAATAAAATAAAATGGTTTTCAATCAATACCTTTGATGAATACTATATGACATACATATAATTAGATGGATCAGAATTCCTGGGAAGAACTTTAAACTGTACTTCATATAGAGGAAAAAAATAAAGAGAAATGGTCACTTAATAAATTACTTAGCTATAATTCTTCTTCAAATATTTTGAGGTTTATTATCTTTTTATCACTTCCTAGTGGATGTATATAAAAGTTTGATGAACAAATGGGGAGGGGGAAACTGTTTTTATATATGGGGCAGGGGGATTATGTTTTGATTTAACAGTTACAAGTTGCTAATGATGTGCTTCGTAGTTTCTACATGAATTGACGGCTCTTAAGTGTAGTTTTGTGAGTTCCCCGCCCTCCATAATCAATCTATTGGATGTAGAGTATGCAATATGTAAACAAAGTAAGCTGAACACGATATGTTTTGCATGAAAATCTGCAAATCGGGTTAACTAGATAAAGATACAGAAAGCAATATTTAAAGGAACAGAAAGCAACTACTAAGCTATAAACCAGGGAATAACAAATCCTAGTTTATCTCCAATCTAATCTCCTAAACTCACGCAGCTGACAGAAACTAAGTCTAAGCTGTTAACATAATACATGGACAGCTAGTTAATTAGAAAACAAAATAAACAAATAACTAAAATATGTTTAGATTAAAATTAATCCCAACATACTCCTCCTGAATCTAAACATCATTTAGTTTCTTGATCCCCAGCAAATCTCTCATTTTCTCAAACTTTGCAGCTGCCATTGCCTTTGTCAGGATATCTGCACGTTGTTCGTGTATGCTGACATGTCTTATGATGATCAAGCCCTTTTCGACGCAGTCACGAATGACATGGTATCTCAAGTCGATGTGGTTACTTCTCCCATGGAACACAGGATTCTTAGCAAGGTCTACAGCTGACATGTTGTCGACATAGAGAATGACTGGACCTAGTTTCACATCTGCAATACAGCTCAGTACCCGTTGAAGCCAAATGGCCTGGCACGCAGCAGCAGTAGGGGCCCTAAATTCTGCTTCACAGGAGGACAAGGCGACGCATCGCTGCTTCTGAGACACCCAAGTAAACAGATTCTCGTCAAGATAGAAGGCCATACACTACAAGAAAAAAGGCTAAATTCGACCGAAAAAAATCGGTCGAATTTAGCTTAATTCAACCGTGCGCGGTCGAGTTTAACTAAATTCGACCGATTTTGAATCGGTTGTAATAAAGGGAGTTGAATTTAGGAGTTCGGTCGTATTTAACTAAATTCGACTGGCTAATTATGACCGAATATTTACGACCTCTTAAATTCAACCGAAAAATTCGACCGAGGACAATCGAATTTAATTTTTCACCTAAAATTTATAAATCATGCCCAAATAATTAAATATTTTGAAAAAAAATTAAAAATCCCGTCCAAACAATTAAATTTTTCGAAAAAATTTAAAAAACCCGCCAAAATATTAAATTTTACCGTATATGATCGAAAATTAATTTAAACGTAAATTCAACCGAATTCGATCAATTTAAACTAACAACAGATTTTTGAAAAAACGGCAAAATGCTGCTCAATTCCATTTTATAATTTCAACCTAACCAAATTAGAACATCTTGGAACGTATCATTTCAACAACCAGAATTCTACATAATATTATCTGCAACTAATACAATACAAATTTAAAAAACAGTGTCAACAAACAAATTTAATGGCTCAAAAAATCCGATAATTACTATTACAATATACTAAAACCTATCTCTATTTTTCAGCCAAGCATTGCATCAAACTTCTTGTGTGCACTGACGATTCTGGTGAATCTGCATCCTTGACGCTGCTAGTACTCCCGCAGCTACACACATCAGACAAAACAGATCTAATTATAATTACTCATTCGCCGCTACTCAAACCACCAAGTTTAATGAAGGAAGAGCTTAACATTCTCAAAGTGAAAATATTAATCTCTTTGAAACCTTATTTCTAACAAGATCATAACCTTACAGACTCATCACAAATCTCTTCAGTGTGGTTAAAGCAAATCATTCATCATAGAGCATCTTCAAATATCAATACTATAACATAATCCTCTCTATTATTAACAAGAAATTATTAAAATTTATATATACTATTGAACTGAAAACAAGATAGAAAAATGTTGAACCTACGAGAAAATGCCAAAAATCCAGAGAGATAAAGAGGAAGATGCAAGTCCATAGGGCCTGTATGTTTGATTTAGCATCTTTATATGATTGTGTTAAAAATAGCACCTGTATATACCAGTTTATATATATATAAGTGTTTCTTTATCTGAGAGAAAACAAGATAGATGCACTAGTAAGCGTCTGTTTTATTTCAAAAGAAGAACAGTACAATATAAGAGATTGGTTTAGCTGATAATGGCTAAAAACCAGGGACACAACTGATTCTCCTAACACGACTGAAACACACGATTATTTCTCTGGACTCCTATAAAATCTCTACTACGTGAAGACTAATTCCACAAGCTGATCTCTAGACATGCAGCAGTAACAGGCACGTGCATGTGTAAAAAGAAACTTACATTAAATAAAATAACAAGCTTAAATTAAAAACCCAACAATCACCCTCCTAATTTAAGCTTGTTTGCTTAACTCCTTCACTCCCAGTAGTTTCCGCATTCTCTCAAATTTAACAGTAGTGAGGCTCTTCGTTAACACATCTGCTCGCTGAAACTCCGTGCTGACATGCTTGACAATTATCTCACCCCTTTCAATGCATTCACGGATAAAATGATAGCGGATATCTATGTGTTTGCTACGGCCATGAAACACTGGATTTTTGGCCAAATCGATCGCGGATTTGTTGTCTATGTATATAACCACAGGACTAACAAAATCTCCAGTTATTTGTTTCAACAGGTTCCGTAACCAAATAGCTTGGCACGCAGCCGCTGTTGCTGCCATGAACTCCGCCTCGCAGGATGAGAGAGCAATGCACCGTTGTTTTTGAGATACCCAGGTCACTAAACTTTCATTCAGGTAGAATACCATGCCTCCAGTACTTCTTCTGTCAACAACAAAACCACCCATATCGCTGTCAGAATAACCAGTGAGAATATTGTTTCCACCTTCCTTTGTGTATACCAGGCCAAAATCAATTGTACCCTTTATGTAGCGCAGAATTCTCTTTGCTACATTCATGTGCATCGTGGTGGGCTTTTCCATAAACCTACTCACCATCCCAACCGAAAAAGCAATATCTGGCCTCGTATTTACAAGGTAACGTAACCCACCTACTATACTTTTGAACAGAGTAGAATTCACAGGCTTACCGTTCTCATCCTTTGACATTGATTCCTTAGGATCCATCGGGTATTTGACTGGATTGCAGCCTGCCAATCCTGCTTTCTCTAGAATTTTTTTTGCGTACGCTGCTTGCTTCAATTCTATGTAATCAGCACCTTGCTCGACTTCAATTCCTAAGTAATAGGATAATCTCCCTAGATCACTCATTTCGAATCTGCTGCTCATCTTTGCCTTGAAGTCTTGAATGATTGACACACTTGTACCCGTCACTAGTAAGTCATCCACATATACACCCACGATCAGAAACTCATCTCCCTCCCTTTTGGTGTAAACAGCATGTTCAACAGGACATCTCATGAATCCCAGTTCCTCAAGGCATTTGTTTAATTTCGCATACCATGCCCGGGGCGCTTGTCGTAGCCCATACAAAGCTTTTAACAGCTTGTATACTAAGTGCTCCTGGCCCGCTTTCTTAAACCCTTCCGGTTGAGAGACGTAGACTTCCTCAAGAATCTCCCCGTTGAGGAATGCCGTTTTTACATCAAGATGGTGCACCTCCCAACCATTTTTAGCAGCCAAAGCAAGAAGCAATCTGACGGTTTCAAGTCGAGTTACAGGTGCGAAGATTTCCTCGAAGTCAACCCCATGTTTCTGTACATATCCTTTAGCCACGATTCTAGCCTTGTGTTTCACAATTCTTCCGTTAGCATCCTTCTTCAATTTGAATATCCACTTCAGACCAATAGCCTTATGTCCAGCAGGTAACTCTGTCAACTCCCAAGTTTTATTTTTCTCAACAGCCTCCATCTCTTTCTTCATAGCTTTCCTCCACTCCGTTTCTTTTGCTGCCTGTTCATAGCACACAGGCTCATCCACTCCCATGAGGTACAGTTCTTCGTCAAGCTCTATCTCTTCTGTATTGTCATAAATATCTGTCAATGATCTGTAGTTTCTGGGTTCGCTGCTGGTGGAATCTAGATCAGAGAGTGTCTCAGATGATTGAGAGTTTTCAGTTTCTGTTGTATGTTCATTTGTATTGTCTGAGCTCGCACTTTGAGATGTGAATGTTTCCTCCTCGCTTGTATTCTCGGCTGATTCTGTCACAGATATGTTCTGAACAACAAACATTTCAGGGTGAGTGATCTGCACTTCCTTATGTTTCTCCCACGACCACATTTTAGATTCCTCAAAGACCAAGTCTCGACTTACATGGATTGTGTTTGCCACTGGATCGTACACCCTGTATGCTTTTGTACCTGGCTCTTTGCCGAGATGAATTACAGGCTTACTACGATCATCGAGTTTTTTAGTGTATGCATTTGGAATCTTCATGTGGGCAACACAGCCGAAAACTCGGATATGTCCGATCTGTGGCTTGTAACCTGACCAGGCTTCATATGGAGTAATATCGGACACAGCTCTCGTCGGCAATCTGTTAAGGATATACACAGAATGACGAACTGCCTCACCCCAGAACATAGAGGGTAAGCGTTTCTCCTTTAAAAAGCTTCTAGCCATTTCTACCACAGTTCTATTCCTCCGCTCCACGATTCCATTCTGCTGTGGAGAGAAAGGGGCCGTGAATTGCCTGTTGATTCCAGCTTCCTCACAATAAGACATGAATTGCTTGGACATGAACTCCCCTCCTCTATCAGTTCTCAATGTTTTTATTTTCTTTTCCATACCATCTTCAACTTGTGCTCTGAATCTTTTAAAAACCTCGAAGGCTTCGTCTTTGGTTTTTAACATGAAAACCCACATGGCACGGCTGAAATCATCCACCAATAGAAAAAAGTACTTGTTTCCTGCAGGAGTTGTTGGTGTTATCGGGCCACAGAGGTCACCATATATCAATTCCAAGACTCTTTTTGTACTATAGTTCGACTGTGATGGAAACGGGTTCCTGGTTTGCTTCGACATTAGGCAGCCTGTACATGGTTCTTTAGGCTGATTCACATTTGGCATGCCATATACCATTTTACTTGTGGACATCAGATTCATAGCCCTGAAATTAACATGTCCTAGTCTCGAATGCCAAAGCCACGAAGACTCATCTGACTTAGACAACATGCATTTAGATTTGCTGTTCTCAATAATAATTTTATAGAGCCTATTGTGAGAACGTCTTACTTTCATAAGAAGATTTCCATTCAAGTCTCGAACAAACAGATAGTCACCACGTAAAACAACCTCATTTCCAGATTCAGATAATTGACCGAGGCTAATGATATTACTACGAAGTGTAGGGATATAATATACCTCATTTAAAACACGCTCCTCCCCGTTCTTGCAGTTCAGCACTATGTTTCCCTTCCCTTTGATATGAACTGTTGAACCATCTCCAAATTTGACTTGTCCAGTTATCTTCTCATCCAGTTCTCTGAATTTTGATTTTTGACCCGTCATGTGGTTGCTTGCGCCATTGTCTAAGTACCACAAGTTTGAGTCACCTTTTGCCTTTTCATTTTCAGCAGTGTTCAACTTTGGGGCTATCCTTTCTTCATTCAACATCACACTAGCATTTTCCTCTTCACGCTCTGTTAGCAACAGAGCTGGTTCATCATCTTGAATCTGAGCTATGTTAACCTCCTGTTTTTGATCTCTGTCACGTCGCGGTTTGCGACACTCTGCTGCATAGTGTCCATGTAGTTGACAGTTAAAACATCTGACTCGGCTCTTATCTCGCACCAGTCGATTATTGTCCCTTCCACGATAGTCATTGTTATTTTTAAAACGTTGCCCAGACTCTGATCCTCCCTTGCTCCCTCGCTTGAGCCATTCCTCTCTAGTGAGCAATAACTTGCTCTCCTCGCCTTCTCTTTTCAACCATTCTTCTTCTGTGAGCAGCAACTGCCCTCCACTGACCTCTACTTGGCCACGTATTCTTTCTTCATGTGCCTTAAGCGATCCAACAGCCTCCTCGACCGTCATAGTTTCCAGATTCCCAAACTGTTCAATGGTGGACGCTATTTGTAGAAACTTTGAGGGTACTGCTCTGAGCAATTTTTTCACCACATATTCCTCCTCAATAGTTTCACCTAGGGCTCGTATATTCGTCACCAGGCCATGTAGCTTCATGCAGAAATCATCTAGGGATTCCGTGTCTTTCATGTTCAGCATCTCGAACTCGGTTTTTAGAGTCTGTACCTTCGCTTTCTTTACTCGTTCTGCTCCCAGGCACATGGTTTTTATGGAATCCCAAGCTTCTTTAGCCGTCTGTTTTTCAGCAACGGACAAGAGAATGTCCTCAGGTATGGCTTGATATATCGCAGCGAGTGCGATCTTGTCCATTCTGTCCTCGACCTTCGCCGTGTCGTCTTTTGGCTCCACTGCATCCCAAACACCGTGTGCCTGCATAAACACTTTCATCTTTAAAGACCATGCTGTGTAGTTTCCTCTTGATAGCATGGGATAGCTCAAACTGACTGCACCTTCCTTTACTTTGCTTGTCTCGATCGTAGTCATTCTTGGCATATATTTGGGCATTCACAGGTTGCTAGCTCTGATACCAGAATGTTAAAAATAGCACCTGTATATACCAGTTTATATATATATAAGTGTTTCTTTATCTGAGAGAAAACAAGATAGATGCACTAGTAAGCGTCTGTTTTATTTCAAAAGAAGAACAGTACAATATAAGAGATTGGTTTAGCTGATAATGGCTAAAAACCAGGGACACAACTGATTCTCCTAACACGACTGAAACACACGATTATTTCTCTGGACTCCTATAAAATCTCTACTACGTGAAGACTAATTCCACAAGCTGATCTCTAGACATGCAGCAGTAACAGGCACGTGCATGTGTAAAAAGAAACTTACATTAAATAAAATAACAAGCTTAAATTAAAAACCCAACAGATTGTTTAAGCATAATTCCTTCTGTTTATTGTATCGAAACAAGGAATTTGCACGAGATGCTTTAACTTTTAGATTTGAAATTAAAAAAGAAGAAAATATAAAAACTGAAAACTAAGAAGAGATCTTGTGCGGCTGAGGAAAGGTATGGATGATATTTGTAGAGTTGGTTTAGGGTTTTAAGTGGATGTTTGTTAGAGACTTGGACTAAACTGTGGGTAAAGTGAGCCCAAATCCGTTAAGTGAGCAGACCTCAGTACATCACCATTTTAAAGTATTGGGCTGACTAAATTAAAAATTGAAGAACACTAAATAAAAATTTAATAGAAAATACAGAATACTAAATATAGTTACAGAACGTGTAAAATTTTTACTGGACATGTAATAAAAGATACTAAATATATAAATTTTTGGTGTAGAAAACTAGATAATACAAAAAATAATTGACCATAATACAAAAATAATTATAATCTAGTGTGTAAAAATAATTATGTAGAAAACTAGTAAATAATTTTTTGTTTTCCGAAAAGCACTTGTAAAGAATATATCACACACAAAAATAGTTAAAGAACATTAAAATATATATTTACAGAACACATATTAGCACAAAAAATTTAAAGAACACTCCTTATGAAAATATAAATATTTAAAATAAAAAGAACACGCATAAAAAAATATATAAAAAGTACATGATAAAACTATACATAAGCACTAAAAAAGTTTAGGTGTAAACGTGCCATTAAAGGTGATGAATGTGTGGCCTATCATAATTAGTTACTTAGTTACCGAGTAATATCAGTTACCTATTGAATCTGACCCTACAAAATAATATGTAAATATTTTAACTTCGTTAATCTATATTATATTTAATTATTATTTTTTATAATTTATATTAATAAATTATTAAAATAATAAAATTACAAATGTTATAATCAGTATGTGTATCGCATGGGTTATAGGCTATATATTTATATATATATATTAGTAATATAACCAAACTTTCAGCTCAAAATAATTTTATTTAATTTGTCATTTTAATAGTCAGACATTAGTTTACCAGCAAAGTTAATTAGTGTTAGTCCTCAATTGGTGTTTCGATTTTTTTAAAATATTTTTCAGGGGTCTCACTATGTGGATGTCAATAAATATATATATTGGTGATATAACCAAAGTTTCAGATCAAAATAATTTTATTTGATTTGCCATTTTAATAGTCAAACATCAGTTTGACTATTACAACTAATTAGTGTTTAGTCATGAATTGGTGTTTCGATTTTTTCAAAAATATTTTTCATCGATCCAGCCATATGGATGTCAATAGATATATATAGTAGTGATATAACCAAAATTTTAGATTAAAATAATTTTATTTGGTTTGCCATTTTAACAATCAAACACTAGTTTGACTAGTACACCTATCTAGTTTTTAGTCCGAATTGGTGTTTCGATTTTTTAAAAATATTTTCAGGGATCCAACCGTATGGATGTTAGTAAATATATATATTAATGATATAACCAAAGTTTCAGATCAAAATAATTCTATTTGGTTTGTCATTTTAACAATCAAGTATCAGTTTTACTAGTACAATTAACTAGTGTTTAGTCATGAATTGGTGTTTCAATTTTTTTCAAAAATATTTGTCATCGATCCAACTGTATGGATGTGAATAGATATATATGTTAGTGATATAATCAAAATTTCATATCAAAATAATATTATTTGGTTTACCATTTTAACAGTCAAGCATGAGTTTGACTAGTACAACTAACTAGTGTTTAGTCATGAATTGGTGTTTTAATTTTTTCAAAAATATTTTTCATCGATCCAGCCGTATGGATGTCAATAGATATATATAGTAGTGATATAACCAAAATTTTAGATCAAAATAATTTGGTTTGGTTTGCAATTTTAACAGTCAAACATTAGTTTGACTAGTACACCTAACTAGTTTTTAGTCCCAATAGGTGTTTCGATTTTTACAAATATTTTCAGGGATCCAACCGTATGGATGTCAATATATATATATATATATAAGTGATATAACCAAAGTTTCAGATCAAAATAATTTTATTTGGTTTGTCATTTTAATAATCTAATATCAGTTTGACTAGTACAACTAACTAGTATTTAGTCATGAATTGGTGTTTCGATTTTTTCAAAATTATTTTTCATCGATACAACCATATGGATGTCAATGGATATATATAGTAGTGATATAACCAAAATTTTAGATCAAAATAATTTTATTTGTTTTGCAATTTTAGCAGTCAAACATTAGTTTGACTAGTACTCTTAACTAGTTTTTAGTCCGAATAGGTGTTTTGATTTTTACAAATATTTTCAGGGATCCAACCGTATGGATGTCAATATATATATATATATATATATATATATATTAGTGATATAACCAAAGTTTCAGATCAAAATAATTTTATTTGGTTTGTCATTTTAACACTCTAATATCAGTTTGACTAATACAACTAACTAGTGTGTAGTCATGAATTGGTGTTTCGATTTTTTCAAAAATATTTTTCATCGATCCAACCGTATGGATGTCAGTGGATATATATATATATATATATATATATATATATATTAGTGATATAACCAAAATTTAAGATCCAAATAATTTTATTTGGTTTGTCATTTTAACAGTCAAACATTAGTTTGAGTAGTACAACGAGTTTTTAGTCTGAATTGGTGTTTCAATTTTTTTAAAAAATTATTTTTGAGGGATCCAACCATATGGATGTCAATAAATATATATATATATATATATATATATATATATATATATATTGGTGATATAACCAAAGTTTCGGATCAAAATAATTTTATTTGATTTATCAGTTTAAAAGTCAAGCATTTGTTTGACTAGTACAACTAACTAGCATCAATTTTATTTTTTAAACAAATAAATTTAACTAATTTTTTTTATTTGGATAACTTTTATTCTCTCCCATATTCATAATTTCAAAATAGTTACTAACATTTAAATAAATTTTTTTATTAAAAAAATATAATTTTTTAAAAATCATAAATACAACTGAATTCCATTGAAATATAACTTCGAAAAGGGCGGGAAATTTCCCTCACTTTGTTTTTGAAAATTTTAAAAGTGTGGGTAAATTTCCTGCCATTTTTAAATATAAAATTTGACTAAAATTGGTTGAATTTAGGAGTGCCAAATAAATAGTTTTGGGGGAAATTCCCTTCATTTTTTTTATTGGGGCTAAATTCGACCGAAATTCTTTTTGGTCGAATTTAGGGGCAAAATTCGACCGGTTTAATTTCGACCATTTTAATTTCAACCGTTTTCAGTTAAAACTGATTATAAATACGACTGTTTAAATACGACCATTTGAATTCGACCGAGGCCGGTCGAATTTAGCCGTGTCCAAAGAATTCGACCGCATGCGGTCGAATTTAATCCCGGTCGAATTTAAATCAGTTGTATTTAACCTTGTTTTCTTGTAGTGATACCTCCTGTGCTTTTTCTGTCGTCCAAGCTCCCTGCCAAATCACTGTCTGAAAAACCTTTTAAAATATAATTTCCGTGGCCTTTCGTATACAGGAGTCCATAGTGTATCGTCCCTTTGACATAACAACAAATTCGTTTTACCGCATTTAAGTGCAACTCGGTTGGTCTCTCCATATATCGACTGACTATACCAACTGCAAAAGCGATATCTGGGCGTGTGTGCACTAGATATCGCAATCCGCCAACTATACTCTTAAAAGTTGTGGAATTCACAGCTTGTCCTTCCTTGTCAGCATGTATCTGCAGGCTGTGATCCATAGGAAATTTGACTGCATTATATTCGGCCAATCCTGCATTCTCGAGAACTTTCTTGGCATAGCTGGACTGCTTGACTTCGATGAACCCACGGTTTTGAGACACCTCCAAATGTCCCTTCGAACAAGCTGTTTAGAAACGCAGACTTGACGTCGAGGTGATGTACCTCCCAGTCGTGTTTTGCTGCTAGAGCCAGAAGTAGACGGACTGTTTCCAGCCTCGTCACAAGGGCAAAAGCCTCATCATAATCCACACCATGTTTCTGAACGTATCCTTTTGCTACGAGTCGGGCTTTGTGCTTTGTCACCTCACCGTTCTAATCCTTTTTTACTTTGAAAATCCCCTTAAGATCAATAGCCTTGTGTCCTTTAGGAAGTGTAGTCAGTTCCCATGTTTTATTTTTTTCGATGGAGGACATTTCTTTTTCCATGGCTTCTTTCCATACTTTGTCTGTAATTGCTTGTTCAAAACACACTGGCTCATCAATTCCCATCAAGAATAATTCCTCCTCGAGTTCAATCTCTGCAGAATCTGCATATACATCAGCCAGAGAGCGAAAACAGAGTGGCTGTTCACTGAGTTCGCTGGCATCACTGGGCTGCGTGAGTGGGCTACTAGGAGTTCCAGTAATGTTGTTCTGAGGAACTGCAGGTGTAGTCGGTTCCTCCGTGACTTCCTGTGCTGGATCATCAAATAAATTATCACTGTATCCTGCAACTGTTAGCTGTTCAGATGAGTCTCTAGCAGTGTCTGCATTCCTTGTCCAATCCCAGCCTTTCTTTTCATCAAAAACGACGTCTCTACTGATGTGTACAGTGCCAGAGTCTGGGTCGAATAGTCTGTATGCTTTTGTTCCTGGTTCTCGACCAAGATGGACCAATTCTTTGCTTCTTCCATCGAGCTTTTTAGTGTACGGAGCAGGTATCTTCATGTATGCCAGGCAGCCAAATATTTTTAAATGTTCCACACTTGGTTTTGTCTCGAACCATGCCTCATGAGGTGTGATTTCGGACAGAGATCTAGTTGGCAATTTATTAAGAACATAAACAGCATACCGAACAGCTTCCCCCCAATATTGTGTTGGCATGTTTCTTTCATTCAACATACTTCTTGCCATGGCAATCACCGTGCGATTACGGCGCTCTACTACACCGTTTTGTTGAGGTGTATAGGGCGCTGTAAAATGATTAGAATACCCTGTTCCTCACAGAAAAATTGGAAATCTTTGGAGCAGAATTCACCCCCATGATGTGTTCGCGGGACTTGTATACCCTGTTTTTCACCATTCTCAACAAGCAGTTTAAATTTCTTAAAATATGTTAAGGCCTCATCTTTTGTTTTGAGCATATAGACCCACATCATACGGGTATGATCATCTACCAACAACATAAAATAACGATTTCCTACCGGAGTGGGGGGAGACAGTGGTCCACAAAGGTCTAAATGAATCAGTTCTAATTTAATTTTTGCAAAGAAATTTGCTTGAGATGGAAAAGGCTTATGTGACTGTTTCGACATGAGGCATCCACTGCAGATTTCCCCAGGGTGTTTGATAGAGGGCAGGCCGTGTGCCATCCGGTTCTTTGACATTATGTGCAGAGCTTTGAAATTAACATGACCGAGACGTTGATGCCACAACCAAGCTTTCTCTTTGTCTTTCGTTAACAGGCAGGTCTGTTGTGCTTCCTCGATGTATATTTTGTACAGCCTGTTCCTAGATCTCTGAACCTGCATAAGTAATCGACCACAACTTTCATATACCCAGATATGATTACCATCCAGAACGACTCTGTTTCCTTCCTCTGAAAGTTGTCCCAAACTAATAATGTTACTTCACAGATTGGGAATGTAGTAAATACCGTTCAGAACTCTAGTTTCTCCATTCTTACATGCTATTCTGATAGACCCTTTCCCCTCTATTTTTACCACTGACCCGTCTCCAAATTTTACCTCACCTCTTGCTGTCCTGTCCAGCTTCTCAAATTTGTCTCGTCTGCTAGTCATATGATTACTGGCACCATTGTCAAGGTACCAGGTGTGTTCTTCAGTCTCTTTGTCATTTGTTGCTCCTTTGTCTTCAGTAAAAGCAATTTCTGCATTTATTTTATTCTCACAAAATACCATCAACAACGCAGGTTCGCTGTCACGTACCTGCGTTAGGTTCGCTTCGCCCCTTTGTTGTTTGTTTCGCCCAGTTTTGCGACACTCAGCTGTAAAGTGCCCGTAGCCACCACAACCAAAACATTTTACCTGGCTTCTATCTCGAACAAATCGGTTGTCTCTTATCCAGCTTTCTCCTCCTCCATGTGAGACGTTTTTTCCCGATCTCCTCAACCACTCTTCTCTAGTAAGTAATAACTTGCCTTCAACGTTTTCCTTTCTTTGCCACTCTTCCTCAGTCAACAATAGCTGTTGTCCCTCGTTACTTTCTGTAGGCCCTTTCAGTCGCTCTTCATGGGCCCGAAGAGATCCAACCACTTCCTCCACTGACATTGTATCCAACTTCCCAAATTGCTCTATGGCTGAGGCTATTTGTAAGAAATTGGTTGGAACAACCCTTAATAGTTTCTTCACGATATATTCCTCTCTGATTGCTTCTCCTAATGCCCTGATATTTGTGACCAAACCATTTAGTCTCATATAAAAATCGTCCAGCTTTTCAGTGACTCAAACTCAATTTTAAGCGTCTGAACCTTAGCTTTCTTCACCTTATCCGCTCCCAAACACATTGTTTTGATCGACTCCCAAGCTTCCTTTGAGGTTTTCTTTTCTGCAACTGCCAGTAATATGTTGTCTGAAATCCCCTGATAAATCATGGCTAGCGCTCATTTGTCTATCTTTTCCTCAGGTACCGTCTTTGGATCCTTGAGTTCGATTGATTCCCCAATCGCATGCGCCTGCATAAGTACTTTCATCTTTATTGCCCAGGTGGTGTAGTTTAATTTTATAAGCATTGGAATACTCAGCCTGATGGAGCCTTCTCTGGTCTTGTTAGCCTCCATCATATGTGACCTCAATACGTGGTGAATGCAGCTCTGATACCAGATATTGGATGTAGAGTATGCAATATGTAAACACAGTAAGCTGAACACGATATGTTTTGCATGGAAAATCTGCAAATCGGGTTAACTAGATAAAGATACAGAAAGCAATATTTAAAGGAATAGAAAACAACTACTAAGCTATAAACCATGGAATAACAAATACTAGTTTATCTCCAATCTAATCTCCTAAACTCACGCAGCTGACAGAATCTAAGTCTAAGATGTTAACGTAATACATGGACAGCTAGTTATTCAGAAAACAAAATAAACAAATAACTAAAATATGTTTAGATTGAAATTAATCCTAACACAATCTTAAAGATAGGTGCGGATCATAAATCCTACTCAACGTGTTCTTATTGGAGTGTTCAAAAATATGTGGATCGGGGATCTTTCATAGATAAAATGGTAATAATTCTAAAATTAATAAAAATCAAGATGATTGTGTGCAAAATATGCAAAGATTTAAAAAGAATATTTTAATTTCTAAAAATAAGAGTAGATTTTTACAAATGGGCTTACTAATAACTAGACTAAATTCACCAGAGTAATCACACTCGACCAATAAATTTTGATTATAAAATCCGGTACAAATTATGTAAAAACTTTTTTGGTTATTACATATATCACTGGAATTTAACATCATTTAACAATAAATGAGTAAATTTTGGTTATTACATATATCACTTGAATTTAACATCATTTAACAATAAATGAGTAAATTTTTTAAAAACATTTACTATATACGTACAACATTTGCATAACATTTCATAATTTATGAAAAAGTTGCAAAAATTTCTATGAAAGTCTCATATTTTCTTATTGCTATGCTCAACAAATACATAACTAGAGTTCAAACTGGTGTGTGTTAAACAATAGTTATGCATGTGTTGAATTCATATCATATATAATTTTAAATTGGTATTATTAATAAAATCAAAATAAATTAACAATATTTTATAATTTTTGTACTTAATATTGTTTGGGTGAACTGATAACGAAAATTGAAAAGTATATAATATTAATTTAACAAAATTTTAGTAATGACTAAGTACACTTCTATATTAAAGAAATAAAATTTTGGTTTTTTGAAGAAAAATAAAATATCATATTATGTGCCCTAATTTAATACTGGCGAATGAGAAGGATATTGAAGAAATAAATTACATTTATTTATTAAAATTTAAGTTATTAGTGAATAAATGATGTTTAACCCGGGTTATATAAGTAGAATCAAAAAAATTGTAATCTTGTACTTATGAATTTTGTATTTGATCTTGGACCTATATATTCATATATATATATATATATATATATATAGGTGCATGCAAACTGTCTTTAACTACAAAATTACAAAAAAAAAAACTCATAGAAAACTTTGGTTAACACATATATAACTTAAATTAAAATACAATTACATATATTAACAACAATTAATTTTAAATATTCATAAAAAGTACATGTAAATTCATATATAATAAAGTTCTAATATGGTACAAAGACTATAATCTTACTATATGATACGGGGCTTAGTAGTTACATTTGCAAATCAAAGGGCTTAGTAGTTACATTTACAAATCAAATCAAACTCATCGAGCTGCAAACAAGTCAAGTTCTTTCTGAACCGAGCCGAGGTTAATTATTTTTAAAAAAATGAAACGAGATGATCAGAGTTTAACGACCGAAAGAATAGTAATGTTCAATATTGATTAATAAACTTTTTCTTATAATGATATAAACATTATCGATCTACACTTGTTTCTTAAATCTATATATATTTATGTTTGACGTTGAGGTTTAAGAAGATGTCCAATTTTATTTTACACTATTTAGAAAATGCTAATTTTAGAAATCGTACATTACCTTTTAATATATAGATGTCAAAATTTTATTATGTTCTAATATTTTACTAAAATCGGGTGTATGTAAATTACAGGTTATTTAATGATGTTCATGAAATTATGAAAAAATTGGAGACAAATAAATCATGATTACAATGTTTGATAGTTCTCTTATGAAAAAATTAAGCGTTAAATTTTGAAATATGAACGACATTTCCATAATAATTAAATTATTAATAAACGACGAGAAAAATATATTTATAAATATATTAGTGATTAGTAATAATTTATCATTTGTAATATATATCATTACAAATAATTTATTATAACAAAATTTTAACTGAGTTCAAGCTGATTCTGAGCTAAATTATTACCGAAACCGGACTGAGTCCAAGCGATTTCGAGTTTAACGAACCGAGTACTAGTTTAAAAGAAAAAAGCTCGGCTTCACTCTTTTACTCATCCGAACTCATTTTCATGTTTAAGATCGTTTGAACTGAGTTCACTTAAACGAGCCGATCTCCAGTATTGTTCATAATAACTCAAGTTTTTATTTGTAGCCCTACTCATGAATAACTGTGGTATCAAGTTTTTCTTTTGTTGAGGTGGTTAGTGTGTGTGAGCAAATCTTTACAAATTGACATTTGATTGCATCATCAATATTGTGCTAAATTTAAAATTAAACTATTTAAGTTTACTAACTAAGACTCACGATCCAAAATATTTTTACTTTATTTCTTCTATAAATATTATTGTATTTTTATATTTATAAAAGACTGGTAGTAGTAGACTCGGTCAAAAACCCAATATTTCACCAAATAAAATCTGAAGGAATAATAATTTGAAAAGAATGTTCAAAAAATATTTTAGTTCATGTCCAAATTCTAAAGACAACATATGTTTTCAAGATCGGCATCCTATGTTTTCAGATTTGAACCAAGCTTCTATTAGAGATGCTGGGGTAGGGGAGGGGCAAATATGAAAATAAGAAATATGTAGTGGCAGACCAAAGAAAGGAGGAGTAAATGAATGGTAATCTCATGCGCGTAGGAGAAGAGGAGCTAGAACAAGCTTACAATAAGGAATAAAAATGGAGGAATAGGTGGGACAAATATATTGATTAGATGTGAATAAAGTGATTTGTTTTAAAAAAAAATTATTAGTTTGGATTCTCATTTTTCATGTGTCTCTTATCAAAACAAATTTATTTAAGGTAAATATACTATTTTTAATTTCATAATACATTTTAACAATTTCAGATTTCCTCATTGTGATAAATTATCTTCTTTCCAAATATTATTGAATACCAAAAAGAAAAAGCATGTCCTCATTGAAGATTAACTCAACATATATATATTTTCGTTCATAACTCCCACATAAATCATCAATTCTCAAACTTACAATTATTGAAAAGTTAGGAGAAGATATATCATACTGAATTCTAGAGTTTGTTTAGTATTGATCCGATTGAATATCAAATTGATAATCATCAAACTTAATAAAACACAAACTAAATAAACAATATATCATAATTTTCAAAATTAAAATAACAAAATTTGAATTAAAATAATAAATGTTATGAACAAAGACTATCAAAAAAGTCAGAATTGACCCATACTTTTAGAGATGGTGAGAGGGGCAAATTGGAAAATGAGGAATGTGTGAGTGGCATCTCTTGGCTATAACAATCTTTCACGAGGTAATACATACAACAAGGAATAGAAATTGAGGAATAAGGGTACAAATATATTAAATTTGAATAAAGTAATTTCTTTCACTAAATTTCATTAGTTTGGATTCTCATTTTTTTCTAAATTTTCATTAGTTTGGATTCTTATTTTAATAAGTAAACTAATTAAAGGTAAATGTACTATTTTTAATTTCTTATTACATTTTAATAATTTAGAATTTCCTCATTATTGTGAATTATCTTCTTTCCTAATATTAGTGAATACCAAAAGAAAAAGGTATCATCCTCATTGAAGATTAACTCAACATATATAATTTTTCTTCATCACTCCCACATATATCAGCAATCCTCAAACTTACAATTACAACTACTATTTTAATTACACTGCTCTCCGGCAGAATCAACTGCTTAAGCACACTCTCCGCGGATCCTCCTTGCCAGCTGAATGTCCTTTGGCATTATTGTCACCTGCTTAGCATGAATTGAACATAAGTTGGCATCATGGAATAGGCCTACCAGGTAGGCCTCCGATGCCTCCTGTAGAGCCAGGACTGCATGACTCTGGAAACGCAAATCACTCTCTAACAACAAATTCACTATTGCAAATTAGAAATAAATTTGGCACATGCCATGAACAAAGATAAGGTTTCTCTTGGGTAAAGTTATTTGAAAAAATATACTAAAAACTAATTAACCTTAATTCCTTGAGCAATTTCACGTACAAGCCTCTAGAATGGAAGTTTTAATATCAAAAGCTCAGTAGTCTTCTGATACTTACGGATCTCACTACAAGAAATTACTGTATGATTAGCCTTGGGCAACAACCAGGAAATGATGTTTCAATAATAACATGAATTGATAAATATATACCGAAGGGCAACTATTCCAGGGCGGTATCTATGTGGCTTCCTATAGGCACCAGTTGTTGGAGCACGCATACGAGCAACCTGTGATGGAGAACAAAACACAGAAATGTTAGGAGAAGATATATCAAGTTAGGAGAAGATAGATCATAATGTATTCTATTATAGGCATTTAATAAGATGTAACCTTGTTTGTGAGCTGCTTTCCAAGAACCTTTCCTCCACTAGATACTACAAGAAATTTGCAATCACACAACACCTATGAAACAACGGTTGACAAAAAAACTGTTGCCCCATATTCGTAGACAACTGTGAATTTCCTTTCCTTGAAAAACTGTTGTTGGAGTACATGTAGAACAACAGTTATAGCTATTTTTTGAAAGACTTGTACCTCTGGCATCCTCTTACCGAGATAGACAACATTTCGGATTCTGCACTGTTGTCATAAATCTTTCACATAACAATCAAAAACCGTTGTTAATAAGCTAACTTATGGTAGTGTGAGACTACAGTTTTTGGCCTTACGTTGTGTAATTTAGACAAGTGTTTATTATAACCCTTATCTTATTGAACATCAAACAATGGTTTTTACATACCATTATTAAAAGGAAAGCTCATAAACAATGGTTATTACTAGTGTTATGTAAATGAAGTTCAAACAACAGGTCTTGTATCTTGTTGTCTGAACACCTTATTTAGATGATTGTTTTACACATTGTGACAGTAACCATTGTCTGTTGAGTAATGGTAAAAAAAAAGATTTGACTTGCATATATGCAAGTCCCCACAAAACAAATTCAAAAACATTTAACCAAGAAATTTCCAAACCATGAATCATTCAACCAACAAACTAACAATCAAAAAATCATGAGCCAAATCAAAAACCAAAAATACTACCTCAAATGGACGAGTTCAACTATTAAACTAAAAGTTTGGCGATAAATAGATACAAATCAAAGTGTACTCTTTTTATAGTAATACAAAGCTACAAAATGCAACCTCCATTTCATGGAGACCGCATTTTGCAGCTCTTGCATTACTATAAAGAGAGTATACCTGGACACGTATACATTCATCAACAAACTAAATATTTTTACAAATTTACAAGTTCATCTATGATTTGAAAAATATACAAATTAATCACAATGCCATAATACTACAAGTCCAGTGAAGAGCCTCCAGTAATTGGTGTGAGGTAATTATCATCATCATTGGTTGTGCAGAAATCTTAATGATTGATTGTGATTCCTGGATTAATGTCGACTATTTTCTTAAGTAACTGGGCCATGTTCTCGCGCACCTTCCTCTTTGCTCATCTGCAGCTTGTCCTGGTCTTCCAACAGTTTTTCTTTAGCCAGTTTCTTGAGCTTAACCTCAAGATCTTTACTCATCTTCCTCTTGTACATTTTCAGCAAATGTAATAAACTCTTCTATAATTGGTTTCTCTCCCTCTCCCTGAAAATGTAAATAGGATAATGTTGTAGCTGAATGTCTGGATATAAACGTAAACAACCTCAATAAAACAGTTAATGAACCTGAATAGTAAATCATAAAATCCCTTAATAAAATTAGCTCATGCAATTAAGAAAAACAGTATTCAAATTTACAAGCAACATTTTTGCATTAGTGATTTCTTTTGGAAAAAATCTTAAACATATAATAACCAAACACATAACAGAACAAAATCTTGCTTATAAAGAGTGTCTACAATATTTGCTTCCTTGGAGATTAGAAATAATTAATACTAGAATTTTACAGTTAATATTGGTAGGTACATATAAAGCAATAGAGTCCTAATAACTCACAAGTGGTTGTATAAAGCAATTGGTAGGTATATACAAAGTTAGGATGGAAACAATAGTTTAAACTAAGTGGTTTTACATATCTAACTATTATGTTATTAATAGGATTTCTTAAACATGTTCTTCAACCACATATACAAGCCTATTCCTCTAGCATACAACCTGGTTCTAGCAATGTTATGGCGTCACCCGGAGAACGTTGAACTAGATGAAGTAAAAGTTGTGCACTACTGTGCTGCTGTAAGCTCTTTTCTGCAATAAAGTATATCTCGAATAATGAATATAACTAAACTGTCTGCCCTAAAACTTTGACCTATTTGGTTTAACTTGCAAATATAGGGATCAAAGCCATGGAGGTACACTGGCAAAGAAGCTAACATGGACAGAGAAGACATCAAAATGTTAGTTTCCAAATGGTGGGATATTTACAATGACGAGTCACTAGATTTTAAGGCTGAGAACTCTGCCCAAGAGGGAGAGAACTGCTCGAGATCATCTGTAATGGCTTCCATCCAAGAACATGCAATTTCTTATGTCCCTGCACAATTGGCTGCTTAAGGATCTGGATAATGTAGCTAAATCTTGAGTGTGTGTTGGTGAACTCATAATACTAGGATTTTTTAAGACTACTGGCTAGTACTTACGCTAAGATATTTGTTTTTCAGCGTGAAGCTTGACAAAGTATATATACGTCCTCAATAACGTAAACCATGTACAATTATTAGCATTGAAATCAATAAACCCTATATTTTATTCCAATTGATATACAACTACTTTCAATAAGAATAATAAAAATCTCATCAGTTACAGGACCACAACTTCAGGATATATGCAAGTAGTAAACACATCAAAACTTATTATATCACTAAGAAGTAAGAATGACTTCTCTTCGTATGCTTCTCAAGTACAAACTAAAGACCAGGCATACAAATTCTGTAATTTAAAAACTAATACATAATAGAAAGGCTGGTTCACAAGTTTATAAAGGCAAGGTAATTGTGATAATCTTAAATATCTCCTCACACATACTACAGAAAATTAGGAAATTAATACTTTGTCACTAGCTTACTATCACTATTTTGAAATTTTCATAATACTCAACGTGTTAAAATGCCTGCAAAAGTACCTAAATCAGTCGATCAATATTCATATTGACATAATAAATACTGAAGGCATTAATTATGATTCATAAAAGGAAGTAGTTATATGTTCTGATACTCTAAACTTGACTAGCTTAAGGTCATAATTCTTTATATCTGTAATTGCACAACTGCCACCAACTTGTATTAGATGTAATATGAGTAAAGGCAACTCATCGTTTAAGCTACTTTTTCTATAGAGAGATATCCCTAGCATGCTCAAATTATGTGGCAAATCATACTCGACACTTGAAACTTCTTCGAAGAAAGTGAATAAAAAAGGAAATAAAACCTAGGGCTCAAAATGGTCTCCACCAGAACCTGACTCAATGTCTTAAGGTTGACAGTCTACAAGTTATAACAGGACAGAACAACAAAGATAAAGAACAAGCATACCAAGAAGACATATCAGCAGCGTAGCTCCCATTCCTTTATATAGACCAAAGAACCCCTCATCTCTGAATATTGTACGAAGCGTATGCCCCATACCCTCATAATATTCTTCTTCTTCCCCATTTCAGACTGATATTTAATTCAATTAAATTCAATAACCCTTCCCTACCTAGATTACTTCTTGTTTCTCTATCTAGATTACTATCAGCAAATGAGGTGATTAATGAAAATTACTTAATCGATGTGATTTTGAAAAAATCAAGGTAAGGAATCGTAGATGGAAGAGCGGCAGAGAAATGAAGGAGATGAAAGAGAAATTGGAGATGAAGGAAATTGGATAAGAAAGGGAAAGGTAAATTGGGGGAGTTGGGAGCATATAAAAAATTAATTAAAGGAAAGAAGTAGTGTGATTGGGAAAAAAAGGGGGAGATAAAGGGGGCAAATGAAATTTGGAAGAAGGGGGAAATGAAATTTGATGAGAGGGAATGGAAATAAAATGTGAAATTCATCTTGCATATTTAAAATGATTTTTTCATCAATTTTAGTCATATCAAAAAATTAATAAAAAATTTAAAATTCATCTTGCATGTCAGGATTAGAAAAATCCAGTTAATGTACACCTCCCGACAACGAGACTCGTTCCCGATTGACAAGATTAATTTTTAAAATGATTTTTTCGATGATCCAACCGTACGGATGTTAAGATATATCAATTTTAGTCATATGAAAAAATTAATAAAAAATTTGAAATTCATCTTGCATGTTAGGATTAGAAAAATACAGTTAATGTACCCCTCCCGACAACGAGACTCGTTCCCGATTGACAAGATTAATTTTTAAAATGATTTTTTTGATGATCCAACCGTACGGATGTTAAGATATATCAATTTTAGTCATATGAAAAAATTATTAAAAAATTTGAAATTCATCTTGCATGTCAGGATTTAAAAATCCAGTTAATGTACCCCTCCCGACAAAGAGACTCATTCCCGATTAACAAGATTAATATTTAAATTGATTTTTTCGACGATCCAACCGTACGGATGTTAAGATATATCAATTTTAGTCATATGAAAAAATGATTAAAAATTTTGAAATTCATCTTGCATGTCAGGATTAGTAAAATTCAGTTAATGTACCCCTCCCAACAACGAGACTCGTTCCCGATTGACAAGATTAATTTTTAAAATGATTTTTTCAACGATCCAACCATACGGATGTTAATATATATCAATTTTAGTCATATGAAAAAATTATTAAAAAATTTGAAATTCATCTTGCATGTCAGGATTAGAAAAATCCAGTTAATTTACCCCTCCCGACAACGAGACTCGTTCCCGATTGACAAAATTAATATTTAAATTGATTTTTTCGACGAACCAACCGTACGGATGTTAAGATATATCAATTTTAGTCATATGAAAAAATTATTAAAAAATTTGAAATTCATCTTGCATGTCAGGATTAGAAAAATCCAGTTAATGAACCCCTCCCGACAATGAGACTCGTTCCTGATTGACAAAATTAATATTTAAAATGATTTTTTCGACGATCCAACCGTACAGATGTTAAGATATATCAATTTTAGTCATATGAAAAAATTATTAAAAAATTTGAAATTCATCTTGCATGTCAGGATTAGAAAAATCCAGTTAATGTACCCCTCCCGACAACGAGACTCGTTCCCGATTGACAAGATTAATATTTAAAATAATTTTTTTGATGATCCAACCATACAGATGTTAAGATATATCAATTTTAGTCATATGAAAAAATTATTAAAAAATTTGAAATTCATCTTGCATGTCAGGATTAGAAAAATCCATTTAATATACCCCTCCCTACAACGAGACTCGTTCCCGATTGATAAGATTAACATTTAAAATGACTTTTTCGACGATCCAACCATACGGATGTTAAGATATATCAATTTTAGTTAAATGAAAAAATGATTATCAATTTTGAAATTCATCTTGCATGTCAGGATTAGAAAAATCCAGTAAAAGTACCACTCCAAACAACGAGACTCGTTCCCGATTTATAACATTAATTTTTAAAATGATTTTTTCGACAATCCAACCTTACGGATGTTAAAATATATCAATTTTATTTGATTAATATTTTATTTTATTTGATTAATATTTAAAAAAATTTAAAACAATTATATAATAATAATAATAAAATACACTCAAAACAAAATTTTTTTGCTCTTCTTATACAAACACATCTCCCATGAAATTCTCTTTGTTTCCCCCCTTTACCAAATATTTTTTCCCTCCCGTCATCTTGGAGTATACTCTAACCCTATTTCTTTTATGTTTCATCTGCCGCCTCTCTAATCTCACACTTACATGCTCTGTCTTTCTCAATTCTCTCTGTTCTCTTCCCTAGAATTTCATTTCCCTTTCTCACAACTTTTGTCTTAAGACTTTAGATTCAAGGTACTGCTCCTTTCCTAATTATTCAACATCACTCTCCGCCAAAGTCACAACATAAGTGAAGGGGCGTGTAAACAACTGCAGTCCCGCAAGGAGGTCGACAAGGGGCAAAACAGAGACGCACAGAGAGGAGTTGAAGAATTGGTGAAAAAATACAAGGTGAATGGGAGAAAGTAAGCAAAGATTGGTGAAGATGACAAAGGGGATTATGGGTCAAAATGAAAACCCAATAACCCAATTTCAAACCAAGTTTAACAAATTGGAAATTGGGTTTAAGAGGAGCCCAATCTTTAATTCGTTGGAATTAGTAAGTTAATTGAGTCCTTTACAATTTTATGTTATATTTTGAGATGGGTTTTTTTTAGAACTGGGTGTATAATAACCTCTGTTTCTCCTCTGGTTGGAGATGTAGCTCTGGATTTCGAAGCTGAGGCTATTTTCAATCAGGAATTCATTTAGTGTAAGCTTCTTTTTTCAAACCATTATCTTTATTTTACATGCAATTTGAATTATTGGGTGTGGATCTGAAATGGGCTTTTATTGTTTCTTGCTAATTTAGAGCAAATAAATTTTTTTGTTGGTATGTGGAAATGAGATAAAGATTGATTCATTGATGACCCATTTTAGTTAGTGTTAATGGGTTTTGTTTGTTTTTCTGTTTAATGCTTTTTAGATAAATCTTGGGTTGCTTACAGGCTCATTTTTTAATTAGTTGAGGCTTTGATGGATGTTCCAGTAGAGCCACTTCTTCGACTTTCTGTTCCTACACTGCGATTACCATTACCATCTGTCAATTTGAGTCCTGCTATTGGCCTTCGAGCCTGAGAAGATGTTAAACACGAGTTCCATATTTGGGATCAAACACACTACATAGGTTAATGCTGAGGTATTCTTCAATTCTAGTATTATGAAATATTATGTAGCAGGCCTTGTAATTAATATGTGTAAACATACTTTTATTGATAGTTTGAGATCATATTAACTGAAAAAGATTGAAATATTTAATTTTGACCGTGGGTGTGAATTGACCTGAAAGCTTCTAAAATGCTGATTGAATAATAGTGGTTGCATCATCTTTGTTAACCAATGTAGATGTCGAGTTCTATTTTTCGTGCATATCACAATTTGTGTGCCTACTCTCGGCATCTACTGCATCAATCAACCCTAGTGGCACAGGTCGTGTATATCATCATTTGACCCCAAGCCTGACAAGTCTGTCATAACGGTAGTCGGTAATACCAATGTTGTAATTGACTGGCATGGTCGGAAACAGTTACTGATCATACATGCCCACATGGAAAATTATGGAGTAGCAGGGCAGACAGAATATGAGGTCAAAGTTCTCGCCTCCGAGAGGTTCAAAGATAAATTGATCATCTCACTTGCAGCTAATGGCCAGAAAGTAGAAATTGATGTAAACTATGAACATGAGAATATAACCGGACTGCCTTCTTCCAGTAACTTCAGAAATTGGGTCATTGTACTTGTGTGTTCCACTGTATTAGTATCAACATTAATTTTGTTTCTCTATTACCTCGATAGACCAAATAGAGATCAGTCTAATGTAGCACCTACCAGCCCAACTGTCATAGCATATTTACCGGCAACCCCTTTTCGTAGAAGTACATCCGTCGTAAATGAACACTCTCATACCAGGTAATTGCTCTGTGAACTCGTGTTATACTTTTCTTGCATTGAATACATGAGCTTTTACATTCAATATATGTTTACATAGAGCAATGTAAATGTTTGCCCAGAAAGTTTAAAAAATATGACTGTGCATCTATATAGAGCTTCACATCTCATTAATAAAACTCATTAATAAAACTCGTGTTCCGGTTTTAGATGTGGGATTTTTTTTGTTATATTCTATAATTTATTTCCTCTGTAGAATATATGGTTACTGGTGAAGCTAAAATATTTTTTAATCTTACCAGCGTTACTTGTTGGGGAGCTCCTCGGTGGAAGCAGTGTCTGGTGCAAATGAGACACTGGTTTTGGTCTGGACATGTATAACACAGAAGGCTACTCTATGTGGTTCTGCAACTACAAGTATATTGACGAGAATACAAGCTCTAATGTCAAATTCAAGAGGGAACTCCACAGCATCAAGGTTGAGTTACAAGCCACTAATCCAACAGAAATGGGACTTGATGTTTTTAGCCGAGACGATTAAAATATGTAACTTAATGAGCATGTTTAGAAATAGATTTTAAGTTATAGTTTTTATTTTTGTAGAGAAACATTGTATTATAAATTTAATTTCAATAATTGTGAAATAACAATTGAATTATTATAATATTATTTTATTTTAAAATTGATTTATTTTAAATAATAAGATTAGTTTTGTAAACTGTTGTGTGAAACCCACTTAAAAAATGATGAAAACCGTTGTATGTCTCATTACACTTATTTTTTTTAAAAAAACTGTTGTCTCTTGATATTACTTGCAATGGTTTAAAAAAACTCTAGATTTCCTCATTATGATGAAATATTTTACTAAAAAGTATGTCCTGATTGAAGATTAACTCAACATATATATTTTTTCTTCATAACTCCCACATAAATCATCAATCCTCAAACTTACAATTATAGAAAAGATAGGAGAAGATATATCATACTGAATTCTAGAGTTTGTTTAGTATTGATCCGATTGAATATCAAATTGATAATCATCAAAATTAATAAAACACAAACTAAATAAACAATTACAAAAAAAACAAAAAAAACTCATACAAAACTTTGGTTAACACATATATAACTTAAATTAAAATACAATTACATAAATTTATGACAATTAATTTTAAATATTCATAAAAAGTACGTGTAAATTCATATGTAATAAAGTTCTAATATGGTACAAAGACTATAATCTTACTATATGATACGGAGCTTAGTAGTTACATTTGCAAATCAACTCAAACTCATCGAGCTGCAAACAAGTCAAGTTCTTTTTGAACCGAGTCGAGGTTAATTATTTTTAAAAAATGAAACTAGCTGATCAGAGTTTAATGACCGAAAGAATAGTAATGTTCAATATCGATTAATAAACTTTTTCTTATAATGATATAAAAATTATCGATCTACACCTGTTTCTTAAATCTATATATATTTATTTTTGACGTCGAGGTTTAAGAATATGTCCAATTTTATTTTACACTATTTAGAAAATGCTAAATTTAGAAATCGTATATTACTTTTTAAAATATAGATGTCAAAATTTTATTATGTTCTAATATTTTACTAAAATTGGGTGTATGTAAATTACAGGTTATTTAATGATGTTCATGAAATTATGATAAAATTGGAGACAAATAAATCATGATTACAATATTTGATAGTTCTCTCATGAAAAAATTAAGTGTTAAATTTTGAAATATGAACGATATTTCCATAATAATTAAATTATTAATAAATGATGAGAAAAATATATTTATAAATATATTAATGATTAGTAATAATTTATGATTTGTAATATATATATCATTATAAACAATTTATTATAACCGAATTTTAACTCAGTTCGAGCTGATTCCGAGCTAAATTATTACCGAAACCAGAGTGAGTCCAAGCGATTTCGAGTTTAACGAGCCTAGTACTAGTTTAAAAGAAAAAAGCTCGGCTTCACTCTTTTACTCATCCGAACTCATTTTCATGTTTAAGATCGTTTTGACTAAGGAGACGAGACGAACTGAGTTCACTTAAACGAGCCGATCTCCAGTATTGTTCATAATAACTCTGTTTATTTGTAGCCCTACTCATTAATAACTGTGATATCAAGTTTTTCTTTTGTTGAGGTGGTTAGTATGTGTGAGCAAATCTTTACAAATTGACATTTGATTGCATCATCAATATTGTGCTAAATTCAAAATTAAACTATTTAAGTTTACTAACTAAGACTCACGATCCAAAATATTTTTATTTTATTTCTTCTCTAATTATTATTGTATTTTTATATTTATAAAAGACTGCTAGTAGTAGACTCGGTGAAAAACCCAATATTTCTCCAAATGAAATCTGAAGGAATAATAATTTGAAAAAATGTTCAAAAAATATTTTAGTTCATGTCTAAATTCTAAAGACAACATATGTTTTCAAGTTGGGCATCCTATGTTTTCATATTTGAACCATGCTTCTATTAGAATGCTGGTGTACGAGAGGGGAAAATGGGAAAATAAGAAATATGAAGTGGAAGACCAAAGAAAGGAGGAGTAAATGAATGGTGTCTCATGGCTGTAAGAGAAGAGGAGCTAGAACAAGCTTACAATAAGGAATAAAAATGGAGAAATAGGTGGGACAAATATATTGATTAAATGTGAATAAAGTGATTTGTTTTAAAAAAAATTATTAGTTTGGATTCTCATTTTTCATGTGTCTCTTATCAAAACAAACTTATTTAAGGTAAATATAATATTTTTAATTTCATAATACATTTTAACTATTTGAGCTTTCCTCATTGTGATAAATTATCCTCTTTCCTAATATTTCTGAATACCAAAACGAAAAAGCTTGTCCTCATTGAAGATTAACTCAACATATATATTTTTTCTTCATAACTCCCACATAAATCATCAATCCTCAAGCTTACAATTATAGAAAAGTTAGGAGAAGATAGATCATACGAATTCTATTATAGGCATTTAATAAGATATGTAACCTTGTGTGTCAGCGGCTTTCTCTTAACCTTTCATCCACTAGATTTACTAGGGGGTTTGCTTGGTATCAGCCATCTACAAATAAAATAATAATGGTTTTCACTCAATACCTCTTATGAATACTAAATGACATACAAATAATTAGATAGATCAAAATGCCTAGGAAGAACTTTAAACTGTACTTCATATACAGGAAAAAATTAAAAGAGAAATAATCACTTAAATTACCTAGTTATAATTCTTCTTCAAATATTTTGAGATTTATTTCTTGTTTATCACTTCCTAATGAAGATGTTTATAAAAGTTTGAAGGAACAAATGGGGATGGGAAAACCTCCATGTGACCGTCTATAATCAATCTTAAAGCTAGGGTAGGGATTATTTCTTTGGATTCTCATTTTTCATGTGTCTCTTATGAAAACAAACTTATTTAAGATAAATATACTATTTTTAATTTCATAATACATTTTAACAATTTTAGATTTCCTCATTATGATAAATTATCCTCTTTCCTAATATTATTGAATACCAAAAGAAAAAAGCATGTCCTTGTTGAAGATTAACTCAACATATATATTTTTTTCTTCATAACTCCCACATAAATCATCAATCCTCAAACTTACAATTATAGAAATGTTAGGAGAAGATAGATCATACTCAATTCTATTATAGGCAATAAGGTCATAGAATTCTATTATAGGCATTTAATAAAATATGTAACCTTGTGTGCCCGTGGATTTCTCTTAACCTTTCATCCACTAGATTTACTAGGGGATTTGCTTGGTATTAGCCATCTACAATAAGGAATAAAAATGGAGGAATAGGTGGGACACATATATTGATTAGTTCGATGTGAAGAAAGTGATTTTTTTAAAAAAAATTATTAGTTTGGATTCTCAATTTTCATGTGTCTCTTATCAAAACAAACTTATTTAACGTAAATATACTATTTTTAATTTCATAATACATTTTAACAATTTCAGATTTTCTCATTGTGATAAATTATCCTCTTTCCTAATATTATTGAATACCAAAAAGAAAAAGCATGTACTCATTGAAGATTAACTCAACATATATATTTTTTCTTCATAACTCCCACATAAATCATCAATCCTCAAACTTACAATTATAGAAAAGTTAGGAGAAGATAGATCATATTGAATTCTAGAGTTTGTTTAGTATTGATCCGGTTGAATATCAAATTGATAATCATCAAAATTAATAAAACAAAAACTAAATAAACAATATATCATAATTTTCAAAATTAAAATAACAAAATTTGAATTAAAATAATAAATGTTATGAACAAAGACTATCAAAAAAGTCAGAATTGACCCATGCTTTTAGAGATGGTGAGAGGGGCAAATTGGAAAATGAGGAATGTGTGGGTGGCATCTCCTGGCTAGAACAATCTTTCAGGAGGTGATACATACAACAAGGAATAAAAATTGAGGAATAAGGGTACATTTTAATAATTTAGGATTTCCTTATTATTGTGAATTATCTTCTTTCCTAATATTAGTGAATACCAAAAGAAAAAGGTATCATCATCATTGAAGATTAACTCACCATATATAATTTTTCTTCATCACTCCCACATATATCAGCAATCCTCAAACTTACAATTACAACTACTATTTTAATTACACTGCTCTGCGGCAGAATCAACTGCTTAAGCACACTCTCGGCCGATCCTCCTTGCCAGCTCAATGTCCTTTGGCATTATTGTCACCCGCTTAGCATGAATTGAACACAAGTTGGCATCATGGAATAGGCCTACCAGGTAGGCCTCCGATGCCTCCTGTAGAGCCAGGACTGCATGGCTCTGGAAACGCAAATCACTCTGTAACAACTAATTCACTATTGCAAATTAGAAATAAATTTGGCACATGCGATACACAAAGATAAGGTTTCTCTTGGGTAAAGTTATTTGAAAAAATATACTAAAAACTAATTAACCTTAATTCCTTGAGCAATTTCACGTACAAGCCTCTGGAATGGAAGTTTTAATATCAAAAGCTCAGTAGTCTTCTGATACTTACGGATCTCACTACAAGAAATTACTGTATGATTAGCCTTGGGCAACAACCAGGAAATGATGTTTCAATAATAACATGAATTGATAATTATATACCGAAGGGCAACTGTTCCAGGGCGGTATCTATGTGGCTTCCTATACGCACCGGTTGTTGGAGCACGCATACGAGCAACCTGTGATAGAGAACAAAACACAGAAATGTTAGGAGAAGATATATCAAGTTAGGAGAAGATAGATCATAAATCCTAAAGGTAGGTGCGGATCATAAATCCTACTCAACGTGTTCTTATTGGAGTGTTCAAAAAATTTTGGATCGAGGATCTTTTATAGATAAAATGGTAATAATTCTAAAATTAATAAAAATCTAGATGATTGTGTGCAAAATATGCAAAGATTTAAAAAAAATATTTTAATTTCTAAAAATAATAGAAGATTTTTACAAATGGGCTTACCCGAGTAATCACGCTCGACCAATAAATTTTGACTATAAAATCCGGTACAAACTTTTTTATGTACAAACTTTTTTTGTTATTACATATATTACTGGAATTTAACATCATTTAACAATAAATGAGTAAATTTTGGTTATTACATATATCACTTGAATTTAACATCATTTAACAATAAATGAGTAAAATTTTTAAAAACATTTACTATATTAGTACAACATTTTCATAACATTTCATAATTTATGAAAAAATTGCAAAAGTTTCTACAAAAGTCTCATATTTTCTTATAGCTATGCTCAACAAATACATAACTAGAGTTCAAACTCGTGTGTGTTAAACAATAGTTATGCATGTGTTGAATTCATATCATATATAATTTTAAATTGGTATTATTAATAAAATTAAAATAAATTAACAATATTTTATAATTTTTGTACCCAATATTTTTTGGGTGAACTGATAAAGAAAATTGAAAAGTATATAATATTAATTTAACAAAATTTTAGTAATGACTAAGCACACTTCTATATTAAAGAAATAAACTTTTGATTTTCTGAAGAAAAATAAAATATCATATTATGTGCCCTAATTTAATACTGGCGAATGAGAAGGATATCGAAGAAATAAATTATATTTATTTATTAAAATTTAAATTATTAGTGAATAAATTATGTTTAACCCGGGTTATATAAGTAGAATCAAAAAAATTGTAATCTTGTACTTAAGAATTTTGTATTTGATCTTGAACCTATATATTCATATATTGATATATATATATAGGTGCATGCAAACTGTCTTTATCTACAAAATTACAAATAAATAAATAAATAAAACTCATATAAAACTTTGGTTAACACGTATATAAGTTAAATTAAAATACATTTACATAAATTTACGACAATTAATTTTAAATATTCATAAAAAGTACATGTAAATTCATATGTAATAAAGTTCTAATATGGTACAAAGACTATAATCTTACTATATGATACGGAGCTTAGTAGTTACATTTGCAAATCAAATCAAACTCATCGAGCTGCAAACAAGTCAAGTTCTTTCTGAACCGAGCCGAGGTTAATTATTTTTTAAAAAAATGAAACGAGATGATCAGAGTGTAACGACCGAAAGAATAGTAATGTTCAATATTGATTAATAAACTTTTTCTTATAATGATATAAACATTATCGATCTAAACTTGTTTCTTAAATCTATATATATTTATTTTTGACGTCGAGGTTTAAGAATATGTCCAATTTTATTTTACACTATTTAGAAAATGCTAATTTTAGGTATTCGTAAATTACTTTTTAAAATATAGATGTAAAAATTTTATTATGTTCTAATATTTTACTAAAATCGGGTGTATATAAATTACAGGTTATTTAATGATGTTCATGAAATTATGAAAAAATTGGAGACAAATAAATCATGATTACAATGTTTGATAGTTCTCTTATGAAAAAATTAAGCGTTAAATTTCGAAATATGAACGACATTTCCATAATAATTAAATTATTAATAAACGACGAGAAAAATATATTTATAAATATATTAGTGATTAGTAATAATTTATCATTTGTAATATTTATCATTATAAATAATGTATTATAACAGAATTTTAACTGAGTTCGAGCTGATTCCGAGCTAAATTATTACCGAAAGCGGAGTGAGTCCAAGCGATTTGGATTTTAACGAGCCGAGTACTAGTTTAAAAGAAAAAAGCTCGGCTTCACTCTTTTTCTAATCCGAACTCATTTTCATGTTTAAGATCGTTTTGACTAAGGAGACGAGACGAACTGAGTTCACTGAAACGAGCCTATCTCCAGTATTATTCATAATAACTCTGTTTATTTGTAGCCGTACTCTTGAATAACTGTGGTATCAAGTTTTTCTTTTGTTGAGGTGGTTAGTGTGTGTGAGCAAATCTTTACAAATTGACATTTGATTGCATCATCAATATTGTGCTAAATTCAAAATTAAACTATTTATGTTTACTAACTAAGACTCAGGATCCAAAATATTTTTACTTTATTTCTTCTCTAAATATTATTGTATTTTTATATTTATAAAAGACTTGTAGTAGTAGACTCGGTTAAAAACCCAATATTTCACCAAATAAAATCTGAAGGAATAATAATTTGAAAAAAATGTTCAAAAAATATTTTAGTTCATGTCCAAATTCTAAAGACAACATATGTTTTCAAGATCGGCATCCTATGTTTTCAGATTTGAACCATGCTTCTATTAGAGATGCTAGGGTAGGAGAGGGGCAAATGGGAAAATAAGAAATATGTAGTGGCAGACCAAAGAAAGGAGGAGTAAATGAATGGTAATCTCATGGTTGTAGGAGCAGAGGAGCTAGAAAAAGCTTACAGTAAGGAATAAAAATGGAGGAATAGGTGGGACAAATATATTGATTAGATGTGAATAAAGTGATTTATTCTAAAAAAAAAATTATTAGTTTGAATTCTCATTTTTCATGTGTCTCTTATCAAAACAAACTTATTTAAGGTAAATATACTATTTTTAATTTCATAATGCATTTTAACAATTTCAGATTTCCTCATTGTGATAAATTATCTTCTTTCCTAATATTATTGAATACCAAAAAGAAAAAACATATCCTCATTGAAGATGAACTCAACATATATATTTTTTCTTCATAACTCCCACATAAATCATCAATTCTCAAACTTACAATTATAGAAAAGTTAGGAGATATATCATACTGAATTCTAGAGTTTGTTTAGTATTGATCCCATTGAATATCAAATTGATAATCATCAAAATTAATAAAACACAAACTAAATAAACAATATATCATAATTTTCAAAATTAAAATAACAAAATTTGAATTAAAATAATAAATGTTATGAACAAAGACTATCAAAAAAGTCAAATTGACCCATGCTTTTAGAGATGGAGAGAGGGGCAAATTGGAAAATGAGAAATGTGTGAGTGGCATCTCCTCGCTAGAACAATCTTTCATGAGGTAATACATACAACAAGGAATAGAAATTGAGGAATAAGGGTACAAATATATTAAATTTGAATAAAGTAATTTTTTTCACTAAATTTCATTAGTTTGGATTCTCATTTTTTTCTAAATTTTCATTAGTTTGGATTCTCATTTTAATAAGTAAACTAATTGAAGGGAAATGTACTATTTTTCATTTCTTATTACATTTTAATAATTTAGGATTTCCTCATTATTGTGAATTATCTTCTTTCCTAATATTAGTGAATACGGAAAGAAAAAGGTATCTTCCTCATTGAAGATTAACTCAACATATATAATTTTTCTTCATCACTCCCACATATATCAGCAATCCTCAAAATTACAATTACAACTACTATTTTAATTAAACTGCTCTCGGGCAGAATCAACTGCTTAAGCACACTCTCCGCGGATCCTCCTTGCCAGCTGAATGTCCTTTGGCATTATTGTCACCCGCTTAGCATGAATTGAACACAAGTTGGCATCATGGAATAGGCCTACCAGGTAGGCCTCCGATGCCTCCTGTAGAGCCAGGACTGCATGGCTCTGGAAACGCAAATCACTCTGTAACAACAAATTCACTATTGCAAATTAGAAATAAATTTGGCACATGAGATACACAAAGATAAGGTTTCTCTTGGGTAAAGTTATTTGAAAAAATATACTAAAAACTAATTAACCTTAATTCCTTGAGCAATTTCACGTACAAGCCTCTGGAATGGAAGTTTTAATATCAAAAGCTCAGTAGTCTTCTGATACTTACGGATCTCACTACAAGAAATTACAGTATGATAAGCCTTGGGCAACAACCAGGAAATGATGTTTCAATAAATAACATGAATTGATAAATATATACCGAAGGGCAACTGTTCCAGGGCGGTATCTATGTGGCTTCCTATAGGCACCAGTTGTTGGAGCACGCATACGAGCAACCTGTGATGGAGAACAAAACACAGAAATGTTAGGAGAAGATATATCAAGTTAGGAGAAGATAGATCATAATGTATTCTATTATAGGCATTTAATAAGATGTAACCTTGTGTGTGAGCTGCTTTCCAGGAACCTTTCCTCCAATAGATTTACGAGCAGTTTGCTTGGTACGAGCCATCTAAAAATAAAATAAGAATGGTTTTCAATCAATACATTTGATGAATACTACATGACATACATATAATTAGATGTCACTTAATAAATTACCTAGCTATAATTCTTTTTCAAATATTTTGAGGTTTATTTTCTCTTTATCACTTCCTAGTGGATGTATATAAAAGTTTGAAGAACAAATGGGGAGGGGGAAACTGTTTTTATATATGGGGCAGGGGGATTATGTTTTGATTTAACAGTTACAAGTTGCTAATGATGTGCTTAGTAGTTTCTACATGAATTGACGGCTCTTAAGTGTAGTTTTGTGAGTTCCCCACCCTCCATCTGACGGTCTATAATCAATCTTAAAGGTAGGTGCGGATCATAAATCCTACTCAACATGTTCTTATTGGAGTGTTCAAAAATATTTGGATCGAGGATCTTTTATAGATAAAATGGTAATAATTCTAAAGTTAATAAAAATCTAGATGATTGTGTGCAAAATATGCAAAGATTTAAAAAGAATATTTTAATTTCTAAAAATAAGAGTAGATTTTTACAAATGGGCTTACTAATAACTAGACTAAATTCACCGGACTAATCACACTCGACCAATAAATTTTGATTATAAAATCCGATACAAATTATGTACAAACTTTTTTGGTTATTACAAATATCACTCGAATTTAACATCATTTAACAATATTTTATAATTTCTGTACCCAATATTTTTTGGGTGAACTAATTTAATATTGGCGAATGAGAAGTATATCGAAGAAATAAATTACATTTATTTATTATAATTTAAGTTATTAGTGAATAAATGATGTTTAACCCGTGTTATATAAGTAAAATCAAAAAAATTGTAATCTTGTACTTAAGAATTTTGTATTTGATCTTAAACCTATATATTCATATATAGATATATATATAGGTGCATGCAAACTGTCTTTAACTACAAAATTAAAAAAAAACTCATATAAAACTTTAGTTAACACATATATAACTTAAATTAAAATACAACTACATATATTTTACGACAATTAATTTTAAATATTCATAAAAAGTACGTGTAAATTCATATGTAATAAAGTTCTAATATGGTACAAAGACTATAATCTTACTATATGATACGGAGCTTAGTAGTTACATTTGCAAATCAAATCAAACTCATAAACAAGTCAAGTTCTTTCTGAACAGAGCTGAGGTTAATTATTTTTAAAAAAATGAAACGAGATGATCAGAGTTTAACGACCGAAAGAATAGTAATGTTCAATATTGATTAATAAACTTAAATCTATATATATTTATTTTTGACGTCGAGGTTTAAGATTATGTCCAATCTTATTTTACACTATTTAGAAAATGCTAATTTTAGAAATCGTAAATTACTTTTTAAAATATAGACGTCAAAATTTTATTATGTTCTAATATTTTACTAAAATCGGGTGTATGTAAATTACAGGTTATTTAATGATGTTCGTGAAATTATAAAAAAATTGGAGACAAATAAATCATGATTACGATGTTTGATAGTTCTCTTATGAAAAAATTAAGCGTTAAATTTTGAAGTATGAATGACATTTCCATAATTATTAAATTATTAATAAACGACGAGAAAAATATATTTATAAATATATTAGTGATTAGTAATAATTTATCATTTGTAATATATATCATTGTAACTAATTTATTATAACAGAATTTTAACTGAGTTCGAGCTGATTCCGAGCTAAATTATTACCGAAACCGGAGTGAGTCCAAGCGATTTCGAGTTTAACGAGCCGAGTACTAGTTTAAAAGAAAAAAGCTCGGCTTCACTCTTTTACTCATCCGAACTCATTTTCATGTTTAAGATCGTTTTGACTAAGGAGACGAGACGAACTGAGTTCACTTAAACGAGCCGATCTCCAGTATTGTTCATAATAACTCTGTTTATTTGTAGCCCTACTCATGAATAACTCTCGTATAAAGTTTTTCTTTTGTTGACGTGGTTAGTATGTGTGAGCAAATCTTTACAAATTGACATTTGATTGCATCATCAATATTGTGCTAAATTCAAAATTAAACTATTTAAGTTTACTAACTAAGACTCACGATCCAAAATATTTTTACTTTATTTCTTCTCTAAAAATTATTGTATTTTTATATTTATAAAAGACTAGTAGTAGTAGACTCGGTCAAAAACCCAATATTTCACCAAATAAAATCTGAATGAATAATAATTTGAAAAAACTGTTCAAAAAATATTTTAGTTCATGTCCAAATTCTAAAGACAACATATGTTTTCAAGATCGGCATCCTATGTTTTCGGATTTGAATCATGCTTCTATTAGAGATGCTGGTGTAGGAGAGGGGCAAATGGGAAAATAAGAAATATGTAGTGGCAAACCAAAGAAAGGAGGAGTAAATGAATGGTAATCTCATGGCTGTAGGAGAAGAGGAGCTAGAACAAGCTTACAATAAGGAATAAAAATGGAGGAATAGGTGGGACAAATATATTGATTAGATGTGAATAAAGTGATTTGTTTTAAAAAAAAATTATTAGTTTGGATTCTCATTTTTCATGTGTCTCTTATCAAAACAAACTTATTTAAGGTAAATATACTATTTTTAATTTAATAATACATTTTAACAATTTCAGATTTCCTCATTGTGATAATATATCTTGTTTCCTAATATTATTGAATACCAAAAGGAAAAAGCATGTCCTCATTGAAGATTAACTCAACATATATATTTTTTCTTCATAACTCCCACATAAATCATCAATCCTCAAACTTACAATTATAGAAAAGTTAGGAGAAGAGAGATCATACTAATTCTATTATAGGCATTTAATAAGATATGTAACCTTGTGTACCAGCTGCTTTCTCTTAACCTTTCATCCACTAGATTTATTAGGGGGTTTGCTAAAATAAGAATGGTTTTCAGTCAATACCTCTTATGAGTACTAAATGGCATACAAATAATTAGATAGATCAAAATGCCTAGGAAGAACTTTAAACTGTACTTCATATACAGGAAAAAATTAAAGAAAATATAGATGATTGTGTGCAAAACATACTAAGATTATACATGGTACAAATTTTGTTGGTTATTACATATATCACCTGAGTTTAACATCATTTAATAATAAATTAGTAAAATTTTTAAAAATATTTATTTTATTCATACAACATTTTTAGAATATTTCATAATTTATTAATAATTCCAAAACTTTCTACGAAATTATGATATTTTCTTATAGCTAGTGCTCAAAAAATACATAACTAGAGTTCACATTTGTGTGTATTAAAGAATAGTTATACATGTGTTCAATTCATATAATATATATAATTTTAGATTGGTATTATTATGAAAATGATAATAAATTAACAATATTTCATAATTTTGTACTCAATGGGTGATAGATAAAGAAAATTGAGAAGTATATAATATTAATTAAAATAAATTAGTAACGGCTAAGCACACATCTATATTAAAGAAATGATTTTTTTTAAGAAAAATAAAATATCATATTACAATACAAGAAAAACGGGTATTTCCTACCGAGGAATTGGTAGGAAATGCCCCAAAATCGATAGGAAATGACGAAATTTCTAGGTGGGAAATAACATCGGTGAGAAATGAGTATGATCAGAGTGAACATGGTCCCACATGTTGATTTGGACAGCCACATGTCGAGGACCCACATGCCAAGTAAGACGCGAATTCTTCAAGAAGTTGTAGGAGATGAAGCATACTTGTGGTTTGACTGGATATGGTGACAATGATGCCCCAGCTTTGAAGAAGACAAACATCGAAATTGGAATGGCCGATGCTATTAGCGCATGCTTCTGACATTATTCTTAAGAAAATTAGGCTTTGATTACTAATGTTTTTGATTTTCCTATTGTTTACTGAAATCCTTTGGATTGGTTTGGTAATGAAAATTATGTATTGGTTAATCAAATGCAATACTATTGGTTGATTTTTGATTTTATCTATTTTTTTGTATGTATATAATTTAATCAGTCAAATATTTAACATGAGTTTATATAACTATAAATTATGTATAAAATGTTTATCTACATAATAAATGTTTTTAAAAAATTGATATAAAAAGCCCATTCTCTACAGCTACGAAAACATCAGTTTTTAAATAACCAGACATTAGTTTATAGCTGATGTATATTAACCAGACATCGCCTAAAACCGATGTTTATGTACATATTTGACATCAATATTTGCAAGGAGCTGATGCCTGGGGTGATTTTTAACAACGATTCGGGACCGATGTGAAATCAAAGGAACTGATATCTGAGATGACATTTCATATCAGTTTTGGACTGATGTGAAAAAATACTTTTCTCTATACCCGTGTAGACATTGGTTTTGAAGGAAATAGACATCAGTTCAGAACTGGTGTATATTGATCTTTTTCTAGTAGTATTTAAGGATCATCACAGGCAACTAAGCCTTCTAAGTCAAATCTTGATTTAAAGCTCAAAGGCATAGTTCCTAACACTAATTTTGATGTTCCTGAGAAATATTCTGGTGATGATGCTGAGTCTGATGATTCTGATGATGATGATAATCCTCATGATGATAATCATGATGATGCTGCTCTGAAAGCTGGAATAAAAGTATCTAAATTGTCTATTTTTTGTTCATCATCTGTTCATGCTCCCACTCTTAATACTCATAGGGCTTATGAATGGAATCACTCTTGGGACTACCAAGTGAGAAGATCTCTCTGGAATCTGCTCAGACTTTAGTTGATCATTCTGTTCATTTGGTTTCTAATTCTGATATGAGAGCATCTATCAATGACACAACAGTTTTAGTTAAAGGATTGCATTCTTCAGTGATTATTAAAGGAACAAACAAACGTAATGGCTTGATCAAGAGGATGTTCAGTATGGAAGCTAAGCAGGATCAAATTTCTGAGAAGCTCGCAGCTCTGGAAGAAGTCAGACTACAACAAATTCACTTTTCTAAATTAGAAATAAATTTGGCACATGCGATACACAAAGATAAGATTTCTCTTGGGTAAAGTTATTTGAAAAAATATACTAAAAACTAATTAACCTTCATTCCTTGAGCAATTTCACGTACAAGCCTCTGGAATGGAAGTTTTAATATCAAAAGCTCAGTAGTCTTCTGATACATACGGATCTCACTACAAGAAATTACTGTATGATTAGCCTTGGGCAACAACCAGGAAATAATGTTTCAATAATAACATGAATTGATAAATATATACCGAAGGGCAACTGTTCCAGGGTGGTATCTATGTGGCTTCCTATAGGCACCAGTTGTTGGAGCACGCATACGAGCAACCTGTGATAGAGAACAAAACACAGAAATGTTAGGAGAAGATATATCAAGTTAGGAGAAGATAGATCATAATGTATTGTATTATAGGCATTTAATAAGATGTAACCTTGTGTTTGAGCTGCTTTCCAGGAACCTTTCCTCCACTAGAGTTACGAGCAGTTTGCTTGGTACGAGCCATCTAAAAATAAAATAAGAATAGTTTTCAATCAATACCTTTGATGAATACTATATGACATACATATAATTAGATAGATCAGATTTCATGGGAAGAACTTTAAACTGTACTTTATATATATAGAGGAAAAAAATAAAGAGAAATGGTCACTTAATAAATTACCTAGCTATAATTCTTCTTCAAATATTTTGAGGTTTATTTTCTCATTATCACTTCGTAGTGAAGATGTATATAAAAGTTTGAAGAACAAATGGGGAGGGAGAAACTGTTTTTATATATGGGGCAGGGGGATTATGTTTTGATTTAACAGTTACAAGTTGCTAATGATGTGCTTCGTAGTTTCTACATAAATTGACAGCTCTTAAGTGTAGTTTTGTGAGTTCCCCGCCCCTCCATCTGACGGTCTATAATCAGTCTTAAAGGTAGGTGCGGATCATAAATCCTACTCAACGTGTTCTTATTGGAGTGTTCAAAAATATTTGGATCGAGGATCTTTTATAGATAAAATGGTAATAATTCTAAAATTAATAAAAATCTAGATGATTGTGTGCAAAATATGCAAAGATTTAAAAAGAATATTTTAAGTTCTAAAAATAATAGCAGATTTTTACAAATGGGCTTACTAATAACTAGACTAAATTCTCCCGAGTAATCACGCTCGACCAATAAATTTTGATTATAAAATCCCGTACAAACTTTTTTATGTACAAACTTTTTTGGTTATTACATATATTACTAGAATTTAACATCATTTAACAATAAGTGAGTAAATTTTGATTATTACATATATCACTTGAATTTAACATCATTTAACAATAAATGAGTAAAATTTTTAAAAACATTTACTATATACGTACAACATTTTCATAACATTTCATAATTTATGAAAAAGTTGCAAAAATTTCTACGAAAGTCTCATATTTTCTTATAGCTGTGCTCAACAAATACATAACTAGAGTTCAAACTCGTGTGTGTTAAACAATAGTTATGCATGGGTTGAATTCATATCATATATAATTTTAAATTGGTATTATTAATAAAATCAAAATAAATTAACAATATTTTATAATTTTTGTACCCAATATTTTTTGGGTGAACTGATAAAGAAAATTGAAAGGTATATAATATTAATTTAACAAAATTTTAGTAATGACTAAGCACACTTCTATATTAAAGAAATAAACTTTTGGTTTTTTGAAGAAAAATAAAATATTATATTATGTGCCCTAATTTAATATTGGCGAATGAGAATGATATCGAAGAAATAAATTACATTTATTTATTAAAATTTAAGTTATTAGTGAATAAATGATGTTTAACCCGAGTTATATAAGTAGAATCAAAAAAATTATAATCTTGTACTTAAGAATTTTGTATTTGATCTAGAACCTACATATTCATATATATATATATATATATATATATATATATATAGGTACATGCAAACTGTCATTAACTACAAAATTACAAAAAACTAAATAAATAAAACTCATATAAAACTTTGGTTAACACATATATAACTTAAATTAAAATACAATTACATAAATTTATGACAATTAATTTTAAATATTCATAAAATGTACGTGTAAATTCATATGTAATAAAGTTCTAATATGGTACAAAGACTATAATCTTACTATATGATACGGAACTTAGTACTTACATTTGCAAATCAAATCAAACTCATCGAGCTGCAAACAAGTCAATTTCTTTATGAATCGAGCCGAGGTTAATTATTTTTAAAAAAATGAAACGAGATCATCAGAGTTTAACGACCGAAAGAATAGTAATGTTCACTATTGATTAATAAACTTTTTCTTATAATGATATAAACATTATCGATCTACACTTGTTTCTTAAATTTATATATATTTATTTTTGACGTCGAGGTTTAAGAATATGTCCAATTTTATTTTACACTATTTAGAAAATGCTAATTTTAAAAATCGTACATTACTTTTTAAAATATATATGTCAAAATTTTATTATGTTCTAATATTTTACTAAAATCGGGTGTATGTAAATTACAGGTTATTTAATGATGTTCATGAAATTATGAAAAAATTGGAGACAAATAAATCATGATTACAATGTTTGATACTTCTTTTACGAAAAAATTAAGCGTTAAATTTTGAAATATGAACGACATTTCCATAATAATTAAATTATTAATAAACGACGAGAAAAATATATTTATAAATATATTATTGATTAGTAATAATTTATCAATGGTAATATATATCATTATAAATAATTTATTATAACATAATTTTAACTTAGTTCGAGCTGATTCCGAGCTAAATTATTACCGAAACCGGACTGAGTCCAAGTGATTTCGAGTTTAAATTGTCTATTTTTGGTTCATCATCTGGTCATGCTCCCACTCTTAATACTCATAGGGCTTATGAAGGGAATCACTCTTGGGACTACCAAGTGAGAAGATCTCTCTGGAATCTGCTCAGACTTTAGTTGATCATTTTGTTCATTTGGTTTCTAATTCTGATATGATAGCATCTATCAATGCCACAACAGTTTTAGTTAAAGGATTGCATTCTTCTATCTCTACACTCAAGAAAGATAATGTTGATCTTATAGAAAATATTGTTGATTTTTCAGTGATTATTAAAGGAATAAACAAACATAATGGCTTGATCAAGAGGATGTTCTGCATGGAAGCTAAGCAGGATCAAATTTTTGAGAAGCTCGCAGCTCTGGAAGCAAGTCAGACTACAACAAATTCTAAGTTGGATGTTATTCTCTCTCTTCTACAAAGTCTAGATGCCCAAAAGGGGGAGATAGTACCAAAGATAAAGTGTCAACCTGAATCAGTTTCGAGGAGAATACCAATTCCAATGATGGTGATAAGCAAGCAAAGAAGACCTCTGATGTTGTGATAGTTCAAATTGGAACTGGAATTCAAAATCAAACTACACAGTCAACTCAAGTCTCTAAGGGTAGATCACATGGATCTAATTTAGAAACTGCTCGTGTTACTCCAAGTTCAATTCCTGACAACAAAGAAACAAGTTCTGATTATTTTCCTGATACTGATAGAGTGATAGTAACTCCTCATTCTGTTAAATTTGAAGAAGAAGAAATTCTATTTCGAGTGGATTTACAGATTCTTTCTGCTTATTGTGAAGCCATTAATGCTGAAAACTTCAAGGAAGAAGAAATGGTTTTTGAGAGAGAAGAAAGAGCACGGGAAGGAAAAATCAGAATTGCTGTTGACAAAGCAAATCAAGCATACAGGAACATGCGTAAAAGAACTGAAATGAATAGATGGAGGAGTACAGATAAGAAGATGTTACATGAAAGAGCAGAAAGAAAAGCTCAAGTATTTCCAAAAATCAAGAACCAATATAAACTCTTGCTGATAGTCCTGGTCAGGAAGTAATTGTTGATCATCTGGAAAGACTTGAAGTTGTGAAGATTATACTTGACAAACATGATGGTTCAGAACCTGAACCGAAGATCTTACTCTTATTGTAAAATGATCAAATTCAAGTTCTTTCACTTGATGAACTGATGATCATGTCAACAAAGGAACTGAAATACATTCACTATTTGCTAAGAGTTGAAGATGAAACTTCAAGGTTATGGTCAAACATGATTCTTGCCAATATCAGAAAAAAGATACTGGATGATGGTCAATATTAATTTGGATCATATATTCCAATATACATAAATTTCAAAAGGCAAGAAGTCAATATGACGAAAGGAGGAGCTATTATTGAAAATGTTCTTACACAGACACATAACCATGAATCCTGATGGTTCTAATGCTTGTTATGTGACACTAGACGAGTTGATGATTGAAAGAATTCCCATCATAAACTTAAGGGCTTCTATCTATCAACTGTCAAATTAATCTGGATATGGGAAAAACTAGAATATCATATTAGAAGAGATATTGTTTAAAAAGTTTGATGATAGATTTAAAGTTTTTGTTCAAAGATACTGTAGAGTTTATCAATAAATATAAAAATTAAAGTCTAAAATACAGTATGCTTTGTACTCTACAATTTGTCTCTTTGGTTTTTGGCACTAGACATTACTTTGGAATTTATGCTTATTCTGCAATGCATAAATTGGCGGAGAAATTTTAATAATTATCTATGTCAGGGACCGATTTATCAAGGCGTCAAGATCTGACAGAGGAATTAGGGTATGTTAAGCCAATCAGGATCTGTTTGACAGTCAGGATATGTCCTCGGCATTGAACTCCGCAAAAATACCCTTAATTGTACGGTTAACCATTATGGAAACTGCTTGTTTCTCATGAACAATGGTGTTCATGACTACAGTGCTCCAGAAATCGTTCAAGACATCCAGGTAGAGCTCTGGGTTTACAGTTAATCCTCCTGAAATATAGGAATCAGAAATGAACTTGACAAAGCACTTAAAGTTATCAGGTTCTTGAGTTGGATCCACAAAAGCCAGATAATTGGTTCCATCCTTGGGAATAACAGTTCTCATATTGTTAGCAACCATTAAAGAGTTTGGGTTTTAGTGGGTAAGTGATTTGAGAAAGAAAAAACTTGAAACGAAAGAGATTGGTGAAATTTTGCAGAAACTAGGTCAATTGAGATCTCAAAAGCGTAAAGATGGGTTATGTCGAGATGTCTGGGTATTTATAGGGTAGAGATGTGACTTGTCAAAAAGTGAATAATGAACTCTTAATATTTGCTTGTAGAGAAGTCTCATGACCTATAGAGAACTCAAGTATAGATGTCACTTTCTTGACTCTTATCGAGAACTAGATAGTGACTTATCGAGATGTTGTGCAAATACCCAGTTTGTCCTTATTGGATTAAATTATTCCAATTTATATTGAAGAACTCAACATAAAATTAGAATAGATTTTATATCAAAAAAAAATTTATCTTTTACTTAAGAATTTTGTATTTGATCTTGAACCTATATATTCATATATAGATATATATATATATATATATACGTGCATGCAAACTGTCTTTAACTACAAAATTACAAATAAATAAATAAATAAAACTCATACAAAACTTTGGTTAACACATATATAACTTAAATTAAAATACAATTACATATATTTACGATAATTAATTTTAAATATTCATAAAAAGTACGTGTAAATTCATATGTAATAAAGTTCTAATATGGTACAAAGACTATAATCTTACTATATGATACGGAGCTTAGTAGTTACATTTGCAAATCAACTCAAACTCATCGAGCTACAAACAAGTCAAGTTCATTTGAATCGAGTCGAGGTTAATTATTTTTAAAAAATGAAACGAGCTGATCAGAGTTTAACGACCGAAAGAATAGTAATGTTCAATATCGATTAATAAATTTTTTCTTATAATGATATAAACATTATCGATCTACACCTGTTTCTTAAATCTATATATATTTATTTTTGACGTCGAGGTTTAAGAATATGTCCAATTTTATTTTACACTATTTAGAAAATGCTAAATTTAGAAATCGTACATTACTTTTTAAATTATAGATGTCAAAATTTTATTATGTTCTAATATTTTACTAAAATCGGGTGTATGTAAATTACAGGTTATTTAATGATGTTCATGAAATTATGAAAAAATTGGAGACAAATAAATCATGATTACAATATTTGATAGTTCTCTCATGAAAAAATTAAGTGTTAAATTTTGAAATATGAACGATATTTCCATAATAATTAAATTATTAATAAACGATGAGAAACATATATTTACAAATATATTAATGATTAGTAATAATTTATGATTTGTAATATATATATCATTATAAATAATTTATTATAACCGAATTTTAACTGAGTTCGAGCTGATTCCGAGCTAAATTATTACCGAAACCGGAGTGAGTCCAAGCGATTTCGAGTTTAACGAGCCTAGTACTAGTTTAAAAGAAAAAAACTCGGCTTCACTCTTTTACTCATCCGAACTCATTTTCATGTTTAAGATCGTTTTGACTAAGGAGACGAGACGAACTGAGTTCACTTAAACGAGCCGATCTCCAGTATTGTTCATAATAACTCTGTTTATTTGTAGCCCTACTCATTAATAACTGTGGTATCAAGTTTTTCTTTTGTTGAGGTGGTTAGTATGTGTGAGCAAATCTTTACAAATTGACATTTGATTGCATCATCAATATTGTGCTAAATTAAAAATTAAACTATTTAAGTTTACCAACTAAGACTCACGATCCAAAATATTTTTATTTTATTTCTTCTCTAATTATTATTGTATTTTTATATTTATAAAAGACTGCTAGTAGTAGACTCGGTGAAAAACCCAATATTTTTCCAAATGAAATCTGAAGGAATAATAATTTGAAAAAATGTTCAAAAAATATTTTAGTTCATGTCTAAATTCTAAAGACAACATATGTTTTCAAGTTGGGCATCCTATGTTTTCATATTTGAACCATGCTTCTATTAGAGATTAGAGATGCTGGTGTACGAGAGGGGAAAATGGGAAAATAAGAAATATGAAGTGGAAGACCAAAGAAAGGAGGAGTAAATGAATGGTGTCTCATGGCTGTAGGAGAAGAGGAGCTAGAACAAGCTTACAATAAGGAATAAAAATGGAGAAATAGGTGGGACAAATATATTGATTAAATGTGAATAAAGTGATTTGTTTTAAAAAAAATTATTAGTTTGGATTCTCATTTTTCATGTGTCTCTTATCAAAACAAACTTATTTAAGGTAAATATACTATTTTTAATTTCATAATACATTTTAACAATTTGAGCTTTCCTCATTGTGATAAATTATCCTCTTTCCTAATATTTCTGAATACGGAAACGAAAAAGCTTGTCCTCATTGAAGATTAACTCAACATATATATTTTTTCTTCATAACTCCCACATAAATCATCAATCCTCGAGCTTACAATTATAGAAAAGTTAGGAGATATATCATACTGAATTCTAGAGTTTGTTTAGTATTGATCCGATTGAATATCAAATGTATAATCATCAAAATTAATAAAACACAAACTAAATAAACAATATATCATAATTTTCAAAATTAAAATAACAAAATTTGAATTAAAATAATAAATGTTATGAACAAAGACTATCAAAAAAGTCAAATTGACCCATGCTTTTAGAGATGGTGAGAGGGGCAAATTGGAAAATGAGGAATGTGTGAGTGGCATCTCCTGGCTAGAACAATCTTTCATGAGGTAATACATACAACAAGGAATAGAAATTGAGGAATAAGTGTACAAATATATTAAATTTGAATAAAGTAATTTTTTTCACTAAATTTCATTAGTTTGGATTCTCATTTTTTTCTAAATTTTCATTAGTTTGGATTCTCATTTTAATAAGTAAACTAATTGAAGGGAAATGTACTATTTTTCATTTCTTATTACATTTTAATAATTTAGGATTTCCTCATTATTGTGAATTATCTTCTTTCCTAATATTAGTGAATACGGAAAGAAAAAGGTATCTTCCTCATTGAAGATTAACTCAACATATATAATTTTTCTTCATCACTGCCACATATATCAGCAATCCTCAAACTTACAATTACAACTACTATTTTAATTAAACTGCTCTCGGGCAGAATCAACTGCTTAAGCACATTCTCCGCGGATCCTCCTTGCCAGCTGAATGTCCTTTGGCATTATTGTCACCCGCTTAGCATGAATTGAAGACAAGTTGGCATCATGGAATAGGCCTACCAGGTAGGCCTCCGATGCCTCCTGTAGAGCCAGGACTGCATGGCTCTGGAAACGCAAATCACTCTGTAACAACAAATTCACTATTGCAAATTAGAAATAAATTTGGCACATGCGATACACAAAGATAAGGTTTCTCTTGGGTAAAGTTATTTGAAAAAATATACTAAAAACTAATTAACCTTAATTCCTTGAGCAATTTCACGTACAAGCCTCTGGAATGGAAGTTTTAATATCAAAAGCTCAGTAGTCTTCTGATACTTACGGATCTCACTAAAGAAATTACTGTATGATTAGCCTTGCGCAACAACCAGGAAATGATGTTTCAATAAATAACATGAATTGATAAATATATACTGAAGGGCAACTGTTCCAGGGCGGTAACTATGTGGCTTCCTATAGGCACCAGTTGTTGGAGCACGCATACGAGCAACCTGTGATGGAGAACAAAACACAGAAATGTTAGGAGAAGATATATCAAGTTAGGAGAAGATAGATCATAATGTATTCTATTATAGGCATTTAATAAGATGTAACCTTGTGTGTGAGCCACTTTCGAGGAATCTTTCCTCCAATAGATTTACGAGCAGTTTGCTTGGTACCAGCCATCTAAAAATAAAATAAGAATGGTTTTCAATCAATACCTTTGATGAATACTATATGACATACATATAATTAGATAGATCACAATTCCTGGGAAGAAATTTAAATTGTACTTCATGTAGAGGAAAAAAATAAAGAGAAATGGTCACTTAATAAATTACTTAGGTATAATTCTTTTTCAAATATTTTGAGGTTTATTTTCTCTTTGTCACTTCCTAGTGGATGTATATAAAAGTTTGAAGAATAAATGGGGAGGGGGAAACTGTTTTTATATATGGGGCAGGGGGATTATGTTTTGATTTAACAGTTACAAGTTGCTAATGATGTGCATAGTAGTTTCTACATGAATTGAGGGCTCTTAAGTGTAGTTTTGTGAGTTCCCCCCCTCCATCTGACGGTCTATAATCAATCTTAAAGGTAGGTGCGGATCATAAATCCTACTCAACATGTTCTTATTGGAGTGTTCAAAAATATTTGGATCGAGGATCTTTTATAGATAAAATGGTAATAATTCTAAAATTAATAAAAATCTAGATGATTGTGTGCAAAATATGTAAAGATTTAAAAAGAATATTTTAATTTCTAAAAATAAGAGTCGATTTTTACAAATGGGCTTACTAATAACTAGACTAAATTCACCCGACTAATCACACTCGACCAATAAATTTTGATTATAAAATCCACTACAAATTATGTACAAACTTTTTTGGTTATTACATATATCACTCAAATTTAACATCATTTAACAATAAATGAGTAAATTTTGATTATTACATATATCACTTGAATTTAACATCATTTAACAATAAATGAGTAAAATTTTTAAAAATATTTACTATATACGTACAACATTTTCATAAAATTTCATAATTTATGAAAAAGTTGCAAAAATTTCTACGAAAGTCTCATATTTTCTTATAGCTATGCTCAACAAATACATAACTAGAGTTCAAACTCGTGTGTGTTAAACAATAGTTATGCATGTCTTGAATTCGTATCATATATAATTTTAAATTGGTATTATTAATAAAATCAAAATAAATTAACAATATTTTATAATTTCTGTACCCAATATTTTTTGGGTGAACTAATTTAGTATTGGCGAATGAGAAGGATATCGAAGAAATAAATTATATTTATTTATTATAATTTAAGTTATTAGTGAATAAATGATGTTTAACGCGTGTTATATAAGTAGAATCAAAAAAATTGTAATCTTGTACTTAAGAATTTTGTATTTGATCTTAAACCTATATATTCATATATAGATATATATATATATATAGGTGCATGCAAACTATCTTTAACTACAAAATTTAAAAAAAATAAAAAAATAAAACTCATATAAAACTTTGGTTAACACATATATAACTTAAATTAAAATACAATTACATATATTTTACGACAATTAATTTTAAATATTCATAAAAAGTACGTGTAAATTCATATGTAATAAAGTTCTAATATGGTACAAAGACTATAATCTTACTATATGACACAGAGCTTAGTAGTTACATTTGCAAATCAAATCAAACTCATTGAGCTGCAAACAAGTCAAGTTCTTTCTGAACCGAGCTGAGGTTAATTATTTTTAAAAAAATGAAACAAGATGATCAGAGTTTAACGACCGAAAGAATAGTAATGTTCAATATTGATTAATAAACTTAAATCTATATATATTTATTTTTGACGTCGAGGTTTAAGAATATGTACAATCTTATTTTACACAATTTAGAAAATGCTAATTTTAGAAATCGTAAATTACTTTTTAAAATATAGATGTCAAAATTTTATTATGTTCTAATATTTTACTAAAATCGGGTGTATGTAAATTACAGGTTATTTAATGATGTTCATGAAATTATGAAAAAATTGGAGACAAATAAATCATGATTACGATGTTTGATAGTTCTCTTATGAAAAAATTAAGCGTTAAATTTTGAAGTATGAACGACATTTCCATAATAATTAAATTATTAATAAACGACGAGAAAAATATATTTATAAATATATTAGTGATTAGTAATAATTTATCATTTGTAATATATATCATTATAACTAATTTATTATAACAGAATTTTAACTGAGTTCGAGCTGATTCCGAGCTAAATTATTACCGAAAACGGAGTGAGTCCAAGCGATTTCGAGTTTAACGAGCCTAGTACTAGTTTAAAAGAAAAAAGCTCGGCTTCACTCTTTTACTCATCCGAACTCATTTTCATGTTTAAGATCGTTTTGACTAAGGAGACGAGACGAACTGAGTTCACTTAAACGAGCCGATCTCTAGTATTGTTCATAATAACTCTGTTTATTTGTAGCCCTACTCATGAATAACTGTGGTATCAAGTTTTTCTTTTGTTGAGGTGGTTAGTATGTGTGAGCAAATCTTTACAAATTGACATTTGATTGCATCATCAATATTGTGCTAAATTCAAAATTAAACTATTTAAGTTTACTAACTAAGACTCACGATCCAAAATATTTTTACTTTATTTCTTCTCTAAAAATTATTGTATTTTTATATTTATAAAAGACTAGTAGTAGTAGACTCGGTCAAAAACCCAATTTTTCATCAAATAAAATCTGAAGGAATAATAATTTGAAAAAAATGTTCAAAAAATATTTTAGTTCATGTCCAAATTCTAAAGACAACATATGTTTTCAAGATCGGCATCCTATGTTTTCTGATTTGAATCATGCTTCTATTAGAGATGCTGGTGTAGGAGAGGGGCAAATGGGAAAATAAGAAATATGTAGTGCCAGACCAAAGAAAGGAGGAGTAAATGAATGGTAATCTCATGGTTGTAGGAGAAGAGGAGCTAGAACAAGCTTACAATAAGGAATAAAAATGGAGGAATAGGTGGGACAAATATATTGATTAGATGTGAATAAAGTGATTTGTTTTAAAAAAAAATTATTAGTTTGGATTCTCCTTTTTCATGTGTCTCTTATCAAAACAAACTTATTTAAGGTAAATATACTATTTTTAATTTCATAATACATTTTAACAATTTCAGATTTCCTCATTGTGATAATATATCTTGTTTCCTAATATTATTGAATACCAAAAGGAAAAAGCATGTCCTCATTGAAGATTAACTCAACATATATATTTTTTCTTCATAACTCCCACATAAATCATCAATGCTCAAACTTACAATTATAGAAAATTTGGAGAAGAGAGATATACTGAATTCTATTATAGGCATTTAATAAGATATGTAACCTTGTGTGCCAGCTGCTTTCTCTTAACCTTTCATCCACTAGATTTACTAGGGGGTTTGCTAAAATAAGAATGGTTTTCAATCAATACCTCTTATGAATACTAAATGGCATACAAATAATTAGATAGATCAAAATACCTAGGAAGAACTTTAAACTGTACTTCATATACAGGAAAAAATTAAAAGAGAAATAATCACTTAAATTACCTAATTATAATTCTTCTTCAAATATTTTGATATTTATTTCTTGTTTATCACTTCCTAATGAAGATGTATATAAAAGTTTGAACGAACAAATGGGGATGGGGAAACCACCATCTGACGGTCTATAATCAATCTTAAAGCTAGGGTAGGGATCATAAACTCCATTCGATCAACGTGTTTTTATTGGAGTCTTCAAAAATATTTGGATTGTAGTTCTTTTTTTTAATAAAATGGTAATAATTCTAAAATTAAAGGAAAGATAGATGATTGTGTGCAAAACATATTAAGATTTATACATGGTACAAATTTTGTTGGTTATTACATATATCACCTGAGTTTAACATCATTTAATAATAAATGAGTACAATTTTTAAAAATATTTATTTTATTCATACAACATTTTTAGAATATTTTATAATTTATTAATAGTTCCAAAACTTTCTACGAAATTATGATATTTTCTTATAGTCAGTGCTCAAAAAATACATAACTAGAGTTCACATTTGTGTGTATTAAAGAATAGTTATACATGTGTTCAATTCATATAATATATATAATTTTAGATTGGTATTATTATGAAAATGATAATAAATTAACAATATTTCATAATTTTGTACCCAATGGGTGATAGATAAAGAAAATTGAGAAGTATATAACATTAATTAAAATAAATTAGTAACGGCTAAGCACACATCTATATTAAAGAAATGATTTTTTTAAGAAAAATAAAATATCATATTACAATACAAGAAAAACGAGTATTTCCTACCGAGGAATTGATAGGAAATGCCCCAAAATCGATAGGAAATGACGAAATTCCTAGGTGGGAAATAACATCGGTGAGAAATGAGTATGATCACAGTGAACATGGCCCCACATGTTGATTTGGACAGCCACATGTCGAGGATCCACATGCCAAGTAAGACGCGAATTCTTCAAGAAGTTGTAGGAGATGAAGCATACTTGTGGTTTGACTGGATATGGTGACAATGATGCCCCAGCTTTGAAGAAGACAAACATTGAAATTGGCATGGCCGATGCTATTAACGCATGCTTCTTACATTATTCTTAAAAAAATTAGGCTTTGATTACTAATGTTTTTGATTTTCCTATTGTTTACTGAAATCCTTTGGATTGGTTTGGTAATGAAAAATATGTATTGGTTAATCAAATGCAATACTATTGGTTGGTTTTTGATTTTATCTATTTTTTTGTATGTATATAATTTAGTCAGTCAAATATTTAACATCAGTTTATATAACTATAAATTATGTATAAAATGTTTATATACATAATAAATGTTTTTAAAAAATTGATATAAAAAGCCCATTCTCTACAGCTACGAAAACATCAGTTTTTAAATAACCAGATATTAGTTTATAGCTAATGTATATTAACCAGACATCGCCTAAAACCGATGTTTATGTACATATTTGACATCAATATTTGCAAGGAGCTGATGCCTGGGGTGATTTTTAACAACGATTCGGGACCGACGTGAAATCGAAGGAACTGATATCTGGGATGACATTTCATATCAGTTTTGGACTGATGTGAAAAAAAATACTTTTATCTACACCCGTGTAGACATTGGTTTTGAAGGAAATAGACATCAGTTCAGAACTGGTGTATATTGATCTTTTTCTAGTAGTATTTATGGATCATCACAGGCAACTAAGCCTTCTAAGTCAAATCTTGATTTAAAGCTCAAAGGCATAGTTCCTGACACTAATTTTGATGTTCCTGAGAAATATTCTGGTGATGATGCTGAGTCTGATGATTCTGATGATGATGATAATCCTGATGATGCTGCTCTGAAAGCTGGAATAAAAGTATCTAAATTGTCTATTTTTGGTTCATCATCTGGTCATGCTCCCACTCTTAATACTCTTAGGGCTTATGAATGGAATCACTCTTGGGACTACCAAGTGAGAAGATCTCTCTAGAATCTGCTCAGACTTTAGTTGATCATTCTGTTCATTTGGTTTCTAATTCTGATATGAGAGCATCTATCAATGCCACAACAGTTTTAGTTAAAGGATTGCATTCTTCTGTCTCTACACTCAAGAAAGATAATGTTGATCTTAGAGAAAATATTGTTGATTTTTCAGTGATTATTAAAGGAACAAACAAACATAATGGCTTGATCAAGAGGATGTTCAACATGGAAGCTAAGCAGGATCAAATTTCTGAGAAGCTCGCAGCTCTGGAAGTAAGTCAGACTACAACAAATTCTAAGTTGTATGTTATTCTCTCTCTTCTACCAAGTCTAGATGCCAAAAGGGGGAGATAGTACCAAAGACAAAGTGTCAACCTGAATCAGTTTTGAGGAGAATACCAATTCCGATGATGGTGATAAGCAAGCAAAGAAGACCTCTGATGTTGTGATAGTTCAAACTGGAACTGGAATTCAAAATCAAACTACACAGTCAACTCAAGTCTCTAAGGGTAGATCACATTGATCTAATTTAGAAACTGCTCTTGTTACTCCAAGTTCAATTCCTGACAACAAAGAAACAAGTTCTGATTCTTTTCCTGACACTAATAGAGTGATAGTAACTCCTCATTCTGTTGAAATTGAAGAAGAAGAAATTCTATTTCGAGTGGATTTATAGATTCTTTCTGCTTATTGTGAAGCCTTTAATGCTGAAAACTTCAAGGAAGAAGAAATGGTTTTTGACAGAGAAGAAAGAGCACGTGAAGGAAAAATCAGAATTGTTGTTGACAAAGCAAATCAAGCATACAGGAGGAACATGCGTAAAAGACCTGAAACAAATAGATGGGGGAGTACAGATAAGAAGTTTTTACATGAAAGAGCAGAAAGAAAAGCTCAAGTATTTCCAAAAATCAAGAACCAATATAAACTCTTGTTGATAGTCCTGGTCAGGAAGTAATTGTTGATCATATGGAAAGACTTGAAGTTGTGAAGATTATATTTGACAAACATGATGGTTCAGAACCTGAACAGAAGATCTTACTCTTATTGCAAAATGATCAAATTCAAGTTCTTTCACTTGATGAACTGATGATCATGTCAATAAAGGAACTGAAATACATTCACTATTTGCTAAGAGTTGAAGATGAAACTTCAAGGTTATGGTCAAACATGATTCTTACCAATATCAGAAAAAAAGATACTGGATGATGGTCAATATTAATTTGGATCATATATTCCTACATACATAAATTTCAAAAGGCAAGAAATCAATATGACGAAAGGAGGAGCTATTATTGAAAATGTTCTTACACAGACACATAACCATGAATCCTGATGGTTCTAATGCTTGTTATGTGACACTGGACGAGTTGATGATTGAAAGAATTCCCATCATAAACTTAAGTGCTTCTATCTATCAACTGTCAAATTAATCTGGATATGGGAAAAACTAGAATATCAGATTAGAAGAGATATTGTTGAAAAAGTTTGATGATAGATTTAAAGTTTTTGTTCAAAGATACTGTAGAGTTTATCAATAAATATAAAAATTAAAGTCTAAAATACAGTATGCTTTGTACTCTACAATTTGTCTCTTTGGTTTTTGGCACTAGACATTACTTTGGAATTTATGCTTATTCTGCAAAGCATAAATTGGCGGAGAAATTTTAATAATTATCTATGTCAGGGATCGATTTATCAAGGTGTCAAGATCTAACAGAGAAATCAGGATATGTTAAGCCAATCAGGATATGTTTGACAGTCAGGATATGTCAAGCCGTCAGGATAAGATTACTATTAGGATCTGAGTGGATAAGTCAATTCTGCGAGATAAATCATGAGGTGTTGATTTATAGGATCGTAGTTGATTTAGATATGTATAAAAAGTAGAAGAGTTATACCGTAACATATCTTGTAATTGATAGGGATTGATTGTAGCTATGTAGTATATAAACACAGAACAGGTTCACACTTTATGTGTGGTGCTTAACTCGAGTATTCGCATAAATATTTTCATAGCCAGTTTCCTGCATGTGAATGCCCTGGTTATGGAGTCAAAAACAAATTACCATTCCCTCCTCAAGTTTTTCTTGTTTAGCCTGGACATGTCCATCTTTTCAATATAGTTCATAAAGTCTATGAATTCAACCAATTCCTAAGTTGTGGGAGCTTCAACAAAGTTGTCTATAGGAATACACAGGACCTTGTTCATGTCCTCGACATTGAACTCCACAGAAATACCCCTAATTGTACGGTTAACCATTATGGAAACTGCTTGATTCTCATGAACAATAGAGTTCATGACTACAGTGCTCCAGAAATTGTTCAAGACATCCAGGTAGAGCTCTGGTTTACAGTTAATCCTCCTGAAATATAGGAATCAGAAATGAACTTGACAAAGTACTTAAAGTTATCGGGTTCTTGAGTTGGATCCACAAAAGCCAGATAATTGGTTCCATCCTTGGGAATAACAGCTCTCACATTGTTAGCAAGCATTAAAGTGTTTGGGTTTTAGTGGGTAAGTGATTTGAGAAAGAAAAAACTTGAAACGAAAGAGATTGGTGAAATTTTGCAGAAACTAGGTCAATTGAGATCTCAAACGCGTAAAGAGGGGTTATGTCGAGATGTCTGGGTATTTATAGGGTAGAGATGTGACTTGTCAAAAAGTGAATAATGAGCTGTTAATATTTGCTTGTAGAGAAGTCTCATGACCTATAGAGAGCTCAAGTCCAGATGTCATTTTCTTGACTCTTATCGAGAACTAGATAGTGACTTATCGAGATGTTGTACAAATACCCAGTTTGTCCTTATTGGATTAAATTATTCCAATTTATATTGAAGAACTCAACATTAAATTAGAATAGATTTTATATCAAAAGTATTTTACTAAAATAATTTGTTGAATTAAACAATTTCATTTCTGAGTTATTGATAAGTATATCGAGATCTCTACAATGTTTGTCGAGAATTAATAAAATGACTTATCGAGATATTCATCAAGAAGTCATAGAGACTTATCGAGAACTCTATCGAGAAGTCAAAAAATGATTAATCGACAATTCATTTAGACTTATCGACAACTCGATTCTCTACATACTTTTGATATGCCTTATATATATCCTACATTAATTTCATATATTAATGATGTGATCTAACATTTAGACAGTTCCTCTTAGAATCAAAAAAATTCCAAGTTAAATTTTATTTGAAAAAATAATATACAGGGAATTCTAAAATATTTAGAGATCATATTTCAGCTAATTTCTAATTAAATTAAATTGTTTTTAATTTATCAGGAATTAATCTGCTACAACTAGTTAGCTGAGTTCTTTCCTTTAGGTCGAAGAATTTAACATATCAATCTCACTTATAAGTCTAGTGAAAGTTGCTTCATCTAAAGGTTTAGTGAAAATTTGAGCTAACTATTTTTCTGTTGGAACAAAAATAAGTTTAATAGTACCTTAATGAATATGCTTAGTTCTAGAATGATTGACTGGATTAGCCAGAATAGATATTGCACTAGTATTGTCACACATGATTCGAATCTTTTGTAACATTAGGCCATAATCCATCAGTTAGTTTCTATCCCAAAGCACTTGAGAACAACAACTTCCAGCAGCTATATATTCAGCTTCACTTTCATCAAGGCATTCCAAGTTTGGATACTTGTCATCATCAAATGTTGCATCTATGTTTTCCATTATTTTCTTTGCACTAGCACATAGACTCTGTTGGCATTCCAAATATCCCTGAAAAATAGCTTCAAATACTTTAAAGTCAAATTTTCCAACATATTCAGAGTTGTCTTTTAGCATAACGCATTTGCTTCCAAACACATGAAGATGTTTAATAGTAGGCTTCCTTTTCGACAAAATTGAGTAGGGTGACTTGCCAATGTTTTTGTTGAGTAGATATCTATTTTGAGTGTAACATGTTGTGTTAAAAGTTTCTTTTCAAAAATTTGTTGGCAGTTTGGCATCTTGCTAGCCAGCAGCCTCAACTAGAGTTCTAAATTCTAAAGACAACATATGTTTTCAAGTTGGGCATCCTATGTTTTCATATTTGAACCATGCTTCTATTAGAGATACTGGTGTACGAGAGGGGAAAATGGGAAAATAAGAAATATGAAGTGGAAGACCAAAGAAAGGAGGAGTAAATGAATGGCGTCTCATGGCTATAGGAGAAGAGGAGCTAGAACAAGCTTATAATAAGGAATAAAAATGGAGGAATAGGTGGGACAAATATATTGATTAAATGTGAATAAAGTGATTTGTTTTAAAAAAAATTATTTGTTTGGATTCTCATTTTTCATGGGTCTCTTATCAAAACAAACTTATTTAAGGTAAATATACTATTTTTAATTTCATAATACATTTTTAACAATTTCAGCTTTCCTCGTTGTGATAAATTATCCTCTTTCCTAATAATTTTGAATACCAAAAGGAAAAAGCTTGTCCTCATTGAAGATTAACTCAACATATATATTTTCTTCATAACTCCCATATAAATCATCAATCCTCAAGCTTACAATTATAGAAAAGTTAGGAGAAGATAGATCATACGAATTTTATTATAGGCATTTAATAAGATATGTAACCTTGTGTGCCAGCGCCTTTCTCTTAACCTTTCATCCACTAGATTTACTAGGGGGTTTGCTTGGTATCAGCCATCTACAAATAAAATAAGAATGGTTTTCAATCAATACCTCTTATGAATACTAAATGACATACAAATAATTAGATAGATCAAAATGCCTAGGAAGAACTTTAAACTGTACTTCATATACAGGAAAAAATTAAAAGAGAAATAATCACTTAAATTACCTAGTTATAATTCTTCTTCAAATATTTTGAGATTTATTTCTTGTTTATCACTTCCTAATGAAGATGTATATAAAAGTTTGAAGGAACAAATGGGGATGGGAAAACCTCCATGTGACCGTCTATAATCAATCTTAAAGCCAGGGTAGGGATTATTTCTTTGGATTCTCATTTTTCATGTGTCTCTTATGAAAACAAACTTATTTAAGATAAATATACTATTTTTAATTTCATAATACATTTTAACAATTTTAGATTTCCTCATTGTGATAAATTATCCTCTTTCCTAATATTATTGAATACCAAAAGGAAAAAGCATGTCCTTGTTGAAGATTAACTCAACATATATATTTTTTCTTCATAACTCCCACATAAATCATCAATCCTCAAACTTACAATTATAGAAATGTTAGGAGAAGATATATCATACTGAATTCTATTATAAGCAATAATGTCATAGAATTCTATTATAGGCATTTAATAAAATATGTAACCTTGTGTGCCGGTGGCTTTCTCTTAACCTTTCATCCACTAGATTTACTAGGGGATTTGCTTGGTATTAGCCATCTACAATAAGGAATAAAAATGGAGCAATAGGTGGGACAAATATATTGATTAGTTCGATGTGAAGAAAGTGAATTTTTTTAAAAAAAATTATTAGTTTGGATTCTCAATTTTCATGTGTCTCTTATCAAAACAAACTTATTTAAGGTAAATATACTATTTTTAATTTCATAATACATTTTAACAATTTCAGATTTTCTCATTGTGATAAATTATCCTCTTTCCTAATATTATTGAATACCAAAAAGAAAAAGCATGTCCTCATTGAAGATTAACTCAACATATATATTTTTTCTTCATAACTCCCACATAAATCATCAATCCTCAAACTTACAATTATAGAAAAGTTAGGAGAAGATAGATCATATTGAATTCTAGAGTTTGTTTAGTATTGATCCGGTTGAATATCAAATTGATAATCATCAAAATTAATAAAACACAAACTAAATAAACAATATATCATAATTTTCAAAATTAAAATTACAAGATTTGAATTAAAATAATAAATGTTATGAGCAAAGACTATCAAAAAAGTCAGAATTGACCCATGCTTTTAGAGATGGTGAGACGGGCAAATTAGAAAATGAGGAATGTGTGGGTGGCATCTCCTGGCTAGAACAATCTTTGAGGAGGTGATACATACAACAAGGAATAAAAATTGAGGAATAAGGGTACAAATATATTAAATTTGAATAAAGTAATTTTTTCTCTAAATTTCATTAGTTTGGATTCTAATTTTTTTCTAAATTTTCATTAGTTTGGATTCTCATTTTAATAAGTAAACTAATTAAAGGTAAATGTACTATTTTTAATTTCTTATTACATTTTAATAATTTAGGATTTCCTTATTATGGTGATTTATCTTCTTTCCTAATATTAGTGAATACCAAAAGAAAAAGGTATCATCATCATTGAAGATTAACTCAACATATATAATTTTTCTTCATCACTCCCACATATATCAGCAATCCTCAAACTTACAATTACAACTACTATTTTAATTACACTGCTCTCCGGCAGAATCAACTGCTTAAGCACACTCTCCGCGGATCCTCCTTGCCAGCTGAATGTCCTTTGGCATTATTGTCACCCGCTTAGCATGAATTAAACACAAGTTGGCATCATGGAGTAGGCCTCCGATGCCTCCTGTAGAGCCAGGACTGCATGGCTCTGGAAACGCAAATCACTCTGTAACAACAAATTCACTATTGCAATTTAGAAATAAATTTGGCACATGCTATACACAAAGATAAGGTTTCTCTTGGGTAAAGTTATTTGAAAAAATATACTAAAAACTAATTAACCTTAATTCCTTGAGCAATTTCACGTACAAGCCTCTGGAATGGAAGTTTTAATAACAAAAGCTGAGTAGTCTTCTGATACTTACGGATCTAACTACAAGAAATTACTGTATGATTAGCCTTGGGCAACAACCAGGAAATGATGTTTCAATAATAACATGAACTGATAAATATATACCGAAGGGCAACTGTTCCAGGGCGGTATCTATGTGGCTTCCTATAGGCACCAGTTGTTGGAGCACGCATACGAGCAACCTGTGATAGAGAACAAAACACAGAAATTTTAGGAGAAGATATATCAAGTTAGGAGAATATAGATCATAATGTATTTTATGATAGGCATTTAATAAGATGTAACCTTGTGTGTGAGCTGCTTTCGAGGAACCTTTCCTCCACAAGATTTACGAGCAGTTTGCTTGGTACGAGCCATCTAAAAATAAAATAAGAATGGTTTTCAATCAATACCTTTGATGAATACTATATGACATACATATAATTAGATAGATCAGATTTCATGGGAAAAACTTTAAACTGTACTTTATATATATAGAGGAAAAAAATAAAGAGAACGTTCACTTAATAAATTACCTAGCTATAATTCTTCTTCAAATATTTTGAGGTTTATTTTCTCTTTATCACTTCCTAGTGAAGATGTATATAAAAATTTGAAGAACAAATGGGGAGGGGGAAACTGTTTTTATATATGGGGCAGGGGGATTATGTTTTGATTTAACAGTTACAAGTTGCTAATGATGTGCTTAGTAGTTTCTACATGAATTGACCGCTCTTAAGTGTAGTTTTTTGAGTTCCCCGCCCCTCCATCTGACGGTCTATAATCAATCTTAAAGGTAGGTGCAGATCATAAATCCTACTCAACGTGTTCTTATTGGAGTGTTCAAAAATATTTGATGGAGGATCTTTTATAGATAAAATGGTAATAATTCTAAAATTAATAAAAATCTAGATGATTGTATGCAAAATATGCAAAGATTTAAAAAGAATATTTTAATTTCTAAAAATAATAGCAGATTTTTACAAATGGGCTTACTAATAACTAGACTAAATTCACCCGAGTAATCACCCTCGACCAATAAATTTTGATTATAAAATCCGGTACAAACTTTTTTATGTACAAACTTTTTTGGTTATTACATATATTACTAGAATTTAACATCATTTAACAATAAATGAGTAAATTTTGGTTATTACATATATCACTTGAATTTAACATCATTTAACAATAATTGAGTAAAATTTTTAAAAAAATTTACTATATACGTACAACATTTTCATAACATTTCATAATTTATGAAAAAGTTGCAAAAATTTCTACGAAAGTCTCATATTTTCTTATAGTTATGCTCAACAAATACATAACTAGAGTTCAAACTCGTGTGTGTTAAACAATAGTTATGCATGTGTTGAATTCATATCATATATAATTTTAAATTGGTATTATTAATAAAATCAAAATAAATTAACAATATTTTATAATTTTTGTACCCAATATTTTTTGGGTGAACTGATAAAGAAAATTGAAAAGTATATAATATTAATTTAACAAAATTTTAGTAATGACTAAGCACACTTCTATATTAAAGAAATAAACTTTTGGTTTTTTGAAGAAAAATAAAATATTATATTATGTACCCTAATTTAATATTGGCGAATGAGAATGATATCGAAGAAATAAATTACATTTATTTATTAAAATTTAAGTTATTAGTGAATAAATGATGTTTAACCGGGTTATATAAGTAGAATTAAAAAAATTGTAATCTTGTACTTAAAAATTTTGTATTTGACCTTGAACCTATATATTCATATATAGATATATATATATAGGTGCATGCAAACTGTCATTAACTACAAAATTACAAAAAAATAAATAAATAAAACTCATATAAAACTTTGGTTAACACGTATATAAGTTAAATTAAAATACAATTACATAAATTTACTACAATTAATTTTAAATATTCATAAAAAGTACGTGTAAATTCATATGTAATAAAGTTCTAATATGGTACAAAGACTATAATCTTACTATATGATACGGAGCTTAGTAGTTACATTTGCAAATCAAATCAAACTCATCGAGCTGCAAACAAGTCAAGTTCTTTCTGAACCGAGCCGAGGTTAATTATTTTTAAAAAAATGAAACGAGATGATCACAGTGTAACGACCGAAAGAATAGTAATGTTCAATATCGATTAATAAACTTTTTCTTATAATGATATAAACATTATCGATCTACACCTGTTTCTTAAATATATATATATATATTTATTTTTGACGTCGAGGTTTAAGAATATGTCCAATTTTATTTTACACTGTTTAGAAAATGCTAATTTTAGAAATCGTACATTACTTTTTAAAATATAGATGTCAAAATTTTATTATGTTCTAATATTTTACTAAAATCGGGTGTATCTAAATTACAGGTTATTTAATGATGTTCATGAAATTATGAAAAAATTGAAGACAAATAAATCATGATTACAATGTTTGATAGTTCTCTTATGAAAAAATTAAGCGTTAAATTTCGAAATATGAACGACATTTCCATAATAATTAAATTATTAATAAACGACGAGAAAAATATATTTATAAATATATTAGTGATTAGTAATAATTTATCATTTGTAATATATATCATTATAAATAATTTATTATAACAGAATTTTAACTGAGTTCGAGCTGATTCCGAGCTAAATTATTACCGAAACCGGACTGAATCCAAGCAATTTCGAGTTTAACGAGCCGAGTACTAGTTTAAATGAAAAAAGCTCGGCTTCACTCTTTTACTCATCCGAACTCATTTTCATGTTTAAGATCGTTTTGACTAAGGAGACGAGACGAACTGAGTTCACTTAAACGAGCCGATCTCCACTATTGTTCATAGCTAACTCTGTTTATTTATAGCTAACTCTGTTTATTTATCGCCTACTCATGAATAACTGTGGTATCAAGTTTTTCTTTTGTTGAGGTGGTTAGTGTGTGAACAAATCTTTACAAATTGACATTTGATTGCATCATCAATCAAATTCAAAATCAAACTATTTAAGTTTACTAACTAAGACTCACGATCCATAATTTTTTACTTTATTTATTCTCTAAATATTATTGTATTTTTATATTTATAAAAGACTGGTAGTAGTAGACTCGGTCAAAAACCCAATATTTCACCAATTAAAATCTGAAGGAATAATAATTTGAAAAAAATGTTCAAAAAATAATTTAGTTTATGTCCAAATTCTAAAGACAACATATGTTTTCAAGATCGGCATCCTATGTTTTCAGATTTGAACCATGTTTCTATTAGAGATGCTGGTATAGGAGAGGGGCAAATGGAAAAATAAGAAATATGCAGTGGCAGACCAAAGAAAGGAGGAGTAAATGAATGGTGTCTCATGGTTGTAGGAGAATAGGAGCTAGAACAAGCTTGCAATAAGGAATAAAAATGGAGGAATAGGTGGGACAAATATATTGATTAGATGTGAATAAAGTGATTTATTTTAAAAAAAAATATTAGTTTGGATTCTCATTTTTCATGTGTCTCTTATCAAAACAAACTTATTTAAGGTAAATATACTATTTTTAATTTCATAATACATTTTAACAATTTCAAATTTCCTCATTGTGATAAATTATCTTTTTTCCTAATATTATTGAATACCAAAAGGAAAAAGCATGTCCTCATTGAAGATTAACTCAACATATATATTTTTTTCTTCATAACTCCCACATAAATTATCAATCCTCAAACTTACAATTATAGAAAAGTTAGGAGAAGAGAGATCATACTGAATTCTTCTCTTAACCTTTCATCCACTAGATTTACTACGGGGTTTGCTTGGTATCAGCCATCTACAAATAAAATAAGAATGGTTTTCAATCAATACCTCTTATGAATACTAAATGACATACAAATAATTAGATAGATCAAAATGCCTAGGAAGAACTTTAAACTGTACTTCATATAAGGAAAAAATTAAAAGAGAAATAATCATTTAAATTACCTAGTTATAATTCTTCTTCAAATATTTTGATATTTATTTCTTGTTTATCACTTCCTAATGAAGATGTATATAAAAGTTTGAACGAACAAATGGGGATGGGGAAACCTCCATCTGACGGTCTATAATCAATCTTAAAGCTAGGGTAGGGATCATAAACTCCATTTGATCAACGTGATTCTATTGGAGTCTTAAAAAATATTTGGATTGTGGATCTTTTTTTAATAAAATGGTAATAATTCTAAAATTAAAGAAAATATAGATGATTGTGTGCAAAACATACTAAGATTTATACATGGTACAAATTTTGTTGGTTATTACATATATCACTTGAGTTTAACATCATTTAATAATAAATGAGTAAAATTTTGAAAAACTTTTATTTTATACATACAACATTTTTAGAATATTTCATAATTTATTAAAAAATTGCAAAACTTTCTAAGAAATTATGATATTTTCTTATAGCTAGTGCTCAAAAAATACATAACTAGAGTTGCCGGCAAGGGTTGGCTCAGTTGGTTAAAGAGAGGAAAACTAACCTCTTGGTCACAGGTTCGAATCTCACGGGAGGAGAATTTATGATTATACCTCCCGATCCAGAGCTTGTCGCTTAAATGCGGTTTACCTTGATTCACGTGATTTGCAGGCTATTACGTGAACCCGTAGGGTTTACCTAGTGCGCACCCGAAGGATAGCGGCTGCGGGTTACCTACGATAAAAAAAATACATAACTAGAGTTCACATTTGTTTGTATTAAAGAATAGTTATACATGTGTTCAATTCATATAATATATATAATTTTAGATTGGTATTAAATAGAAAATGATAATAAATTAACAATATTTCATAATTTTGTACCCAAAGGGTGAATAGATAAAGAAAATTGAGAAGTATATAACATCAATTAAAAAAAATTAGTAACGGTTAAGCACACATCTATATTAAAGAAATGATTTTTTTAAGAAAAAAAAATATCATATTACAAAACAAGAAAAACGGGTATTTCCTACCGAGGAATTGGTAGGAAATGCCCCAAAATTGATAGGAAATGACGAAATTCCTAGGTGGGAAATAACATCGGTGAGAAATGAGTATGATCACAGTGAACATGGCCCCACATGTTGATTTGGATAGCCATATGTCGAGGACCTAGATGCCAAGTAAGACGCGAATTTTTCAAGAAGTTGTAGGAGATGAAGCATGCTTGTGGTTTGACTGGATATGGTGACAATGATGCCCCAGCTTTGAAGAAGACAAACATCGAAATTGGCATGGCCGATGCTATTAACGCATGCTTCTGACATTATTCTTAAGAAAATTAGGCTTTGATTACTAATGTTTTTTATTTTCCTATTGTTTACTGAAATCCTTTGGATTGGTTTGGTAATGAAAATTATGTATTGGTTAATCAAATGCAATACAATTGGTTGGTTTTTGATTTTATCTATTTTTTGTATGTATATAATTTAATCAGTCAAATATTTAACATCAGTTTATATAACTATAAATTATGTATAAAATGTTTATCTACATAATAAATATTTTTAAAAAATTGATATAAAAAGCCCATTCTCTACAGCTATGAAAATATTAGTTTTTAAATAACCAGACATTAGTTTATAGCTGATGTATTTTAACCAGATATGGCCTAAAACCGATGTTTATGTACATATATGACATCAGTATTTGCAAGGAGCTGATGTCTGGGGTGATTTTTAACAACGATTCGGGACGGATGTGAAATCGAAGGAACTGATATCTGGGATGACATTTCATATCAGTTTTGGACCGATGTAAAAAAAATACTTTTCTCTACACCCGTGTAGACATTGGTTTTGAAGGAAATAGACATCAGTTCAGAACTGGTGTATATTGATCTTTTTCTAGTAGTATTTCAGTATCATCACAGGAAACTAAGCCTTCTAAGTCAAATCGTGATTTAAAGCTCAAAGGCATAGTTCCTGACACTAATTTTGATGTTCCTGAGTAATATTCTGGTGATGATGCTGATTCTGATGATGATGATAATCCTGATGATGCTGCTCTGAAAGTTCGAATAGAAGTATCTAAATTGTCTATTTTTGGTTCATCATCTGGTCATGCTCCTACTCTTAATACTCATAGGGCTTATGAATGGAATCACTCTTGGGACTACCAAGTGAGAAGATCTCTCTGGAATCTGCTCAGACTTTAGTTGATCATTCTGTTCATTTGGTTTCTAATTTTGATATCAAAGCATCTATCAATGCCACAACAGTTTTAGTTAAAGGATTGCATTCTTCTGTCTCTACACTCAAGAAAGATAATGTTGATCTTAGAGAAAATATTGTTGATTTTTCAGTGATTATTAAAGGAACAAACAAACATAATGGCTTGATCAAGAGGATGTTCTGCATGGAAGCTAATCAGGATCAAATTTCTGAGAAGCTCGCAGCTCTGGAAGCAAGTCAGACTACAACAAATTCTAAGTTGGATGTTATTCTCTCTCTTCTACAAAGTCTAGATGCCAAAAAGGGGGAGATAGTACCAAAGATAAAGTGTCAACCTGAATCAGTTTCGAGGAGAATACCAATTCCGATGATGGTTATAAGCAAGCAAAGAAGACCTCTGATGTTGTGATAGTTCAAACTGGAACTGGAATTCAAAATCAAACTACACAGTCAACTCAAGTCTCTAAGGGTAGATCACATGGATCTAATTTAGAAACTGCTCGTGTTACTTCAAGTTCAATTCCTGACAACAAAGAAACAAGTTCTGATTCTTTTCCTGATACTGATAGAGTGATAGTAACTCCTCATTCTGTTAAAATTGAAGAAGAAGAAATTCTATTTCGAGTGGATTTACAGATTCTTTCTGCTTATTGTGAAGCCTTTAATGCTGAAAACTTCAAGGAAGAAGAAATGGTTTTTGATAGAGAAGAAAGTGCACGGGAAGGAAAAATCAGAATTGCTGTTGACAAAGCAAATCAAGCATACAGGAACATGCGTAAAAGACCTGAAATGAATAGATGGAGGAGTACAGATAAGAAGATGTTACATGAAAGAGCAGAAAGAAAAGCTCAAGTATTTCCAAAAATCAAGAACCAATATAAACTCTTGCTGATAGTCCTGGTCAGGAAGTAATTGTTGATCATCTGGAAAGACTTGAAGTTGTGAAGCTTATACTTGACAAACATGATGGTTCAGAACCTGAACCGAAGATCTTACTCTTATTGCAAAATGATCAAATTCAAGTTCTTTCACTTGATGAACTGATGATCATGTCAACAAAGGAACTGAAATACATTCACTATTTGCTAAGAGTTGAAGATGAAACTTCAAGGTTATGGTCAAACATGATTCTTGCCAATATCAGAAAAAATATACTGGATGATGGTCAATATTAATTTGGATCATATATTCCTACATACATAAATTTCAAAAGGCAAGAAGTCAATATGACGAAAGGAGGAGCTATTATTGAAAATATTCTTACACAGACACATAACCATGAATCCTGATGGTTCTAATGCTTGTTATGTGACACTGGACGAGTTAATGATTGAAAGAAATCCCATCATAAACTTAAGGGCTTCTATCTATCAACTGTCAAATTAATCTGGATATGGGAAAAACTAGAATATCAGATTAGAAGAGATATTGTTAAAAAAGTTTGATGATAGATTTAAAGTTTTTGTTCAAAGATACTGTAGAATTTATCAATAAATATAAAAATTAAAGTCTAAAATACAGTATGCTTTGTACTCTACAATTTGTCTCTTTGGTTTTTGGCACTAGATATTACTTTGGAATTTTTGCTTATTCTGCAAAGCATAATTGGCGGAGAAATTTTAATAATTATCTATGTCAGGGATCGATTTATCAAGGCGTCAAGATCTGACAGAGGAATTAGGATATGTTAAGCCAATCAGGATCTGTTTGACAGTCAAGATATGTCCTCGGCATTGAACTCCGCAAAAATACCCCTAATTGTACGGTTAACCATCATGGAAACTGCTTGATTCTCATGAACAATGGTGTTCATGACTACAGTGCTCCAGAAATTGTTCAAGACATCCAGGTAGAGCTCTGGATTTACAGTTAATCCTCCTGAAATATAGGAATCAGAAATGAACTTGACAAAGCACTTAAAGTTATCAGGTTCTGGAGTTGGATCCACAAAAGCCAGATAACTGGTTCCATCCTTGGGAATAACAGTTCTCATATTGTTAGAAACCATTAAAGAGTTTGGGTTTTAGTGGGTAAGTGATTTGAGAAAGAAAAAACTTGAAACGAAAGAGATTGGTGAAATTTTGCAGAAACTAGGTCAATTGAGATCTCAAAAGGATAAAGAGGGGTTATGTCGAGATGTCTGGGTATTTATAGGGTAGAGATGTGACTTGTCAAAAAGTGAATAATGAAATGTTAATATTTGCTTGTAGAGAAGTCTCATGACCTATAGAGAACTCAAGTACAGATGTCACTTTCTTGACTCTTATCGAGAACTAGATAGTGACTTATCGAGATGTTGTACAAATACCCAGTTTGTCCTTATTGGATTAAATTATTCCAATTTATATTGAAGAACTCAACATAAAATTAGAATATATTTTATATCAAAATTTTTTTTATCTTGTACTTAAGAATTTTGTATTTGATCTTGAACCTATATATTCATATATAGATATATATATATGTGCATGCAAACTGTCTTTAACTACAAAATTACAAAAAAATAAATAAATAAAACTTATACAAAAATTTGGTTAACACATATATAACTTAAATTAAAATACAATTACATATATTTACGATAATTAATTTTAAATATTCATAAAAAGTACGTGTAAATTCGTATGTAATAAAGTTCTAATATGGTACAAAGACTATAATCTTACTATATGATACGGAGCTTAGTAGTTACATTTGCAAATCAACTAAAACTCATCGAGCTGCAAACAAGTCAAGTTTCTTTTTGAACCGAGCCGAGGTTAATTATTTTTAAAAAAATGAAACGAGCTGATCAGAGTTTAACGACCGAAAGAATAGTAATGTTCAATATCGATTAATAAACTTTTTCTTATAATGATATAAACTTTATCGATCTACACTTATTTCTTAAATCTATATATATTTATTTTTGACGTCAGGTTTAAGAATATGTCCAATTTTATTTTACACTATTTAGAAAATGCTAAATTTAGAAATCGTACATTACTTTTTAAAAATATAGATGTCAAAATTTTATTATGTTCTAATATTTTACTAAAATCGGGTGTATGTAAATTACAGGTTATTTAATGATGTTCATGAAATTATGAAAAAATTGGAGACAAATAAATCATGATTACAATGTTTGATAGTTCTCTTATGAAAAAATTAAGCGTTAAATTTTGAAATATGAACGATATTTCCATAATAATTATATTATTAATAAACGACGAGAAAAATATATTTATAAATATATTAGTGATTAGTAATAATTTATCATTTGTAATATATATATATCATTATAAATAATTTATTATAACCGAATTTTAACTGAGTTCGAGCTGATTCCGAGCTAAATTATTACCGAAACCGGACTGAGTCCAAGCGATTTCGAGTTTAACGAACCGAGTCCTAGTTTAAAAGAAAAAAGCTCGGCTTCACTCGTTTACTCATCCGAACTCATTTTCATGTTTAAGATCGTTTTAACTAAGGAGACGAGACGAACTGAATTCACTTAAACGAGCCGATCTCCAGTGTTGTTCATAATAACTCTGTTTATTTGTAGCCCTACTCATGAATAACTATAGTATCAAATTTTTCTTTTGTTGAGGTGGTTAGTGTGTGTGAGCAAATCTTTACAAATTGACATTTGATTGCATGAGCAATATTGTGCTAAATTCAAAATTAAACTATTTAAGTTTACTAACTAAGACTCACGATCCAAAATATTTTTATTTTATTTCTTCTCTAATTATTATTGTATTTTTAAATATATAAAAGACTGCTAGTAGTAGACTCAGTGAAAAACCCAATATTTCGCCAAATGAAATCTGAAGGAATAATAATTTGAAAAAATGTTCAAAAAATATTTTAGTTCATGTCTAAATTCTAAAGACAACATATGTTTTCAAGTTCGGCATCCTATGTTTTCATATTTGAACCATGCTTCTATTAGAGATGCTGGTGTACGAGAGGGGAAAATGGGAAAATAAGAAATATGTAGTGGAAGACCAAAGAAAGGAGGAGTAAATGAATGGCGTCTCATGGCTGTAGGAGAAGAGGAGCTAGAACAAGCTTACAATAAGGAATAAAAATGGAGGGATAGGTGGGACAAATATATTCATTAAATGTGAATAAAGTGATTTGTTTTAAAAAAAATTATTAGTTTGGATTCTCATTTTTCATGTGTCTCTTATCAAAACATACTTATTTAAGGTAAATATACTATTTTTAATTTCATAATACATTTTAACAATTTCAGCTTTCCTCATCATTGTGATAAATTATCCTCTTTTCTAATATTTCTGAATACCAAAAGGAAAAAGCTTGTCCTCATTGAAGATTAACTCAACATATATATTTTTTCTTCATAACTCCCACATAAATCATCAATCCACAAGCTTACAATTATAGAAAAGTTAGGAGATGATAGATCATACGAATTCTATTATAGGCATTTAATAAGATATGTAACCTTGTGTGCCAGCTGGTTTCTCTTAACCTTTCATCCACTAGATTTACTAGGGGGTTTGCTTGGTATCACCCATCTACAAATAAAATAAGAATGGTTTTCAATCAATACCTCTTATGAATACTAAATGACATACAAATAAATAGATAGATCAAAATGCCTAGGAAGAACTTTAAACTGTACTTCATATACACGAAAAAATTAAAAGAGAAATAATCACTTAAATTACCTAGTTATAATTCTTCTTCAAATATTTTGAGATTTATTTCTTGTTTATCACTTCCTAATGAAGATGTATATAAAAGTTTGAAGGAACAAATGGGGATGGGAAAACCTCCATCTGACCGTCTATAATCAATCTTAAAGCTAGGGTAGGGATTATTTCTTTGGATTCTCATTTTTCATGTGTCTCTTATGAAAACAAACTTATTTAAGATAAATATACTATTTTTAATTTCATAATACATTTTAACAATTTTAGATTTCCTCATTCTCATAAATTATCCTCTTTCCTAATATTATTGAATACCAAAAGGAAAAAACATGTCCTTGTTGAAGATTAACTCAACATATATATTTTTTCTTCATAACTCCCACATAAATCATCAATCCTCAAACTTACAATTATAGAAATATTAGGAGAAGATAGATCATACTGAATTCTATTATAGGCAATAAGGTCATAGAATTCTATTATAGGCATTTAATAAATATTAAATATGTAACCTTGTGTGCCGGTGGCTTTCTCTTAACCTTTCATCCACTAGATTTACTGGGGGATTTGCTTGGTATTAGCCATCTACAATAAGGAATAAAAATGGAGGAATAGGTGGGACACATATATTGATTAGTTCGATGTGAAGAAAGTGAATTTTTTTAAAACAAGTTATTAGTTTGGATTCTCAATTTTCATGTGTCTCTTATCAAAACAAACTTATTTAAGGTAAATATATTATTTTTAATTTCATAATACATTTTAACAATTTCAGATTTTCTCATTGTGATAAATTATCCTCTTTCCTAATATTATTGAATACCAAAAAGAAAAAGCATGTCCTCATTGAAGATTAACTCAACATATATATTTTTTCTTCATAACTCCCACATTAATCATCAATCCTCAAACTTACAATTATAGAAAAGTTAGGAGAAGATAGATCATATTGAATTCAAGAGTTTGTTTAGAATTGATCCGTTGAATATCAAATTGATAATCATCAAAATTAATAAAACACAAACTAAATAAACAATATATCATAATTTTCAAAATTAAAATAGAAAAATTTGAATTAAAATAATAAATGTTATGAACAAAGACTATCAAAAAAGTCAGAATTGACCCATGCTTTTAGAGATGGTGAGAGGGGCAAATTGGAAAATGAGGAATGTGTGGGTTGCATCTCCTGGCTAGAACAATCTTTTAGGAGGTGATACATACAACAAGGAATAAAAATTGAGGAATATGGGTACAAATATATTAAATTTGAATAAAGTAATTTTTTCTCTAAATTTCATTAGTTTGGATTCTCATTTTTTTCTAAATTTTCATTAGTTTGGATTCTCATTTAAATAAGTAAACTAATTAAAGGTATATGTACTATTTTTAATTTCTTATTACATTTTAATAATTTAGGATTTCCTTATTATTGTGAATTATCTTCTTTCCTAATATTAGTGAATACCAAAAGAAAAAGGTATCATCATCATTGAACATTAACTCAACATATATATAGGTGCATGCAAACTGTCTTTAACTACAAAATTACAAAAAAATAAATAAATAAAACTCATATAAAACTTTGGTTAACACGTATATAACTTAAATTAAAATACAATTACATAAATTTATGACAATTAATTTTAAATATTCATAAAAAGTACGTGTAAATTCATATGTAATAAAGTTCTAATATGGTAAAAAGACTATAATCTTACTATATGATACGGAGCTTAGTACTTACATTTGCAAATCAAATCAAACTCATCGAGCTGCAAACAAGTCAAGTTCTTTCTTAACCGAGCCGAGATTAATTATTTTTAAAAAAATGAAATGAGATGATCAGAGTGTAACGACCGAAAGAATAGTAATGTTCAATATTGATTAATAAACTTTTTCTTATAATGATATAAACATTATCGATCTACACTTGTTTCTTAAATCTATATATATTTATTTTTGACGTGGAGGTTTAAGAATATGTCCAATTTTATTTTACACTGTTTAGAAAATGCTAATTTTAGAAATCGTACATTACTTTTTAAAATATAGATGTCAAAATTTTATTATGTTCTAATATTTTACTAAAATCGGGTGTATCTAAATTACAGGTTATTTAATGATGTTCATGAAATTATGAAAATATTGGAGACAAATAAATCATGATTACAATGTTTGATAGTTCTCTTATGAAAAAATTAAGCGTTAAATTTCGAAATATGAACGACATTTCCATAATAATTAAATTATTAATAAACGACGAGAAAAATATATTTATAAATATATTAGTGATTAGTAATAATTTATCATTTGTAATATATATCATTATAAATAATTTATTATAACAGAATTTTAACTGAGTTCGAGCTGAATCAAGCTAAATTATTACCGAAACCGGACCGAGTCCAAGCGATTTCGAGTTTAACGAGCCGAGTACTAGTTTAAAAGAAAAACGCTCGGCTTCACTCTTTTACTCATCCGAACTCATTTTCATGTTTAAGATCGTTTTGACTAAGGAGACGAGACGAACTGAGTTCACTTAAACGAGCCGATCTCCACTATTGTTCATAATAAGTCTCTTCATTTGTAGCCCTACTCATGAATAACTGTGGTATCAAGTTTTTCTTTGAGTTGGTTAGTGTGTGTGAGCAAATCTTTACAAATTGATATTTTATTGCATCATCAATATTGTGCTAAATTTCAAATTAAACTATTTAAGTTTACTAACTAAGACTCACTATCCAAAATATTTTTACTTTATTTCTTCTCTAAATATTATTGTATTTTTATATTTATAAAAGACTGGTAGTAGTAGACTCGGTCAAAAACCCAATATTTCACCAAATAAAATCTGAAGGATTAATAATTTGAAAAAAATGTTCAAAAAATATGTTTTCAAGATCGGCATCCTATGTTTTCAGATTTGAACCATGCTTCTATTAGAGATGCTGGTGTAGGAGAGGGGCAAATGGGAAAATAAGAAATATGTAGTGGCAGACCAAACAAAGGAGGAGTAGAGGAGCTAGAACAAGCTTACAATAAGGAATAAAAATGGAGGAATAGGTGGGACAAGTATATTGATTAGATGTGAATAAAGTGATTTATTTTAAAAAAAAAATATTAGTTTGGATTCTCATTTTTCATGTGTCTCTTATCAAAACAAACTTATTTAAGGTAAATATACTATTTTTAATTTCATAATACATTTTAACAATTTCAGATTTTCTCATTGTGATAAATTATCTTCTTTCCTAATATTATTGAATACCAAAAAGAAAAAGCATGTCCTCATTGAAGATTAACTCAACATATATATTTTTTCTTCATAACTCCCACATAAATTAATAAAACACAAACTAAATAAACAATATATCATAATTTTGAAAATTAAAATAACAAAATTTGAATTAAAATAATAAATGTTATGAACAAAGACTATCAAACAAGTCAGATTTGACCCATACTTTCAGAGATGGTGAGAAGGGCAAATTGAAAAATGAGGAATGTGTGAGTGGCATCTCCTGGCTAGAACAATCTTTGAGGAGGTGATACATACAACAAGGAATAGAAATTGAGGCATAAGGATACAAATATATTAAATTTAAATACAGTGATTTTTTTCTCTAAATTTCATTAGTTTGGATTCTCATTTTTTTCTAAATTTTCATTAGTTTGGATTCTCTTTTTAATAAGTAAACTAATTAAAGGTAAATGTACTATTTTTAATTTCTTATTACATTTTAATAATTTAGGATTTCCTCATTATTGTGAATTATCTTCTTTCCTAATATTAGTGAATACCAAATGAAAAAGGTATCATCCTCATTGAAGATTAACTCAACATATATAATTTTCACTACAAGAAATTTGCAATCACACAACACCTATGAAACAACGGTCGACCAAAAAACCGTTGCCCCAAATTAGGAGACGACGGAGAATTTTTTTTCTACGAATAACTGTTGTTAGACAACATGTAAAACAACGGTTATAGCAGTTTTTCGAAAGACTTGTCTCTGTGGCATCCTCTTATTGAGGTAGACAACAGTTCTTAAATTGCACTGTTGTCATAGATCTTTACCATAACAGTCCAAAACCGTTGTTAATAAGCTAACTTATTGTAATCTCGGACAATAGTTTTGGACTAATTTGAAAAAATAGTTGTTACAAAATATACATATAAACAACGGTTTACGGAGTCTGTTGTATAAAGGAGTCAACAGAGAAGCATCATACAACGGTTTTACAATTTTGACAGAATAACTGTCGTCTGTTTACAAGAAATCATGGCACCACCTGATTGGTGGAAATTATTTCACTTGGATCGCTGAGTTGGCGAAATGAGAGTCGTTGATTGATTTTACTTGGATTGCTTAGTTGGAAGAATGACAACCGTCGATTGTGAGAATTTATCACACAACGGTATTTTGCAGAAACCGTTGTGTAACATCTAAAATTCAGATTGGTTGATAATTAGCAAAATAATCTTTTCAAATGTTTTTTTAGACGATCCAACCTTACGGATGTTAACATATATTGATTTTAGCCATGTAAAAAAATAATAAAAAATTTCAAAATTTATCTTGCTTGACTTTATAAGGAAAATGAGGTAAAAGTACAACTCCCTAAAATAAGATTCGTTGCCGATTAACGAAATAAATTTTTCAAATGATTTTTTGGATGATCCAACCGTACGGATCTTAACATATATTAATTTTAGTCACGTAAAAAAATAAAAAAAAAATCAAAATTTATCTTGCTTGAGTTTTTAAGGAAAATGACGTAAAAGTACAACTCCCTAAAACAAGATTCGTTGCTGATTAACCAAATAATTTTTTAAAATGCTTTTTTGGACGATCCAACCGTATGGATGTTAAAATATATTGATTTTAGCCATGTAAAAAAATAATAAAAAAATTCAAAATTTATCTTGCTTGACTTTATAAGAAAAATGAGGTAAAGGTACAACTCCGTGAAACAAGATTCAATGCTGATTAACAACATATTTTTTTAAATGATTTTTTGGATGATCCAACCGTACGGATTTTAAAATATATTGATTTTAACCATATAAAAAAATAATAAAAAATTTTAAAATTTATCTTGTTTGAGTGTTTAAGGAAAATGAGGTAAAAGTACAACTCCCTAAAACAAGATTCGTTGCCGATTAACGAAATAAATTTTTCAAATGATTTTTTGGACGATCCAACCGTACGGATGTTAAAATATATCAATTTTAGTTATATCAAAAAATTATTAAAAAATTTGAAATTTATCTTGCATGTCAGGATTAAAATAATCCTGTAAAATTACCCCTCCCAACAACGAGACTCGTTCCCGATTTACAAGATTAATTTTTAAAATAATTTTTTAGATGATCCAACCGTACGGATGTTAAGATATATCAATTTTAGTCTTAAGAAAAAATTATTAAAAAATTTTAAATTCATCTTGCATGTCAGGATTAGAAAAATCCGGTAAAAGTACCCCTCCCGACAAGAAGACTCGTTCCCGATTTACAAGATTAATTTTTAAAATGATTTTTTAGATGATCCAACCGTACAGATGTTAAGATATATCAATTTTACTCATTAGAAAAAATTATTATAAAATTTGAAATCCATCTTGCATGTCAGGAGTAGAAAAATCCGGTAAAAGTACCCCTCCCGACAACGAGACTGGTTCCCGATTTACTAGATTAATTTTTACATTGATTTTTTCGACGATCCAACCGTACGGATGTTAAGATATATCAATTTTATTCATAAGAAAAAATTATAAAAAAATTTGAAATTCATCTTGCATGTCAGGATTAGAAAAATCTGGTTAAAGTACCCCTCCCAACAACGAGACTCGTTCCCGATTTACAAGATTAATTTCTAAAATGATTTTTTCGACGATCCAATTGTACGGATGTTAAGAGATATCAATTTTAGTCATAAAAAATAAGACTATTTCTTGATTAATTAATTAATTTCTTAAAAAATGCTTTTAGGGTCATCTTGCAAAATGTTAATATATATTAACTTTTGTTATGTAGAAAAATAATTTAGAATTTTCAAATTTGTTTCAAATAATTTTATATAAAAAATTATGTGAAATTATTTAAAATAAAAATTATTCTATTAATATAAAGTAAAATACAAATTTACTAGATAAATTTTTAAAATGATTTCTTCAACGATCTAACCGTACGGATGTTAAGATATATCAATTTTAGTCATATGAAAAAAATATTAAAAAAATTCAAATTCATCTTGCATGTCAAGATTAGAAAAAATCTTGTAAAAGTACAACTCCAAACAACGAGACTCATTCCTGATTTACTAGATAAATTTTTAAAATGATTTCTTCGATGATCCAACCGTACACATATTAAGATATATCCATTTTAGTCATAAAAAATATAAAAGAACTTCAAATTTATTTTGCATGAAAACTTCATATTATAAAAAAATCAAATTATCAAACCGTAATGTGAAATATTTACCTAGATTTTTAAATATTTTTTAAAAAAAATATTTTTTCATGCCTGACCAATAACAAAAATACTTTTATTATTTTCTCTCCCCTGTCAAATAATTTATCCCCCTATAAAAATTTGGTTTCCCCCTTCATTTCTCGATCCCCTTTACTACTTCACTTTCCCCTTTTACTTTTCAATCTCAATTGAAATTGCCTCTCTCCCCTCCCTCTCGCTGCTGAACCGATGCATCACTCTATCTCTCTCTCTTCAGAACCGATGCATCTTTTTCAACTCATTCTTCTTACATAATCTGTGCAATTTGCTGTTGTTTATCTAGGCGAACTCGGTCTCTTTCAACACAAAGATGTTAGTCTCTCTCTCTGGGTAGGTGCTCAAATATTATTATTCACTAAAGTTTCGTAATCAAAAGTAGAGTACACTTGAGTAGATCATTTAGTAGATGAAGGGAATTGATTTTGGGTTCAACTGGAGCTGGCAAGGCTAAGGGTTTGACTAAATTTTTGAAGAATGGGAGGTATGCTCAGCGTGTTGGATCTGGTTCCCCTGTGTATTTGTCTGCTGTTCTTGAATATCTCACTACTGAAGTAAGTAATCTCTCTCTCTCTCTCCCCCTCACTCCCCCTCTATTTCTCTCTCTCTCTCTCTCTCTCTCTCTTTGTTATGTATTTATTTATTTTTGTGTTAATTCTAATTCACTGGGAGAGATGTTGTGATATTGCATATATTATGGTGATATTGTGTGTTTGGTTAAAAGAGTCTAAAATCATTTGTTTTAGCATCCAGATGATATTTCAAGCCACTAGGTTGATTACGGTTGTTAATGTGGTCTTTCAGAGAAAAATAGCAGATGCAGAGTCACTATCGTGCAGAGAGCCATACACCAATAAGCCTTCTGGATCTCCATGTGGTTGTGTTTTGGCAATGAAATTTGGGTTGCGGCTTCGTTTACCATTGTATGCATTCTTTCCTCTTGTATCGGACCTTGCTGCACAAATTTCTTGTGGGATATTTATGAAGAAAAGTCAAGTTTGCATAATGGGAGCAAATGCAAACAACCAGAATCAAGAAAAGATTGTTGTCCTTTTGGACCTGGTGCCTTTTGGTGCAAATTTTGATAACTCTACAGCCTATCTAATATATCAAAAATTCTATCAAAAGGAAGTGGGTATCGAACCTTATTATTTTGGTAAATACGAGGTCTTGTATTTATATTATCCAGGTATGAAATGTTTATTTTGATGTAGCAGTATCAAGTATATGCAGGCGATTGTTTGATTAATGCAGTCATACTTCATACACTGATAGGTCTTCCTGCATCTCCACCTACACCTTCAACCTTTGATAGTGAGGCATATTCCGGTCTGGATAGTAAAAGGAAGGAGACCTTTTAAGCCCCTGGGGGTTGACGTCAATAGGCAGCAACATAAAAATGGACTTAAAGGTAGTGTAATTGCAATTATAGTTTTGCTAGGCTCTCTGTCTCTAACTCTTTATTGTGCAGTTTCTTGGGTTATGTTGTTCAGACACAGAAGGAGAAATGCCCGACCAGGGTTAAATTCAACAATTCCAATGCCTTCACTAGCAAAATCCTCAGAAAAGACTTGTATCCTCTATCCAGTGGTGTAAAGTATAGTCTTTCTTGTATCCACTACTGATCTTGCATGCAGAAAAAACTTACCATTGTTATCCATCATTACAATGATCAGATTTAGAATAAAATGAATCTTTAGTGTGTGAAATATACTTTTAATATTACAGAGGCATGTGCATTCCCACTTTTTTTTGGCATGCTGACCCAGTATTTTGAGTATATATGTTGTCAATTCGCAGCTTCAAAGATTGGCAGTGGCCTGAGTTTTATTTCACCATCATACAAAACTCGCCTTTCCCCTTATACTAAAATTTCTTAGCTGATGTTCTGATTATTTTTTGACAAGACTTCTTGAAGGCATACACTTACGTCTATGATTATGCAGGGAAATTATTCACAAAGGAACTACCATCATCTTGCTGGTCACCAAATGGTATTTTTTTGGTAATTGCAAGCAAAGATATAATCATTTTCATATGGGGCAAGACTGAGAATGCCTTTATATGTGTGTGCAAATATAAGGTAATATATAGGTAAATTCATTATCATAGTTATAGTTATTTGTTAAGATTATTGTCATGCCAGCTTTTTAGTAAGTTATTGTTCATACATGCTTTTGCAATTTTGCAAGTATGTTTCCAGTCACGAAATGGGTTGCAACATATGTTATGTTGTGCATGTTTGGAAGCATTTTTATCCATTGACTTGTTTTTTCTACCTACCTCTTGTAAGTCGTTTTAGGTAATGAAAAAACTTAAGTTATTTATTTTCCTTAAATTATGTAATTTTAACAACCCTTTTTATTTTAGTTGCCAAGATGTTTCAAAATTATGAGAGATGTGTATTTGTTTTATGTTATTGTTCTTGGGTAAAAAAGAGCATGTATCTTGGATAAAAAATAAGCATGTATCTTGGATAAAAAATTAGATTGTCCTAGTATACATCTGAAATTGATTTATTTTATACTAGTACCTTGTATATAATGTAAAATTTGTGCACTTTTGATTAAGCTTTTTTCGATGCATTCAATTTGATTTAATTCATGTCCTAACTCCAACAAATAACTAATATTGCAGGTAACATGATGTTAAGTTTGAAGATGGAAGAGAAAAGGAGGGGAGCTCAAGATCTCAATTTCTTAATTGAAAAATGAGTGTTAAAAATAGATTTGTAGCTACAATTGTAATTCTTCTTTATAAATTTTGAATATTAAATTTTACTTTTATTTGTAATTTTTACAATAGGATTAAGACACAGTTTTATTTTAACAATACTATTTGATTTATTTTCAATGAGTTTGATCTGGTACACAATTGTGTGAAAGCCATTAAAAATTATTAAAACCATTGTATGTATTACTTTATAAAATTATTTTCTTCTAACAATATCTTGGTCATTACAAAAACTGGTGTGAGCATAGCTGAAACACAATACCCAAAAAATAAAAAACCGTTGTCTAAAGTATTGTTTTCTTAATAAAAACCATTGTTTAACTAGATGAAATTTATACATAAACTGTTGTAGGAGTAAATTCACATAACACTATTTTTAACTAATGTGCCTCTAAATTGTTACAACGGCTAAGAAACTGTTGTTTGTGGAATATTAGAAAGGGTCATATGCGTTGTGTGAATAAAATATGACAAAGGTTTTATATTCAGTTGTGTGATGTATTTGTTACAATGGTGCGTAACCATTGTATGAGTGCCAAACACACCGCCCCCGGATAGACAACGAAAAATTCATCTTTTAGACAACGGTGGAAAACCATTGTCTGATTCAATATTTCTTGTAGTGTTTTCTTCATCACTCCCACATATATCAGCAATCCTCAAACTTACAATTACAACTACTATTTTAATTACACTGCTCTCCGGCAGAATCAACTGCTTAAGCACACTCTCAGCGGATCCTCCTTGCCAGCTGAATGTCCTTTGGCATTATTGTCACCCGCTTAGCATGAATTGAACACAAGTTGGCATCATGGAATAGGCCTACCAGGTAGGCCTCCGATGCCTCCTGTAGAGCCAGGACTGCATGGCTCTGGAAACGCAAATCACTCTGTAACAACAAATTCACTATTGCAAATTAGAAATAAATTTGGCACATGCCACACACAAAGATAAGGTTTCTCTTAGGTAAAGTTATTTGAAAAAATATACTAAAAACTAATTAACCTTAATTCCTTGAGCAATTTCACGTACAAGCCTCTGGAATGGAAGTTTTAATATCAAAAGCTCAGTAGTCTTCTGATACTTACGGATCTCACTACAAGAAATTACTGTATGATTAGCCTTGGGCAACAACCAGGAAATGATGTTTAATTGATAAATATATACCTAAGGGCAACTGTTCCAGGGCGGTATCTATGTGGCTTTCTATACGCACCAGTGGCTTTCTATACGCACCAGTTGTTGGAGCACGCATACGAGCAACCTGTGATAGAGAACAAAACACAGAAATGTTAGGAGAAGATATATCAAGTTAGGAGAAGATAGATCATAACGTATTCTATTATAGGCATTTAATAAGATGTAACCTTGTGTGTGAGCTGCTTTCCAGGAACCTTCCCTCCACTAGATTTACTAGCAGTTTGCTTGGTACGAGCCATCTAAAAATAAGAATGGTTTTCAATCAATACCTATGATGAATACTATATGACATACATATAATTAGATTGATCAGAATTCCTGGGAAGAATTTTAAACTGTACTTCATATAGAGGAAAAAAATAAAGAGAAATGGTTACTTAATAAATTACCTAGCTATAATTCTTCTTCAAATATTTTGAGATTTATTTTCTCTTTATCACTTCCTAGTGAAGATGTATATAAAAGTTTGAAGAACAAATGGGGAGGGGGAAACTGTTTTTATATATGGGGCACGAGGATTATGTTTTGATTTAACAGTTACAAGTTGCTAATGATGTGCTTCGTAGTTTCTACATGAAGTGACGGCTCTTAAGTGTAGTTTTGTGAGTTCCCCGCCCTCCATCTGACACCCTATAATCAATCTTAAAGGTAGGTGCTGATCATAAATCCTACTCAACGTGTTCTTATTGGAGTGTTCAAAAATATTTGGATCGAGGATCTTTTATAGATAAAATGGTAATAATTCTAAAATTAATAAAACTCTAGATGATTGTGTGCAAAATATGCAAAGATTTAAAAAGAATATTTTAATTTCTAAATATAAGAGCAGATTTTTACAAATGGGCTTACTAATAACTAGACTAAATTCACCCGAGTAATCACACTCGACCAATAAATTTTGATTATAAAATCCGGTACAAACTTTTCTATGTACAAACTTTTTTGATTATTACATATATCACTGGAATTTAACATCATTTAACAATAAATGAGTAAATTTTGGTTATTACATATATCACTTGAATTTAACATCATTTAACAATAAATGAGTAAAATTTTTAAAAACATTTACTATATACGTAAAACATTTTCATAACATTTCATAATTTATAAAAAGGTTGCAAAAATTTCTACTAAAGTCTCATATTTTCTTATAGCTATGCTCAACAAATACATAACTAGAGTTCAAACTCGTGTGTATTAAACAATAGTTATGCATGTGTTGAATTCATATCATATATAATTTTAAATTGGTATTATTAATAAAATCAAAATAAATTAACAATATTTTATAATTTTTGTACCCAATATTTTTTGGGCGAACTGATAAAGAAAATTGAAAAGTATATAATATTAATTTAACAAAATTTTAGTAATGACTAAGCACACTTCTATATTAAAGAAATAAACTTTTGGTTTTTTGAAGAAAAATAAAATATCATATTATGTGCCCTAATATAATACTTGCGAATGAGAAGGATATCGAAGAAATAAATTACTTTTATTTATTAAAATTTAAGTTATTAGTGAATAAATGATGTTTAACCCGGGTTATATAAGTAGAATCAAAAAAAATTGTAATCTTGTACTTAAGAATTTTGTATTTGATCTTGAACCTATATATTCATATATAGATATATATATATACGTGCATGCAAACCGTCTTTAACTACAAAATTACAAAAAAATAAATAAATAAAACTCATATAAAACTTTGGTTAACACATATATAACTTAAATTAAAATACAATTACATATATTTACGGCAATTAATTTTAAATATTCATAAAAAGTACGTGTAAATTCATCTGTAATAAAGTTCTAATATGGTACAAAGACTATAATCTTACTATATGATAGGGAGCTTAGTAGTTACATTTGCAAATCAAATCAAACTCATCGAGCTGCAAACAAGTCAAGTTCTTTCTGAATCGAGCCGAGGTTAAATATTTAAAAAAAAAATGAAACGAGATGATCAGAGTTTAACGACCGAAAGAATAGTAATGTTCAATATTGATTAATAAATTTTTTCTTATAATGACATAAATATTATCTATCTACACTTGTTTCTTAAATCTATATATATTTATTTTTGACGTCGAGGTTTAAGAATATGTCCAATTTTATTTTACACTATTTAGGAAATGCTAATTTTAAAAATCGTACATTACTTTTTAAAATATAGATGTCAAAATTTTATTATGTTCTAATATTTTAGTAAAATCGGGTGTATGTAAATTAGAGGTTATTTAATGATGTTCATGAAATTATGAAAAAATTGGAGACAAATAAATCATGATTACAATGTTTGATAGTTCTCTTATAAAAAAATTAAGCGTTAAATTTTGAAATATGAACGACATTTCAATAATAATTAAATTATTAATAAACGACGAGAAAAATATATTTATAAATATATTAGTGATTAGTAATAATTTATCATTTGTAATATATATATCATTATAAATAATTTATTATAACAGAATTTTAACTGAGTTCGAGCTGATTCCCAGCTAAATTATTACCGAAACCGGACTGAGTCCAAGCGATTTCGAGTTTAACGAGCCGAGTACTAGTTTAAAAGAAAAAAGCTCGGCTTTACTCTTTTACTCATCCGAACTCATTTTCATGTTTAAGATCGTTTTGACTAAGGAGACGAGACGAACTGAGTTCACTTAAACGAGTCGATCTCGAGTATTGTTCACAATAACTCTGTTTATTTGTAGCCCTACTCATGAATAACTATGGTATCAAGTTTTTCTTTTGTTGAGGTGGATAGCGTGTGAGCAAATCTTTACAAATTGACATTTGATTGCATCATCAATATTGTGCTAAATTCAAAATTAAACTATTTAAGTTTACTAACTAAGACTCACGATCCAAAATATTTTTACTTTATTTCTTCTCTAAATATTATTGTATTTTTATATTTATAAAAGACTGGTAGTAGTAGACTCAGTCAAAAACCCAATATTTCACCAAATAAAATCTGAAGGTATAATAATTTGAAAAAAATGTTTAAAAAATATTTTAGTTCATGTCCAAATTATGAAGACAACATATGTTTTCAAATTATTAATAAACTACGAGAAAAATATATTTATAAATATATTAGTGATTAGTAATAATTTATCATTTCTAATATATATATCATTATAAATAATTTATTATAACAGAATTTTAACTGAGTCCGAGCTGATTCCGTGCTAAATTATTACCGAAACCGGACGGAGTCCAAGCGATTTCGAGTTTAACGAACCGAGTACTAGTTTAAAAGAAAAAAGCTCGGCTTCACTCGTTTACTCATCTGAACTCATTTTCATGTTTAAAGGTGGGACAAATATATTGATTAAATGTGAATAAAGTGATTTGTTTTAAAAAAAATTATTAGTTTGGATTCTCATTTTTCATGTGTCTCTTATCAAAACAAACTTATTTAAGGTAAATATACTATTTTTAATTTCATAATACATTTTAACAATTTCAGCTTTCCTCATTGTGATAAATTATCCTCTTTCCTAATATTACTGAATACCAAAAGGAAAAAGCTTGTCCTCATTGAAGATTAACTCAACATATATATTTTTTCTTCATAACTCCCACATAAATCATCAATCCTCAAGTTTACAATTATAGAAAAGTTAGGAGAAGATAGATCATACGAATTCTATTATAGGCATTTAATAAGATATGTAACCTTGTGTGCCAGTTGCTTTCTCTTAACCTCTCATCCACTAGATTTACTAGGGGGTTTGCTTGGTATCAGCCATCTACAAATAAAATAAGAATGGTTTTCAATCAATACCTCTTATGAATACTAAATGACATACAAATAATTAGATAGATCAAAATGCCTAGGAAGAACTTTAAACTTTACAATATACACGAAAAAATTAAAAGAGAAAATCACTTAAATTACCAAGTTATAATTCTTTTTCAAATATTTTGAGATTTATTTCTTGTTTATCACTTCCTAATGAAGATGTATATAAAAGTTTGAAGGAACAAATGGGGATGGGAAAACCTCCATCTGACGGTCTATAATCAATCTTAAAGCTAGGGTAGGGATCATAAATTCCCTCCCATCAACTTGTTTTTATTGGAGTCTTCAAAAATATTTGGATTGTGGATCATTTTTTAATAAAATGGTAATAAATTTAAAATTAAAGAAAATATAGATGATTGTGTATAAAATATACTAGGATTTATACATGGTACAATTTTTGTTGGTTAATACATATATCACTTGAGTTTAACATCATTTAACAATAAATGAGTAAAATTTTTAAACATTTATTTTATACATACAACATTTTTAGAATATTTCATAATTTATTAAAAACTTGCAAAACTTTCTACGAAATTATGATATTTTCTTATAGCTAGTGCTCAGCAAATACATAACTAGAGTTCACATTTGTGTGTGTTAAACAACAGTTATACATGTGTTCAATTCATATAATATATATAATTTTATATTGGTATTATTAATATAATATTCCATAATTTTGTACCCAATGGGTGAATAGATAAAGAAAATTGAGAAGTATATAATATTAATTAAAAAAAATTAGTAATGGCTAAGCACACATCTATATTAAAAAAATGATTTATTTAAGAAAAATAAAATATCATATTACAATACAAGAAAAATGAGTATTTCCTACCGAGAAATTGGTAGGAAATGCCCCAAAATCGATAGGAAATGACGAAATTCCTAGGTGGGAAATAACATCGGTGAGAAATGAGTATGATCACAATGAACATGGCCCCACATGTTGATTTGGACAGCCACATGTCGAGGACCCACATGCCAAGTAAGACGCCAATTCTTCAAGAAGTTGTAGGAGATGAAGCATACTTGTGGTTTGACTGGATATGGTGACAATGATGCCCCAGCTTTGAAGAAGACAGACATCGAAATTGCCATGGTCGGTGCTATTAACGCATGCTTCTGACATTATTCTTAAGAAAATTAGGCTTTGATTACTAATGTTTTTTATTTTCCTATTGTTTACTAAAATCCTTTGGATTGGTTTGGTAATGAAAATTATGTATTGGTTAATCAAATGCAATACTATTGGTTGGTTTTTGATTTTATCTATTTTTTTGTATGTCTATAATTTAATCAACCAAATATTTAACATTAGTTTATATAACTATAAATTATGTATAAAATGTTTATCTACATAACAAATGTTTTTAAAAAATTGATATAAAAAGCCCATTCTATACAGCTACGAAAATATCAGTTTTTAAATAAAAAAAAATTAGTATGAAAAATTAGTTGAGGTCGATATGCGAAGAATTATCATATAAGTTCAAGTTCCACGTGCATTTGGGTGTCGAAGTGGATGAAAAATTGCTCGAAAGATGGGTATAGTCAAGTACTACATACTCCCGTTGTTGCGGTTCTTTTCGACTTTAACACCGACGTTTAAGAAAATAAACAAATGGTTTGTACTTGGTATTGTGTTCCCTTACCTGTTAGACATTGTGGCAACTAGAAGTAGCGGTCAATAAACATATCAGGTGTTGATAGCTATGCAATAAGTGCCCCGGGTGAACAATTTAAACAAAGCAGCTTTCGATAGCTTAATTTTCTGAGGCGCTTCTTGCAAATTTCTGTGTAATTTATACATTTTTTAATTTTTGAATTGTATGAACTGACATGAAACAAAATTTTTTGAATGTATATTTAATTTGGTATTATTTTTATTAATTTTATAAAAATACTGTTTATTGAACGGATTAATTTGTTATGGATCAAAATTCTAATATTAACAAATCATTTAAAAAAAATTAGAATATTATTATATTATGAAAATATTAAGAATAAAATTTAATATTATGTTTAATTATATAGAAGACGCAATCAACATGCAATTTGCTAGTACGGTATAAGAAATTTTATATTTACCTACCAGTAATTTAGCTACAATTATGTAATCGTAGATAAAGATTAACTTTAATTTACCATTATATAATTGTAACCATTTTTGGAAGCTAAATGTAGATATGATGGAAGTTGTTATACACTTTAACCTCTGGACCCACAGACATGCTGAGGTGTTTCTATTGCTTTAAAGTTTGAGCTGCGGTTAATATTCATCCATGTTAAATAAATTTTGTACTTTAAGTGCAAGTCGATGCGTTGCATACCTGTAAGATTTATTTCTTTCTAAATAACAATAATTTTTAATTATATAGTTTCTATTATATCCACTGCGCTCGTAACTCGGATACCGTATGTGTCTAATATAACTTATTTTATTCTTCCAAAAAAGTATAGAGAAATACTTTTTATAATTTTATTATAGACTAGAAGATAACAAAGTTGAAATATTTGAAAATAAATTACGAAAGTGCATCAAACTAAAAACTATTTCATCAAACTAGTAAAAGTTATTTTTTTTCAGAATTTGAAATAAAATTACACGTTATACGACATAAGTTGGTTCTTCCATTTTTCATTATGAATTTATTATTTAGTATAAAAATTGGGAATTTATCAAAAAGAATTGAAAAATTATTTGCGATTTTACCAATTTTTTTACATAAAAATGCTATATATTCTGAAAATATGTGTAAAAATACGATGTTGTATAAGAAGTTGCATTTAGTCTAAATTATGGTATCATCGTAAAACTTTAATAGTTTTTAAAAAACCCAAAAATACAATATTTGAAAAATATGAGTATTTTTAGATAACTATTTCAAATAGTGTGATTTGTGAATTATTGCCATGATGCAACCGGAGGAGTAGAATTTGGTTAGGGAACTACCTAAAACTTTTCCTCTGAGCTACGAATAAGATTTTACGGGTATTCTCCCGCTTATCTATAAGTATCAGTTATCTCTCCTTGACAGTTTCTATTCAAGTTTGACTTTGCACATTATTAAATCCTACGGATTCTAATTATAACCGGTTTTGTGGGGAGTCTGCCACTCGAAATAATTTATGATAACACGATTAAAAAGTTAAAATTGTTATTTAGCAAAAAAACCTTAAAAATGATAGTATAGAAATAAAGTTAAATCTGTATAATACTCAATTATAATAATTGTGATGTGTATAAGTGGAGAGCAATTCTACATATCCGTAAATGGATCAAAAGTTCGTTCTTAAATAAGACGTGATACTTTGTCATTCCTCAGACTCATATGTATACATTAAGGGTCCATTTAATTTAAGTTTAATCAAAAATACAAATAAGTTTTCAGGTTGTAATCCAACCAATAAGAAATATTTACATTATCATTTATAGATTTACAAATTAGATTGATGGTTTAAATATGTCAATCATAAACTATATTACAACATTTTAAGAAAAATTATCAAAAAAATAATTTTTCTAATTTTTACGTTTTACAAATTTACTATATTATGAAAATATTTACAAAAATACGATGCAAGTATGCTTAAATATTCATAGGTTAACACTATTAGGACTTCCAGTAAAAATGGTAGGCTACAAATAAAACCAGAGACGTGCATATATATGAAAGATAGATTGCAAGTCCATGATTAACCAACTTTTTCTTCCATTTTAAAACTTTTATTTGTGCTTAACACTCTAAACACTCTTATTTGTGCTTTCTCCATTATCAACCAACTTTCCCTTCCATTTTGAATCATTCTTCCTTCAATAACTGCACTCTATCTCATAATCTTTTCCATCATGGACCGATTTCTCATATGATCTCGATTCATCCCCAATCTCATCATGATGAGATTCATTTCTGCAAGTCTCATCTTCGGATCCTTTAATATCATCTTCACTAGAGGAATCAGACAATTCCTTATCCGCTACCAAATCTTTGAACTTGATCTCCTCTATGTGACAGTTAAATTTATAAAAATTAAAAAATAACTCTGAGTTTAGATTTAGATGTACTTTTTTAGAAAAAAACTCTGGTATTATGTAGGCAACTTCTTACTAAATTTACTATAACTTTAGCATTTTTTCCTATCTATTATAATCATCATGATTTCAAATATAAAGGTCTTAATTATGGACGTGCTTATGTAAAAGTCGAAACAATTAGTATTTCTTGGTTCATCGCAGGAAAAAATTGATAACAACCTATGTAGACGGATATTAAGTTGATATAAAGCTATTTGGATTCTCTTTAGTTTCTGTTATATTCATATTTTTAGTCATGACATGATATGGTCAGAAGAAGGATGACAAGGAACACGATAGACGAGATGGGAAGAGTAAAAAGGCATTCAGGATACCAACAAATGCAATGACAATTACCAGAAAAACCAGAAGACTATGTCAATCTATAGTCCGAATTCGATGGAGTAACAGTCGGGCAATATAACAAGAATGGCAACCATATTGGAAAGTGGGAGAAAAGAGTAGGAAGTTAGAGAAAAAGAGAGGAACAAACTAGAAGATAAGGAAGCCAATTTGAGGAATAAGGGGGATAACGAAGACAGGGGTGGATATAAAGCATGCATCAATGAAATACAACAACACACAAATACAACTCACAGACTTCGTCGAAGAAGTACATCCCCAAGCTCCAAGACTACACTAACCTAGCATGAAGGCTACAAATACGAGAGTAGCACTAATTATAGCAAGAGAAAGAAATAATATATCATGTGAAATCCATTGTAATCATTATAAATCATTTAGTGGATCGAATTTAGGTTGGATAATGAATCTCACCCGTGATTTTTTCCCATTTACGGGTTTTCCGCGTCACCAATTCTTTGTGTTACTTTACTTTTTTTTAGTTAAATTGTTCCTAATCTAATAACATCTCTGAAACAAAACAATCAACCAACCTTAGCATTAGACCTATAAATTTTGGTAAAAACAATTGGCGTTGTCTATGGGAATCTTGTTAAGGATCCGGTTGGTTCACTATGATGGCAATCGATGATATTGAAGAACATGTTACAAATCAAGGGGCTGAGGCTGAGAGCAATAAAGAAATGGCAGCAACGTTGAAAAAACTACTAGATGAGATGGAGAAGATACGCTCTGAATATGAGACGTTGAAGAAAGAGTTAACCACGACAAAATCCAGAACTAAGACAACAACAAAGAAGACAATCCCAAGTGTGGTTAGACGCTTGGACATTGATATTGTTGAGAAACAGGATTGACATAAAGGGCCAACGAAGGGTACTGAGGATGTGATTGAGATAGAGGATATAGAGAACATACCAAATAATGGTGATAACATAGAAAGACAATGTGATGAGCAATGTTATGATGATCCTGAGCATCGAGAAAGGGATAATGATAGAAGGAGATCACACGATAGAAGTACAAGGTCTCGAAACCAATTGCAGAGGAATTTAAAAATATTACATGAAGTGAGGGACTTAATTGAAATAATCGTTGGTATTCCGAAGCCATTGGAAAAGGAGAATCCTATGAGCTATGCTGATTTACCTTTTCATGATAACATCGCTTTGGTAGAGATACCGAAACGCTTTACGGTGCCGTAAATGAGGCCATATGACGGTACTAGTGATCCATTTGAACACATCGCACAATATAAGCAACGAATGTTTACGGTACATATCACACATGACTTAAAAGAAGTTTGTATGTGCAAGGGATTTGGTTCTACATTGTCAGGACCATCCTTATAACTGTTCGTGAATCTTCCACACAGGAGTATCAATATATTTGTCAACCTAAAAGAGGTATTTAACAGGCAATTTGTGCTAGTACACTACAAGAAATCTTACATTTACCTACCAGTAATTTAGCTAGAATTATATAATAGTAGATAAAGACTAACTTTCATTTACCATTATATAATTGTAACCGTTTTTGGTAGCTAAATGTCGACGTGATGGAAGTTATGCACTTTAACCTACGGACCCGCATACATGCTGAGGTGTTTCTATTGCTTTAAAGGTTGAGCCGCAGTCAATATTCATCCATGTTAAATTAATTTTCTACTTCAAGTGCAAGTCAATGTGTTGCTTACCTGTAAGATTGGTTTCTTTCTAAATATCAATTATTTTTAATTATATAGTTTCTATTATATCCATTGCTCCCGTAACTCAGATACCGTATATGTCTAATATAACTTATTTTATTCTTCCAAAAACGATTGCTCCCGTAACTCAGATACCGTATATGTCTAATATAACTTATTTTATTCTTCCAAAAACGAATAGAGTTATACTTTTTATAATTTTATTGTATTCTAGAAGATAACAAAGTTGAAATATTTGAAAATAAATTATAAAATTGCATCAAACTAAAAACTATTTCATTAAACTAGTGAAAGTTAATTTTTTCAGAATTTAAAATAGAATTACACATTATACGGCATAAGTTGGTTCTTGAATTTTTCATTATGAATTTATTATGTAGTATACAAATTTATTATTATTATACGGCATAATTTGCGATGTTACCAATTTGTTTTTTACAAAAATACTATTTATTCTGAAAATATGTGTAAATATACGATGTTGTATAAGAAGTTGCATTTAGTGTAAACTATGTTATCATCGTAAGACTTGAATAGTTTCTAAAACACCCAAAAATATAATATTTGAAAAATATGAGTATTTTTAGATAACTATTTCAAACAATGTGATTTCTGAATTATTACCATGATGCAAACGGAGGAGTAGAATTTGGGTACGGAACTACCTAAAACTTTTCCTGTGAAAGAATAAGATTTCTTGGGTATTCTCCCGATCTATGAGTATCTGTTATCTCTCCTCGACGGGTTTAGTTCAAGTTTGACTTTACACAATATTAAATCCTACTGATTCTAATTTTAACCGGTTTTTGTGGGGAGTCTGCCACTCGAAATAATTTATGATAACACGATTAAAAAGTTAAAACTGTTATTTAGCAAAAAAATGTTAAAATTGTTAGTATAGAAATAAAATTAAATCAATATACTACTCAATTATGATAATTGTGATGTGTATAATTGGAGAGCAATTCTACGTATCCGGAAATGGACCACAAGTTTGTTCCTAAATAACACATGATACTTTGTCATTCCTCAAACTCATATGTATACACTCAGGGTACAATTATCGAATCCGTTAAATCCAATTATTAAAAAAATGTACTACGAGACTCTCAAGTTCGAATTTTGTTAAACCCAATATTTTTATAGTTATTTATAAGAAACTACAAATAAGTTTTCAAGTTGTAATCCAACCAACAACAAATATTTACATTATCATTTATAGATTTACAAATTAGATTGATGGTTTAAATATGTCAATCATAAACTATTTTACAACATTTTAGGAAAAACTATCCAAAATATAATTTTTCTAATTTTTTTTTTACAAATTTACTATATTATGAAATTATTTTCAAAAACACGGTGCAAACAAAGTCTAACTATACATTATTAGCTAATTGCAAACAAAGTCTAACTATACATTATTAGCTACACGGTGAAAATTATTAGCTAGATATAATTTTTTGGTTGGGTTCAAGGTTAATATTCATTACATTCTACGTTATATCTAATTGTGAGGAGTTGCAAAAATCGTCAAATTTGCATTTATTTGCATCTAACTAATTGCAGAAAAATCGCATCTTTTTAAAAGAAATTTGAAAATATAACATTTTAAAAATTAAAATTAAAAAATATACTTTTTTTGCAATTTTTTTTAAAAACCAATAGTATTTTGAGAAATTACAAAAAATACTATTTTTTCTAAATGTGTTTGCAATTTTACGATCTTTAAAAAAATGCAAAAATACGGTTTGCAACTAAAAGCAACCACGTATACAATTTCTCTGAAGAAGTGACAGGAAATACTTTTAGTTGAAATTGTGGTTTGATCTTATATCTGGTTGTAATGGGTTGCAAAATCGTATTTTTGTAAAAAAAATTGAAAAATCGTATTTTTGCAATACAAAAATTAAAAAATTGTATTTTTGTAAAAACCTCTAATATATTTACAAAACAAATTTTAAATTTTGAATTTTCAAAAAAAAAAATCTATTTATAAGCATTACATAGCCCAATAATTGTTAGAGTACAAATTAAAGAAATGTGCGAACAGTAAAAGGAATTAGCGGGCAAACATCGATAAATAATTTATGAATTTTTAAAATTAAGCGCCTAAAATTCTCCCATAAATTTAAACGGTTTTCAAACTGTATAATGATACAACAAACCACTACATAGACGTAATCTATATCGGAAAGTACAAAACTAACCAATAGCGTAATACTATCTGTTCTTTACCTGCAAAACCTCCCCTCACCATAACTTGCCATAGTATCATCCATATAGATTTGATAAAGTTTAGAATAGTTCTATCTTTAAGTACTTCTTTTCACAATTGATATCATACTTAAACACATATGAACAACTCTTTTAACGAATGTGGCAAGGATCAATCTTTCGTATAGAACTTATTTTATATCCATCTTTTAGTCTACCGCGGGTTTACTATATGGTGGTCCATTATTGAAAAGACGGTGAAGGTAGTTGTTTAATTATCTTTTTATTGAACACCATTATAGTTTTAATATTTTAGTAGATGCTCTACGAACACCTTTCTCATGTATTTATTGAAATGTGTATCATTTGTTTGATGCATTACCTATCTATGAACCTTGCTTAGTCTTTGTAAAACACGAGCATATGCTTAATTCTTTTAACGCTTGCATAAAACTATACATTCATTGCACTTTTCTTGTTCAATTTATTTCAGGAAAAGGTGAGAACTGATCAAAAGATTACCTTTTTGTTCAGAAGAAGTCACTTGGTGATGATGTTGACTATTTATTGGATCGTTGGAACAACTCAGGTATAACAATTACCTCTTTTCTTGCTTAATTTCTATTTATTATTGCTTCTATTTTCATAGATTACCGTTAACTGCTATTGCATGTCTTTTACTCGGTATAGACCCAATCAGTCATGTAGACCATGCTTTGAGTGCTAAATTTACATAAGTCCCTACCTCTTCGATATCATTAGTTGTCGATCTGTTGTCATTTTATTAGCATTACATTTCCATTTTTGTGTAGTTAAACTCGTATTATACATATATGTAAAGATTTGTATACAAAAGTTCTATTATACTACACACACGCCATTATGTATTATACAAACTAATTTTGATTTTATAAATAAAATCAGTGGCTAGGATGAAGATCTCTAGTTCTCTTGATAGAGAGGTTCTCTCTAGATGTATATAATAAAAGTAAGGACACATAAACACCTAAAATTGTAATCAAAAAATTTACACTGATTTGAGGGTAATAATAGTCAAAGATATCAAGCTCAAAACATTATTTAGGATTGAATTTAAACCAACAAAGATGAAAAATAAAGAATTTATGAGTGATGATTCAAGCATATAATAAACGTTATAAATCGATTATGGTTACTAGGAGAGACGTTCAACTAAAATTGCAAATAAAGCCACTGAATGAGCATTTTAATAAAATTATAAAGGAATATACTAATGGTTTTACAGAAAATAAAGTCAAATAAATATTTCCGTAAGATACCACAATCCCAAGTTTGGTGTTCCCTTCAAAAATCTGAAAATCCTCTTGATAGCCATTAAGTGTGATTCTTTAGGATTTGCTTGAAATTTAGCATACAAACATGTGGAAAAAATGATGTCTGGTCTAATTGCGATTAAGTAAAGAAAAGATCCAATCTCTCCTTTGTAACTTGATATATCTACACTTTTTTATTTCTTACCTTCATCCAACTTGGTAGCTATAGACATAAGAGTTGATGCAGGTGAGCAGTCCACTATTCCAAATTTCGTCAAAAGATCTTTGACATACTTGGTTTAACTTCTAAAGATTCCATCAGTTCCTCTTAGAATCAAAAAAATTCCAAGTTAAATTTTATTTGAAAAAATAATATACGGGGAATTCTAAAATATTTAGAGATCATATTTCAGCTAATTTCTAGTTAAATTAAATTATTTTTGATTTATCAGGAATTAATCTGCTGTAACTAGTTAGCGGAGTTCTTGCCTTTAGGTCGAAGAATTTAACATACCAATTTCACTTATAAGTCTCGTGAAAGTTGCTTCATCTAAAGGTTTAGTGAAAATTTCAGTTAACTATTTTTCCGTTGGAACAAAAATAAGTTTAATAGTACCTTAATGAATATGCTTAGTTCTACAATGATTGACTGGATTAGCCATAATAGATATTGCTCCAGTATTGTCACACATGATTCAAATCTTTTGTAACATTAGGCCATAACCCATCAGTTGGTTTCTAACCCAAAGCACTTGAGAACAACAACTTTCAGCAACTATATATAGAGCTTCACTTTCATCAAGTCATTCCAAGTCTGGATACTTGTTCCAAGTCTGGATACTTGTCATCATCAAATATTGCATCTATGATTTCCATTATTTTCTTTACTCTAGCACATAGACTCTGTTGGCAATCTAAATATCCCTGAAAAATAGTTTCAAATACTTTAAAGTCAAATTTTCCAACATATTCAGAGTTGTCTTTTAGCATAACGCATTTGCTTCCAAACACATGAAGATGTTTAATGGTAGGCTTCCTTTTTGACAAAATTGAGTAGGGTGACTTGCCAATATTTTTGTTGAGTAGATATCTATTTTGAGTGTAACATATTATGTTAAAGGCTTCTTTTCAAAAACTTGTTGGCAGTTTGGCATCTTGCTAGCTAGCAGCCTGAACTAGAGTTCGATTTTTCCTTTCAACCATACCATTTTGTTGAGGTGTTCTTGTAGCTGAGAACTCTTGAACAATGCCTTTATCTTTATAAAATTTACCTAGAATTACATTCCTGAATATTTTGACACATTTTTTATCTTCAGCCTACTTCTCAATTTATTTGATGTGTTCAATGATGAAGTGTGGAGTTTCATCTTTTGAATGCATAAATTCCACCCAAGTGTATCTTTAATAGTCATGCACCATCACCAAAGCATACTTCTTTGTGGATAAAGACATGACATTTACATGTCCAAATAAATCCATGTGGATAAGCTGTAGTGGTGCATTAATATAATTCACAGTTTTGCTCCTGTGACCGGGCCTCTTCATTTGCAAATTAATATGATAGGGAGCTTAGTAGTTACATTTGCAAATTAACTCAAACTCATCTATCTGCAAACAAGTCAAGTTCTCTGAACCAAGCCAAGGTTAATTATTTTTAAAAAAATGAAACGAGCTGATCAGAGTTTAACGACCGAAAGAATAGTAATGTTCAATATCGATTAATAAACTTTTTTCTTATAATGATATCAACATTGTCGATCTACACTTGTTTCTTAAATCTATATATATTTATTTTTCACTTCGAGGTTTAAGAATATGTCCAATTTTATTTTACACTATTTAGAAAATGCTAATTTTAGAAATCGTACATTACTTTTTAAAATATAGATATCAAAATTTTATTATGTTCTAATATTTTACTAAAATCGGGTGTATGTAAATTACAGGTTATTTAATGATATTCATGAAATTATGAAAAAATTGGAGACAAATAAATCATGATTACAATGTTTGATAGTTCTCTTATGAAAAAGTTAAGCATTAAATTTTGAAATATGAACGACATTTCCATAATAAGTAAATTATTAATTAACGACGAGAAAAATATATTTATAAATATATTAGTGATTAGTAATAATTTATCATTTGTAATATATATCATTATAAATAATTTATTATAACCAAATTTTAACTGAGTTCGAGTTGATTTCGAGCTCAATTATTACCGACACTGGACTGAGTCCAAGCGATTTAGAGTTTAACGAGCCGAGTACTAGTTTAAAAGAAAAAAAGCTCGGCTTCACTCGTTTACTCATCCCAACTCATTTTCATGTTTAAGATCGTTTTGACTAAGGAGACGAGACGAACTGAGTTCACTTCAAAGAGCCGATCTCCAATATTGTTAATAATAACTCTGTTTATTTGTAGCCCTACTCATGAATAACTATCGTATCAAGTTTTTCCTTTGTTAAGGTGGTTAGTGCGTGTGAGCAAATCTTTACAAATTGACATTTGATTGCATGAGCAATATTGTGCTAAATTCAAAATTAAACTATTTAAGTTTACTAACTAAGACTCACTATCCAAAATTTTTTTACGTTATTTCTTCTCTAAATTATATTGTATTTTTATATTTATAAAACACTGGTAGTAGTAGACTCGGTCAAAAACCCAATTTTTCACCAAATAAAATCTGAAGGAATAATAATTTGAAAAAAATGTTCAAAAAATATTTTAGTTCATGTCCAAATTCTAAACACAACATATGTTTTCAAGATCGCCATCCTATGTTTTCATATTTGAACCATGCTTCTATTAGAGATGTTGGTGTACACTACACCATAGATGGCCTATAGCAACAACAAGAAAATGTTACAACAGGCCCAAAAAAATGTTACCACAGCCAAAAAAAGCTCTAAGGTAACATAAAAATTAAGTTGCTTTTTTTTCGAGTTACCTTTGACCCCTAAGGTAACATTCCTTTTGCCCTGATGCACCCTTGAATTTTGTGTTACAATAGACTTCAAAGGTGACATTAATATATGTCTATATTATCACAGTATACATGTTACCTTTGCACTTAGAATTTGTAAAAAAAAAGGGACCCCACATGTAGGGCCGCTGTGGCCCCACATGGGGTCACCAAATCATTATAATTTTTTTCCCTACTGTAACAACTTTTTAATAATTTATATTATATTATACTAATTTGTTTGTAATATTGAAGTACCTAATCTAACATATTTCTCAAAAACATTGACATGATTTGTTTGTAAATTGAACATGCCATAAACCTGTTTTCATACAAGTCAATAAAATAAAAAAAATCAAACCACCAAACTTCAAATCGGTACAATCCCCCCCCCAAATACTACTTCCGTTTTCACACAATCACCATCAACTCCACATAATCAAAAAAATAGGTACATAGTCTATAATCTAGGACGATATCAACTAAAATTTGATAATCATTTTGACAATAATTTAGCAAGGCACGAGCTATTCTGATATGTTCCTGCTCATCATTATTTTCTGTTTCAGAGGATAAAGTAGCATCATATTTCACCGTTCCAGGATCAATACACCTATAGGTAACCGCAACTCCATCAGGATTGGAGCGTGGAATGTAGAATGAAGTAATGCCACAAACCTTACAGAAAGTGTGTTGCGCTGTATGAGTGTTGAAAGTGTAAGTTATGAGGAAGTCTGTTGAGTCTCCTAGAAATTCAAATCTTTCGGCACGGACAATAAGGTGGGTTTTTTTCTCATGTAACTGATAGAACAATTACAATCCCGGACTAATATACTTGTTGGTGCATGTACTTTCCATCTCACTCTTTTACAATGACATCCACCGCTATGAAGGAATTCTGTAGGCGCCCATTAATCTGTGTCCCTGTATCCCAGTAAATAAAAATTTAAAAAATAAAATCATATAAAAGGTTGTTGCAAAGGAGGATTAATTTCAGGATGCTTAAACAATCTATACATTTACCTCAGGAATACTTAAACATGTGTGAATAGCGGATTCCAAGTCATTACCTGAGTGAACAGCCTGTATGAATCCAGCTAGAAGTCGAGCATCTTCTTGGACTAAACATTGACCGACTCTCTGCTTCCGTTTAAACATCTGTGACTCGAGGTAAGATTAAGCAACATAAATATATGTATGTGTATATATTTCTTCAGTGATTCATTAAAGACATCAAACCTTGTAAAATAGATCCTCAACTTTGTGTATGATATTGTGACTGTTAATATCTAGTCAAGATAAGGTTTATAAGCAATCATGGTTAATCATAAATAGGTTGTACATGATAAATTTACAGGCACCGACTCTCCTCAAGGAGTTGATGATGATAGAAACAGTTATACTAACATTTCCAATATTTTAAACACTTTATTATGCTTGTATCTGCAGCCATTTTTTTTTAATTTTGATGTTAGGATACTAGACCAGATTTCATAAGATAAGTTCAGACTCCATGATTTTCAAGATAGCATAGGTTGTACAATGTTACTCATAGTGTGGATATTATCATCATCTCGGTTCCACTTCTCACATTTTACCTGACCATCAACTGCAGAGTAACAACGAGTTGATTGAAGTGGTGAGTACTAATAAAGTAACAAGTGGAATCTGAATTTTTATATTATGAAATCTGCAATTAATTAAAATAACACATATATAATATCCACTAGTAATTTGCAGTTTAAAAAGAAACATTTTTCATATCTAGAAGACATATGGTTTATGTCTTCCATACTTAACAAAACTAACCTAGGTTTATTAAAACTCAAATCAGTTAGTGACATTATCATCGAAAGCTACAAGAGGCTCGGAGATTTCAAACCTGATCGTTAATCGCAATGTCATCAGGAGAGTCCTGATTCTGAGTAAGGTGTGAGAACATATTAGGTGTGAGACGAAACACCTTGAGAAAATGACTGTTGCGGTAGCTGCTGCGATCGAAGCTTAGAAGCAGCTTGACTTCTCCCGAAAATCAAAGACTCAACGCCAGTATTAGCAACATTAGATCTCCTTCCATCACCAAAACACAACAATCAGCATACAATTAATCACACATAATCATAAATTCATCTCCATCACTCGCACTAAACACAATAACAATCATCATATAAACAATAATTGAAAATTCAGCTCTGTTGCTCAATATTCGATTTCATTTTATCATGAAAACACAATAAACATAATCAAAAATTCATCTACATCACTCATAGTAAATACAATAATCATCATCATATATATACATAATAGAAAATTCATTTCCATCAGTTGTAATAAGCACAATAATCTTCATCACATATACACATAATCACCGATGCTCAATATTAGATCTCAACTCATTGCGAAAACACAAAAATCATCATATAAACAATCATATACATAAATAATCGAACATTTATCTAGTCAATCACAGTAATTAGCAAAAAACAATCATATATAAACACAGAGGCGTGTATCTAAATATATAGAACCTGGCTTGAGGAGGAAGAACAAAGATAGAGCTGAGATTGCAAGCTTTATTCATCTCCATCTTCATTCACTCCTAACAAACTAAGGATTTGGCCCTCGAAACTCAGGTCCTAGCTGAGGATCCTGCAAAGACCGTCCAAGAGCACGTGGCCGAGACTGTTACCCAGGTAATTAGTTAAGTTAACTATTCCTTTAGTTTAGATTTTATGCATTATATTTTTATATGATAACTAATAAAACAAAGACGTATCGTATTTAAATATACCTTAATTCCTTGCAATACCAATCAGTTGATTTCATTTTCACATATATAAAGCAGGAGATCAATGGCGGAGAGGAAAAGAAAGAGGAACCTCTGGTAGATGTTTCTGCTCCAGCTGATAAGGCTCCCAAGGCCGATGAGGTGAAAACTGCTGAGCCAGAAACTACATCCGAGATAACGACAGAGGAGAAGCCAAAGGAGGAAGCAGCTGTGGAGAAAGTGGTAGAACCTGTCAAGGAAACAACAGCTGAGGAAGTTGCACAAAAATCCGATATAAAAACTGAGGTTGTCCCTACCCAAGTAGTTTGAGCATTCTTATATTTAACTACATGAATTAGACGGGAGTTTCTTACAGTTATTTAGGTTTGCATCTAACCTACACACCATTTCTCCAGGCCCATTGAGAAGCTGTGTTGCAAAAGCAATTGGATTCATAGATATGATGATATTACATCTATGAAAAACGAAATTTTAATATATATCCAAGAAAGCCCAATTTCACAAACAACACAAAACTCGAAATTACCAAGAATTAAAACAGAATATCTCATACACTACAAAAAAGTTCCTAAAATTCACAAAGAAAGTCAAATTTAGCAAAAAATTAAGATCTTGAAACTACCTGAGCAAGGAGCTCATCAACAAGAGCACACCCACTACAATCCGAAAACTCAAACGACAACTCATCTCCCCTTTGGCCCACATCAATCTTCTCAGACCTCTTTTCAACATTCTGGGTTTGCAAATTCAAGTCCTTCAAGGTGTTTGACAAAAGTTCCCAACGAGAAAGCTCAGCTTGGTACTTCTCTTTAAGTTTTAACAGAGCATTTCTTCTTCGAATCTTTCGATTGTTGTCCTCAACAAGTGGATCTGGAGGGGGAGCAGAAGTGGCGGCAGTGATATCGAGGCGAGGGCGCTTGTTGCGCTTGTAGACGAAGCCATCGCCGTTGATGAGCTCCCCTTGGTCTTCTTCTGATAAAGAAATTGCGCACAAGCGGGAAGACCCGTGAAGCCTCAAACCAATTGTGTTGAATCCTTTTACAGTGAAGCCCTAAATTGATACGACGTGAATCGATTGAAAACTGAGATAGATATGTTTAGAGTGTGATAGAGCGGCTGAGAGCCCGCTTCTCCAAAATTTTGAGCCCGCTCTCTAAAATTTTTGAAGCCTAACCAGACTCCAAAAAACCATTACTACTCACTTTTATTTTTTAATTTTTAACTTTTAATAAATTTTTAAGTTTAAATAGTGTTCAATTTTTTTATTAATAAAAATTATCAGTTACTAATTAGTACTGTTAACAAAATTTAACAAAAAAATCATTTTATCAATCTTAGCTAATATTAATATTAATATTATTATTTAATTATATTATCAAAATTGATTAATTTTCAAGTCAAATAATTATATATATTTAATTTTTTTGTAAAATGTTACTTTTTTTTTATCTATTAACACTCTATTGTAACATAAGTTTCCACGTGTTACCGTTTGTACCACTTTGAAGCTACAGTAACATATTACAAAGGCTATGGTAACATAAAAAATACTACGTTGCGGTAGGCTAAGATGAGTATAGCTAAGGTAACATAATTTTGTAACACACATGATTAAACCATTGCGATAGGCCATCTATGGCGTAGTGGTAGGAGAGGGGCAAATGGGAAAATAAGAAATATGTAGTGACAGACCAAAGAAAAGGAGCAGTAAATGAATGGCGTCTCATGGCTGTAGGAGAAGAGGAGCTAGAACAAGCTTACAGTAAGGAATAAAAATGGAGGAACAAGTGGGAAAAATATATTGATTAGATGGGAATAAAGTGAATTTTTTTTTAAAAAATTATTAGTTTGGATTCTCATTTTTCACGTGTCTCTTATCAAAAAAATACTTATTTAAGGTAAATATACTATTTTTAATTTCATAATATATTTTAACAATTTCAGATTTCGTGATTGTGATAAATAATCATCTTTCCTAATATTATTGAATACCAAAAGGAAAAAACATGTCCTCATTGAAGATTAACTCAACATATATATTTTTTCTTCATAACTCCCACATAAATCATCAATCCTCAAACTTACAATTATAGAAAAGTTAGGAGAAGATAGATCATACTGAATTCTATTATATGCATTTAATAAGATATGTAACCTTGTGTGCCAGCTACTTTCTTTTAACCTTTCATCCACTAGATTTACTAGGGGGTTTGCTTGGTATCAGCCATCTACAAATTAAATAAGAATGGTTTTCAATCAATACCTCTTATGAATACTAAATGACATACAAATAATTAGATAAATCAAAATGCCTTGGAAGAACTTTAAACTGTACTTCATATACAGGAAAAAAATTAAAAGATAAATAATCACTTAAATTACCTAGTTATAATTCTTCTTCAAAAATTTTGAGATTTATTTCTTGTTTATCACTTCCTAATGAAGATGTATAAAAAAGTTTGAAGGAACAAATGGGGATGGGGAAACCTCCATCTGACCGTCTATAATCAATCTTAAAGCTAGGGTAGGGATCATAAACTCCCTCCAATCAACGTGTTTTTATTGGAGTCTTCAAAAATATTTGGATTGTGGATCTTTTTTTAATAAAATGGTAATAATTCTAAAATTAAAGAAAATATAGATGATTGTGTGCAAAATATACTAAGATTTATACATGGTACAAAGATTTTTGGTTATTACATATATCACTTGAGTTTAACATCATTTAACAATAAATGAGTAAAATTTTTAAAAACATTTATTTTATACATACAACATTTTTAGAATATTCCATAATTTATTAAAAAATTGCAAAACTTTCTACGAAATTATGATATTTTCTTATAGCTAGTGATCAACAAATACATAACTAGAGTTCACATTTGTGTGTGTTAAAGAACAGTTATACATGTGTTCAATTCTAATATATATATTTTAGATTGGTATTATTAAGAAATTATAATAAATTAACAATTTTTCATAATTTTGTACCCAATGGGTGAATAGATAAAGAATATTAAGAAGTATATAATATTAATTAAAAAAATTAGTAACGGCTAAGCACACATCTATATTAAAGAAATGATTTTTTTAAGAAAAATAAAAGATCATATTACAATACAAAAAAAACGGGTATTTCCTACCGAGAAATTGGTAGGAAATGCCCCAAAATCGATAGGAAATGACAAAATTCCTACGTAATGACGAAATCCTTTCGATTGGTTTGTAATGAAAATTATGTATTGGGTAATCAAATGCAATACTATTGGTTGGTTTTTGATTTTATCTATTTTTTTGTATGTGTATAATTTAATCAGCCAAATATTTAACATCAGTTAATATAACTATAAATTATGTATAAAATGTTTATCTACATAACAAATATTTTTAAAAAATTGATATAAAAAGTCCATTCTCTACAGCTACGAAAACATCAGTTTTTAAATAACCAGACAATAGTTTATAGCTGATTTATATTCACCAGATATCGCCTAAAACCGATGTTTATGTACATATTTGACATCAGTATTTGCAAGGAGCTGATGCCTGGGGTGATTTTTGACAACGGTTCTGGACCGATGTGAAATCAAAGGAACTGATATCTGGGATTACATTTCATATTAGTTTTGGACCGATATGAAAAAAAATACTTTTCTCTACACCCGTGTAGACATTGGGTTTGAAGGAAATAAACATCAGTTCAGAACTGGTGTATATTGACCTTTTTCTAGTAGTATTTCAGGACCTTCACAGGCGAGTAAGCTTTCTAAGTCAAATCCTGATTTAAAGCTCAAAGGCATAGTTCCTGACACTGATTTTGATGTTCCTGAGAAATCTTCTGGTGATGATGCTGAGTCTAATGATTCTGATGATGATGATAATCCAGATGATGGTGCTCTGAAAGCTGGAATAGAAGCATCTAAATTATCTATTTTTGGTTCATCATCTGGTCATGCTCCCACTCTTAATACTCATAGGGTTATGAATGGAATCACTTTTGGGACTACCAAGTGAGAAGATCTCTCTGAACACTACAAGAAAAAAGGCTAAAAGCCACCGGTTTAAAATCGGTTGCTTTTACCTATAAACGACTGAAATCGGTGGAATTTAGTACAAAATCGACCGCCTTCTATCGGTGGCTTTTAACCTGGTCGAAATTGTTTTTTGCGGTGGAATTTATATAAAAGCGACCGCTTTGACGGTTGCTTTTAATTCAAGTCAAAGTTTCACACAGCCCCTTTAACATTTTGGTGAAAATTTAAACTTCCCGCTTCTTGATTTTCACTGAATTTTAAATTTCCCGCTTACTTATTAAAGTCACTGAAGACGGTGGATTTTATATGGTCAATTTCAAACACAAAAATGGCCTGGAGCCATATATTCTTAATTCTTTAAAATTGAAACCTGTCTCATTCATTTATCAATTTAACTAACCATTCACATTTAATAACTTGCGTCAAAACAGAAAAAATGAACAACCAAAAATGAAAAGACATAATTACATTCCACACAAATGCATTAAAAACTATCAAATAAGTACCAAACAGCAGCTGCTACACCAAATAGCAGCCGCTACATCAAGTTTAAGTTAACTGCTACATAGTTTGCTTACAAGTATCAGCTAACAAAAGTAATTAACTTATAAAAATTACTCATAAAGAGGACAATAGAACAAATTCGGGTCGAGATCGTGCTCGTCATTCATTTCTAGTAAAAGCCTGGTATGCTCCCCTGGAACTTTTTCTAGTGTATCATCCTAGATAGACAAAAAATAATGTGCGTTTAAGTAATTATTTAAGCTTTTGAAATTCAAATTTCATGTTCCAAAAAGCAGCTGCTTCTGTACAGCTAAAGTAACTGCACTATATATATATATATAAGTTTATTTAATCAGAATCAAGTTAGCTAAGTTGAAGAAAAAATGTTAGCATAACTTCTTCACTTCACAACTTACATCAATGTCATAAAGTAGAACAAATACACTAAGCACAAAATGAGTCTGTTAACCTCATATCTCACTTAATAAATGTTTATAAACTATCTATACAAGATAAAATACCAACAAAAAACATAATTGATATGTATAGAACCCCTCGCTTACGGGTGGAAAAGAAACATCTTTTGACAGATTAAGCGTAAAAGCCTTGGGCAGGTCAGTAACACAGAACTTGGAAGATCAATATGGAAGAAAACAGAATCTTATCTAAATCAAGATTGTGACACCAAAAACAACAAATACAGCTTCCAAAAAGGCTCTACTTATTCTCGTGAATAGAAATCTGAAGTTAACAACACTTATCAAATCTACAATCCACAATTAACACTACCATTATCTCAAACAAGTAAACATCACTAGATTCATCATTGTAAATGTTCCTTAACATTCCATGTACATAAAAAATATAATCCAAACAAAAAAGCAGAGAATTATCCCTCAAATCGGATAACAAAACCAGATGCAAGATCCAGCATCCAATTAACTTTATCGAGATTGTATTTCCAATTACATCTAAAAAACCTTAACACAATTGAAACAAAATTATCGAGAAATGAGAACATAGAGTTTGAAATTAAACAGGATTTAAATTTATAAAACATTTCAAACAGATGTGAAAATAATTAATTTACTAATTACACAAACCCTAATTTTGATTTAGCTGAAATTATTCTAATCACAACCACACAGAGCAAGAAATAAAGATTCAGATGTGTAATACTAAGAAATAAAGATTCAGATGTGTAATATTATAAACCCTAAATCTGCTAATCTGATACATCAATTGCTGAAATTAAACTTCACAATTAAAGTTAAAGTCTTACGTCCACAATAACTTTCTCAAAACTCTGCATCACTTGATCAATGATCTCATTTGCAATCCGCATATATTGGTCCCATGATGATTGTTGCACCGGATTGGTATTGTCCGGAAAACCTATAGTGGCTGATTTTTCAATCAATTCATTAAGTTTTGCATGAGGAACTCGATCCATGCCGTCTAAAGACTTCACCATATTGGTCACTTCGGATAGAACCCTGCGGATAAGTGAGTATGCATTATCTGGAATGCTTGTTTGAGAGGCCTGAGCGGACTAAGATGTCTTTAATCTAGCTGCCTCATAAGCTCCCAATAACTCCGATAAAGAACTTCGAGGATACAATACGACTCTGTTTTTCTTTGGCGTTCTTGCCTTTATAAGTAGTTCCAAGTCTCGTTTCCTTTGGCTAGCCGGTGATACAGGTTCCTGATGGGCTGATTGAGTGCTGACCATGGCCTCTAAAGATTCCTACATAATACAATTTATAACAAACAGTCCAAACACAAAGAAAAGAAACCATAATAAATATATATTAGTGCAAAAATTCAATTGACTGAATAAAGTTTGCAACAAACCATTATTTTTTTAATTGTTGGCTCATCGATGTTGTAGACATATTTAAAAAATTCCAGATCACTCATAGGTGTCTCCAAATTAGCATCCAATTCCTATAATAAATAGAAAACAAGTGGAAATTATATAAGGTCTAATAAAAAGCAAAGTCGACAATTTAATCTCAAACTAATATTCTGCACAGTAGTGCTATTTTTCTAACTCGCTAACGGAAACTAACTTATGCCTAAGTATCGATTGACTTTCATAATTTAGTATAAATTTTTTATATGTACTGACTTTTAATCACACTACAACAAAACTGGCCTTTTACGACGGTTAACTTACGACGGAAAAAAATGCGCGCCTTACTTACGAAGGATTTTTATTTCTGTCATAAATATTTACGACGATAACTGTAATCCGTCGTAAGTTTATTATTTTATTATTAAACTTACAGTCAATTATGGCAATCAATCAACCCGAAAAAAATGTGCGCAAAACTTACGACGGAAATACTTGTTCGTCGTAATTATTTACGACGTTGAAATTCAAATTTCATGTTCTAAAAAGGAGCTGCTTCTGTACAGCTAAAGTAACTGCACTATATATATATATATATATATATAAGTTTATTTAATCAGAATCAAGTTAGCTAAGTTGAAGAAAAAATGTTAGCATAACTTCTTCACTTCACAACTTACATCAATGTCATAAAGTAGAACAAATACACTAAGCACAAAATGAGTCTGTTAACCTCATATCTCACTTAATAAATGTTTATAAAGTATCTATACAAGATAAAATACCAACAAAAAACATAATTGATATGTATAGAACCCCTTACTTACGGGTGGAAAAGAAACATCTTTTGACAGTTTAAGCGTAAAAGCCTTGGGCAGGTCAGTAACACAGAACTTGGAAGATCAATATGGAAGAAAACAGAATCTTATCTAAATCAAGATTGTGACACCAAAAACAACAAATATAGCTTCCAAAAAGGCTCTACTTATTCTCGTGAATAGAAATCTGAAGTTAACAACACTTATCAAATCTACAATCCACAATTAACACTACCATTATCTCAAACAAGTAAACATCACTAGATTCATCATTGTAAATGTTCCTTAACATTCCATGTACATAAAAAATATAATCCATACAAAAAAGCAGAGAATTATCCCTCAAATCGGATAACAAAACCAGATGCAAGATCCAGCATCCAATTAACTTTATCGAGATTGTATTTCCAATTACATCTAAAAAACCTTAACACAATTGAAACAAAATTATCGAGAAATGAGAACATAGAGTTTGAAATTAAACAGGAGTTAAATTTATAAAACATTTCAAACAGATGTGAAAATAATTAATTTACTAATTACACAAACCCTAATTTTGATTTAGCTGAAATTATTCTAATCACAACCACACAGAGCAAGAAATAAAGATTCAGATGTGTAATACTAAGAAATAAAGATTCAGATGTGTAATACTATAAACCCTAAATCTGCTAATCTGATACATCAATTGCTGAAATTAAACTTCATAATTAAAGTTAAAGTCTTACGTCCACAATAACTTTCTCAAAACTCTGCATCACTTGATCAATGATCTCATTTGCAATCCGCATATATTGGTCCCATGATGATTGTTGCACCGGATTGGTATTGTCCGGAAAACCTATAGTGGCTGATTTTTCAATCAATTCATTAAGTTTTGCATGAGGAACTCGATCCATGCCGTCTAAAGACTTCACCATATTGGTCACTTCGGATAGAACCCTGCGGATAAGTGAGTATGCATTATCTGGAATGCTTGTTTGAGAGGCCTGAGCGGACTGAGATGTCTTTAATCTAGCTGCCTCATCAGCTCCCAATAACTCCGATAAAGAACTTCGAGGATACAATATGACTCTGTTTTTCTTTGGCGTTCTTGCCTTTATAAGTAGTTCCAAGTCTCGTTTCCTTTGGCTAGCCGGTGATACAGGTTCCTCATGGGCTGATTGAGTGCTGACCATGGCCTCTAAACATTCCTACATAATACAATTTATAACAAACAGTCCAAACACAAAGAAAAGAAACCATAATAAATATATATTAGTGCAAAAATTCAATTGACTGAATAAAGTTTGCAACAAACCATTATTTTTTTAATTGTTGGCTCATCGATGTTGTAGACATATTTAAAAAATTCCAGATCAGTCATAGGTGTCTCCAAATTAGCATCCAATTCTTACAATAAATAGAAAACAAGTGGAAATTATATAAGGTGTAATAAAAAGCAAAGTCGACAATTTAATCTCAAACTAATATTCTGCACAGTAGTGCTATTTTTCTAACTCGCTAACGGAAACTAACTTATGCCTAAGTATCGATTGACTTTCATAATTTAGTATAAATTTTTTATATGTCCTGACTTTTAATCACACTACAACAAAACTGGCCTTTTACGACGGTTAACTTACGACGGAAAAAAATGCGCGCCTTACTTACGACGGATTTTTATTTCTGTCGTAATTATTTACGACGATAACTGTAATCTGTCGTAAGTTTATTATTTTATTATTAAACTTACAGTCAATTGTGGCAATCAGTCAACCCGAAAAAAATGCGCGCAAAACTTACGACCGAAATACTTGTTCGTCGTAATTATTTACGACGAAAAATATTGTCCGTCGTAAGTTAATTATTTTATTATTAAAACTATCAACAATTGAATAAAAAAATGATGTAGTAAGCCACGTGGAAGAACAACGCCATTCAACCTACGACAGAAATCTAATTCCGTCGTAAGTTAATTATCTTATTATAATTATCTCCCTATAAAAATTAATAACAAAAAAATTCAGCGTTTGATGATTTAAGTATAACTAACGACGGAAATTCCGTCGTAATGAAGCGTACCTTACGACAGAAATTATGTCGTAATTGTTCCCACCAACCATAATAAATGCCATCTATACTAGTATTTGTTAGCCGTTCGAAAATAATATTTTTTTACAGAAACTTACGACGGTTGGATCATTGAAATCCATACGGTTACTTGTATATATTAGTGATAATATTTTTTTACAGAAAATAATATATGTATTTATTGAAATCCATACGGTTGGATCATTGAAAAATATTTTTAAAATGATCGAAACACCAGTTCGGGATTAAACAGTAGTTACTTGTACAAGTCAAACTGATGCTTGACTATTAAAATGACAAGCCAAATAAAATTATTTTGATAAGAAATTTTGGTTATATCACTAATATATGTATCTATTGAAATCCATATGGTTGGATCGTTGAAAAATATTTTTAAAATAATCGAAATACCAGTTCGGGATTAAACACCAGTTAGCTGTACAAGTCAAACTGATGTTTGACTGTTAAAATGGCAAACCAAATAAATATTTTGATATGAAATTTTGGTTATATCACTAATATATGTATCTATTGAAATCCATACGGTTGGATGATTGAAAAATATTTTTAAAATGATCGAAACACCAGTTCGGGATTAAACACTAGTTAGATATACAAGTCAAACTGATGTTTGACTGTTAAAATGACAAACCAAATAAAATTATTTTGATAAGAAATTTTGGTTATATCACTAATATATGTATCTATTGAAATCCATACGGTTGGATCGTTGAAAAATATTTTTAAAATAATCGAAACACCAGTTCGGGATTAAACACTAGTTAGCTGTACAAGTCAAACTAATGTTTGACTGTTAAAATGACAAACCAAATAAAATTATTTTGATATGAAATTTTGGTTATATCACTAATATATATATATATATATATATATATATATCTATTGAAATCCATACGGTTAAACACTAGTTAGCTGTACAAGTCAAATTGATACTTGACTGTTAAAATGACAAACCAAATAAAATTATCTTGATAAGAAATTTTGGTTATATCACTAATATATGTATTTATTGAAATCCATACGGATGGATCGTTGAAAAATATTTTTAAAATAATCGAAACACCAGTTCGGGATTAAACACTAGTTAGCTGTTCAAGTCAAACTGATGTTTGACTGTTAAAATGACAAACCCAATAAAATTATTTTAATATGAAATTTTGGTTATATCACAAATATATATATCTATTGAAATCCATATGGTTGGATCGCTGAAAAATATTTTTAAAATAAACCAAACACTAATTCAGGATTAAACACTAGTTAGTTGTACTAGTCAAACTAATGCTTGATTGTTAAAATGGCAAACCAAATGAAATTATTTTGATATGTAATTTTAGTTATATCACTAATATATATCTATTAGTGTTGCGTGTTGCGGTACATGAAATATTAAAATAACTTTAGATTTTTATGTATTTATATATTTATTTATTTAAATATTTTTTTTATTTTTAAATTAAAGAATTTTATATATTCTTTTTTAAAAATTACTTATTTAAACAGGGTTAAATGATAAAAAAAATAAAATTTAAAGTTGATCAACAAATATTTAATAAAATATACATTAAAAAAATTGAATTATTTTTGAAAAAAAAATTAAATAAAATTAGAAAAATTAAAATTGAAGGGGGGAAAATGAGGGGCAAAAACCCCGCCTTCTACGAAAATATTGGAAAAGTCTTTAAGTTGTTCTCCGTCTTCCAAACTCTATCAATTGTGGCAGGCTTAATTAGGGTTTCTAGTTGAAGGGTTGGAGCTTTGATTTATAAGGTGAATTAAGGCTTTGATTTAGGTCAAGCTTGGGCTGGGGTTTGCCGATCTAGATTCAAGCTTCGAGTTGCAATTACGGTTTAAGGTGTTGTTCTCCTCTGACTTCGATTTGTATTTAGGGGGTTTAGTTTGTGCTTTGGTTGAACCAAATTTCTCTATGTTATTTGTTGTATATGTATGTGTATATATGTATATCTCTCTTCACGCCTCTCTCCATCAGTCCATGTCTCATTTTCTTTTCTTCTATCTCTTTATATCTCTCCCTCTGTATCTCTCTGTCCCCTCTCTCTTTGTAATAGTTGTTTTTGTGTAAAATGATTCATTTTATGATTTTGAATTGATTCATTGTGTGAGTCTGTGAATCTATGCGTGTGTGTTTAGCTTTGATTTGTAGTTATTTGAGCTTGTTTTAGTAAAAAGTATAATGTAAAAGGTCAACCTACTTAATATGACATTTATCATATATAACGGAATATACAGAGCTTTAAGTCACATAAACACTGAACTCGACTGGTAAGCAACAGACTCAAAGGATAGGCTAGAAATTTGTATATAAATTGTTTTCATACAAGCCATCTCCACCTCTTTTACTTGTTTTCTATTGCACTATCCCTACTCCAAGCTAACCTTGACATAGAAGTCATGAACTTATTGCCATTGGTCAGTAATTATTTGAACTGGGGATAGAGGTTTTTAGACATGAAACTTTTGCTAATTTGCAAGAAAGAATACATGTTTAATATTTCACAGGTTCTAATGAATCTTAAACTATTTTAAGATGAATCTACAAGATGAACAGTTTTAATGAAGTCAATGTTGTTATGTCAGGGTGCCTTTGTTATGCTTACCAAATGGTCAAAACATTCATTATTGTAAGTTTGGTTTATGTCATCTAATACGGTTAGGAGACAGGAAATTGCAGTTTTTTGAAAGATATGAATTTCGTGGAATATCATTTGAGCAGACTTATAGCCTAATACTCATTTTTTTGCAGCAGCCACAAATAGAAATTGGTTATAAAAGCGAGTCATCGATCTCTGTCTTCTATTTTTTTCTCATGATTTATGTACCAGACTGATTATCTTTACTTTCTATTTCAGTTTTAACCAAACTAAGATTCCAGTTTGAATGAATATAAGATTAGTGGTTTAGAGTATACATTGTGAAGCACTGGAATATATGTTACGAGTAACCCCCTTGCTAGTTTTACTTTCTTGGGTAATGGATATGTTGTAAATATTTCTTTTTTTCCATTTTTTGCTTTATTTCCGTTCCCAATATGAAATGCCTACTATTATTTTACCAATTTATAGAGAACCACTGTTGTGGATAACTTATTGAACAGTGATGATGTCCATTATATGCTTGGTGCATTAAGAATGTTTGGCTTACGAGTGGAATAGGATAGTGGAAATAAAAGAGCAATAATTGAAGGTTCCTCTGGTCTATTTCCAGCAGGAAAGGAATCTAAAGATGAAATCGAGCTTTTCCTGGGAAATGCCGGCACTGGATGCGTCTATGGACTGCTGCCGTTACTGTAGCTGGAGGAAATTCAAGGTATTTATATCAAAAAATAAGTTCACACTTGTAAGTATAGTAGCGTGGTGCCTATGAAGGTTGTAATGCACTCATCTAGGAGCCATGAGGTAGTAAGCAGTTTACCCTTAAGCTTACTGCCAGGACACTTAGGGAATGCCTTTCCAAAGTATTTAGATAAACACACTTTTAGGTGCAAAATGTTATGTCTAATACCTGTGGCCTGAAAAGAAAAATAAAATATTCCAGTCCTTTAGACTCCTCTGGAAGTTGCAGTGGAGGCCGCTGGTTTCTTAAATCATCAATCTACATTCGGTGGATGATATACAAGCATTTATGCTTAAATCCGTTAATACACAAGTCTTGCTTATATTTTTACTTGTTAGTGTTTTTTATGTTTGCAAGATGGTGCCTTTTAGGTGGAAGCAAATGTAATATATTTTATTTTTGTTTTTTGTAGGAAGCATTTCAAATTGAAATTTATTATAGGTGGTATGCGTATATGCCTCTCTGGATTTCCTCAGCTCTTTTGAAACTTATTGGTTGCATATTTAAGTGTTAAAACAAGCATGAGCTCATTATATCATTATGGTTACTAATTACATACTATCTTTTATAGGTTCATATTTCAATGGAATACTTGGCAATGTAAACACTGATAGACCTAGTGCACCAAAGTATTCAACAGCAAAATGGGTAAATGAATTTTGTATTAATCTTTGTTGAATCAGAATCATGGAAAGATGGGTTTGTTTATTTGGCTTTGAGAAGAAAAGAATTGTGTGCAACAACGTACAACCAATTACTCAAGGACATTATATTTTGTTGGATTTAGTGGCTTCGACTTAAGTTTTGTAATGTATTGTACAATTCAAATGACTTTGTTAGCTAATTTTTAATATTTTTATGTAATTTTTTTGTACTTTATAATATTTGAATATTATTCCAATTATAATGAAATAATATGAGTTTTTCCACTAGTTTTGATTGTTTTTTGTTTAGCATTGTATTGAATTTAAAAAATGGCTGGAAACTGGAAAGTCAAAATTTTGCTATTTTGGAAATACAAACTTACGACGGTTATTCATCACATATTCCGTCATAAGTTACTAATTTACGACGCATTTTTTCGTCATAAAATTATCTTTTATCTTATTAAAAGTGGGTTCCGTAAAGTAATATAAGACGTTTTTTCCGTCGTAAGTATATAACTTACGACATTATTATTAGTCGTAAGTACAGAACTTACGACGTTATTATTCGTCGTATTAATATATCTTACGACGAAAAATTCCGTCGTAAGTAGATTTATTATTTTATTAGGTATGTGGGCCCCGACTTCCTAACTTGCGACGCAATTTTATCTTGTGACGAAAAAACGAACTTACTACTCGACCAAAAACGACGATTTTTTTCCGTCGTAAATGGCTCAATTACGACGATTTCAGTTCAAAAAAACCGTCGTAAATGGCCAGATTTCTTGTAGTGTCAGTTGCTAACTAAAAAAACAGTCGATTTACTGCAATTTAAGTCATTGCCATTTTTGGTATTTAAATGGTTCATAGTATTGAATAAACAGAGTATGATATAAACTCTCCTGAACGCTAAACAGTAACTTATAAGTCACTGAAATTTTAACCATATAGTAACAAAAGTAAAATTTCAATTTTAACTTTACTTATTTAACTCGGAAAATACTGATTCTACCACAACTATTACTGCAAGGACTGATACGAAATAAAACCAATTCTAAACTCCCTACTGATTGGACTGCATTAATATGATTATAAAAAACATTCATATACACCTATATTGGAACGAGGATTAAATACCAACGTTAATCAAATAATTAAAATCACAAAATAAAGCATCATAAAAATATTATGAATTTACAATCCATAATAATCTAAAGAGGATTAAAATCATAAAACAAAGTATCATAAATTTTTTTTATAAATATAATTCACCAAAAGTTAATTTTGCAAAAACTTTTAAATTGAAAAGGTATTTTAGAAAAAATATATATTTATAATCAACTAGTGAAAGTTTAATTCAGTAAATTCATATTGCGACAAGAACTAATCATAATTTGGATAAGAAAATAGAAACAATATTATGCTCTTATTTTATAAAGATATTTTTAGTTATTCAACTTACGGAATTTTTATTTTTTTTGAATATAATAGCAAACATAAAAAATTATTATTACCGAAAATATATTACTCTGATATTAAATATATTTTATTAGTTCATGATTTGAGTTTCTCGCTATATAATATTTTCTTTTTTACTGATACTAAATAAGTTGTAAAAAAATATCTAAATTTTAACTTTCTTAGTTGTATTTAGGTGCTTGCTTATAAAAATATGGTCCACTAATTATTAAATTCAAAATATGTGGCATTAATTAATTTTGCAGTACCATATTGCTATGCCAAAAAATAGATTATTACTATCCACTCAGGCCAAATTGCAGAAGGCTGATAGTGCTAATTCGAGCTCGGTTCACCCAATGAGGACATTAGATAATGATCATGATTATAATAGTAATGCTAGTTCATCTAACTTTGAATTCCCTAAAGGCGAAAAAACCATTCACAATTCATTTGGACGGTCATTATCTAGGCCTACGTCTTCTAAATGGAATGATGCAGAAAAGTGGATAAGGAATTGTTAGAATTCAAACTCTTCCATAATTTGAAATAAATAACATACAGCTGGGTTATAGATGTAGTAATATGAAGGAAAGAAAATAAGAGCAGCAACCAGAAGTTAATTCCTAAAAATATGGTGGGCACTAGATTACCAATACATGCAAGGTGGCGTGTGTAATAAATTATGGTGATAGTATTCAAGGTTGACACTACACCAGGCACCAGCTATATATCCAGCAACAGAGAAGCATATATTATGGTAGGCAACCTGCATACATGGTCAAGAATTCATACAAGAGATGTGATGAAGTCTCCCTTGAAATGCGTAGCATATAACAGTTGTTCAAGATTAGAAGGCTGGGTTGTCAAGATAAGGTCTGAAGGCTGGCAATAATTATAGATACGTAAAATATGGTAGGCTGCATGTTAAGTTAGTCAGTATTGTAGGCTGGTAAAAGTCTATGTAGTAATAAATAGTAGTGATGTAAGCCCTGATGTAATGCATGCATATATGAAGCCTATAAATAGGCTGGTCCTCTCTGAATGTAATAAAATACACAGAAGTGAGTTTGTAAAGCAACAGAGAGAAAGAAATAAGGCCGTAGCCTTGTGTCAAGCTGTAGCTTTGTGGTTGTGAGATTTAAAATAAACTTGGTGTTTGTTTCAATATCAAAGATATACAGTGTGTGTTTGAGTCATATCAATTTGATCTATATTAAGCCCAAGCCCATATACGTTTCCAACAAGTGGTATCCGAGCCAGCGTTCTGTTCAAGAAAATGGCGAATATGGTGCAACCAAATATTCCAAAATTGACGTCCACAAATTACGGGAATTGGAGTATCCAAATGAAGGTGTTACTCGGTTCCTACGACAATTGGGATATTGTCGAAAGTGGGTTTAACGAGCCCGCAGATGCAACCGCTGAAGCAGCACTTCCAAATGCCGAGAAGATGGCATTAAAGGAGTCCCGTAAAAAGGACAAAAAGGCGTTGTACACAATTTTTCAAGGTGTTGATGAATCTACCTTTGAAAAAATTTCAGAAGCAAAAACAGCAAAAGATGCGTGGGAGATTTTGCAGAAATCATTCCAAGCCGTGGAGAAAGTAAAAAAGGTGCGGCTCCAAGTTCTATCGAGGAGTCAAAAGATTTGTCCACAATTTCTATTGATGAGCTAGTTGGTTCACTTCAAGCCCATGAGCAGCGGATGAACCAGTATGATGATACAAGCCATTTAGAAAAGGCATTGCAAAGTAAGGTGTCCATTGGTGAAAGTTCAAGCAGTAGCAGTTCTGGTCGTGGAAGAGGTGGCTTTAGAGGTGGCTACCGTGGTGGAAGAGGACGTGGAAGACAGTCCTTCAACAGAAGCCAGAACACTGAAGGTTATCGTCCATCTGGACGTGGTCAGAATTTTAGAGGTCGAGGACGAGGAGGATTTCAACGAGGTGACAAGTCTCAATTTCAGTGCTATAATTGCAATAAATTTGGCCATTTCAGTTATGAATGTAGATCACCGAAAGTGGAAGAAAGAAGTCATTTTGCAGCAGCAAAAGAAGATAAAGATGTTGGCACTGCTATGTTCCTCACTTATAAAGGAGACGAGGAGAGCAATAAAAATGTTTGGTATCTTGACTCTGGTGCGAGCAACCACATGACAGGCCACAAGGATTTATTTACGGAGATAGACGAGACCATCAGCGGAGAAGTTACGTTTGGTGATTCATCGAAGATTCCAGTCAAAGGCAAAGGTACAATTACGATTGTATTGAAGACTGGTGAGAAAAAGTTTATTAATGATGTTTACCATATACCTGCTTTGAAAAGTAACATCATCAGTCTTGGCCAACTTGTGGAGAAAGGATATTATATACAGATGCAGGATAATTCTCTCATCATCAGGAATCAGGATCGAGAATTAATTGCAGATGTGGAGATGTCAAAGAATCGTTTGTTTACACTTGATATGCAGACGAAGGCGCAGAAGTGTTTAAAGTCGGTCATTAAAAATGACTCGTGGTTGTGGCATTTAAGATTCGGTCATCTTGGATTTTCTGGCTTGAAATTATTGTCAAAAACAAAGATGGTGGACGGTTTGCCAGAAATAAATGAACCAGAAAATTTGTGTGAAGCATGTGTTAAGGGGAAGCAACACAGACAAAGTTTTCCCGTTGGAAAATCATGGAGAGCCAGGAGGCCACTGGAGATTGTTCATACAGATATTGCTGGTCCATTTGATATTCCGTCACTTGGAGGTAACAGGTATTACCTAACATTTATTGATGATTTTAGCAGAAAAAGTTGGGTGTATATCCTGAAAGAAAAGTCAGAAGCTCTTGATAAATTCAAGGAGTTCAAAGCGTTGGCGGAGAAACAAAGTGGTCATTATTTGAAGACACTTCGATCAGACAGAGGAGGAGAGTATACCTCAAATCTCTTTAGAAGTTTCTGTCGAGCACATGGAATTAATCATCAGCTAACAATGGCATACACTCCTCACCAAAATGGTGTTGCAGAAAGAAAGAATCGCACTATTCTTGACATGGCAAGGAGCATGGTCAAAGCAAAGCATATGCCGAGAACTTTCTGGGCTGAAGCCGTTCTATGTGCAGTTTATTTGTTGAATCGTTGTCCAACTAAAAGTGTCAGAAACAAAACTCCAAATGAAGCATGGAGTGGTAGCAAACCATCTGTTGGACATCTCAGAATTTTTGGGTGCATTGCATATGCACATGTTCCAGATCAGAAAAGGAAGAAGCTGGATGATAAAGGCGAGAAGTGCATCTTTACCGGATATGACAAAAGAAGCAAGGCGTACAGACTCTACAATCCCCTCACGAAGAAATTAATCATTTCTCGAGATGTTGAGTTTGACGAATCAGATTACTGGAGATGGAGCGAGGAAGAAAGAAAAGTTGCTGGTTTGTTTTTTCAGGATGAAGATGATGACGGTGATGACACCAATGTTCAAGATGATGGAAATGATGATCCAACTCCTCCACAAAGTCCAAACCAACAAACTCCTGCCTCGACACCATCGAGTTCAGGAAGCAGCAATAGCAACAGTTCAGGGGGAGCACCAAGAAAAATGCGGAGTCTAAATGATATCTACGATGCAACAAGTCCGGTACAAACTACCTTTGATTATTCATTGTTTTGCTTAATGGCTGAGTGTGATCCCGTTACATTTGAAGAAGCTTCTGAAGAAAGCAAATGGAATAAAGCAATGGATGAAGAAATTGGTGCAATCAAGAAGAATGATACTTGGGAGCTCACAACTCTTCCAGAAGAACACAAAGCAATTGGTGTCAAATGGGTCTACAAGACAAAGACCAACCAAGACGGTGAAGTGGAAAAGCACAAGGCAAGGTTGGTGGCTAAAGGCTACAAGCAGAGATATGGGATTGACTATGATGAGGTATTTGCTCCGGTTGCAAGAGTTGATACCATAAGACTTCTTACAGCAATCGCAGCTCAGAATCAGTGGAAGATATATCAGATGGATGTGAAGTCAGCATTCTTGAATGGTTATCTTGAAGAAGAAGTCTATATCGAGCAACCACCGGGATATGTTCAGAAAGGCAAGGAAGATAAAGTCTACCGACTAAAGAAAGCACTGTATGGTTTGAAGCAAGCTCCGCGAGCATGGAACACAAGGGTTGATGAATATTTCCAGAAAAATGGTTTTGTGAAGAGTCCCTACGAGCATGCACTTTACACGAAAACAAATTCAGGGGGAGATATTATGATCGTGTGCTTATACGTGGATGACATGATTTTTACTGGAAACAACCCTGGTATGTTTGATGATTTTAAGAAAGTTATGACTAACGAATTTGAGATGACAGATATTGGTCAAATGTCTTACTTTCTTGGAGTCGAAGTCAAGCAAAGCAAAGATGGGATCTTTATGTCGCAGAAAAAGTATGCTGAGCAGATTTTAAAGAAATTCAGAATGGAGGAATGCAAGCCGGTGAGCACACCAGCAGAAGCAAGCATAAAGCTCAGAATTGATTCAACAAGGGAGTCGGTAAATCCGACGTTGTTCAAAAGTCTGGTTGGAAGTCTGAGGTACCTAACTTTTACTCGTCCAGATATCATGTATGGGGTTGGACTAGTTAGTAGGTACATGGAGAAGCCGAAGCAAGATCACTTCATGGCAGCTAAAAGAATTTTGAGGTACATAAAAGGAACACTCGATCATGGTCTATTTTATACACACTCTCAGGATTCAAAATTAGTTGGTTACTCAGATAGTGATTATGGTGGTGATTTGGATGACGGGAAAAGCACTTCTGGATATGCTTTTCATATCGGTTCGGTGATATTTTCGTGGTCATCAAAGAAGCAGCAAACAGTTGCTCTCTCAACATGTGAGGCGGAATACATCGCAGCAGCAGCATGCGCGTGTCAAGCTATGTGGCTAGGCTACATATTGGGAGAGTTAAAACTTGGCAAGGAAGATCCGGTTACTATTTACGTGGATAATAAATCTGCTATTTCTCTAGCGAAAAATCCAGTGTCACACAGTCGAAGCAAGCACATCAATATTAAATATCATTTTATTCGAGAACAGGTGAACGACAAAATTGTGGAATTGGTGTACTGCAGGACTGAAGAAAATTTAGCGGATATATTTACGAAGCCATTGAAGCCGGAAGTATTTCACAAAATGAAGATGAAGCTCGGAATGCAAAGTCGAGTTTGAGGGGGAGTGTTAGAATTCAAACTCTTCCATAATTTGAAATAAATAACATACAGCTGGGTTATAGATGTAGTAATATGAAGGAAAGAAAATAAGAGCAGCAACCAGAAGTTAATTCCTAAAAATATGGTGGGCACTAGATTACCAATACATGCAAGGTGGCGTGTGTAATAAATTATGGTGATAGTATTCAAGGTTGACACTACACCAGGCACCAGCTATATATCCAGCAACAGAGAAGCATATATTATGGTAGGCAACCTGCATACATGGTCAAGAATTCATACAAGAGATGTGATGAAGTCTCCCTTAAAATGCGTAGCATATCACAGTTGTTCAAGATTAGAAGGCTGGGTTGTCAAGATAAGGTCTGAAGGCTGGCAATAATTATAGATACGTAAAATATGGTAGGCTGCATGTTAAGTTAGTCAGTATTGTAGGCTGGTAAAAGTCTATGTAGTAATAAATAGTAGTGATGTAAGCCCTGATGTAATGCATGCATATATGAAGCCTATAAATAGGCTGGTCCTCTCTGAATGTAATAAAATACACAGAAGTGAGTTTGTAAAGCAACAGAGAGAAAGAAATAAGGCCGTAGCCTTGTGTCAAGCTGTAGCTTTGTGGTTGTGAGATTTAAAATAAACTTGGTGTTTGTTTCAATATCAAAGATATACAGTGTGTGTTTGAGTCATATCAATTTGATCTATATTAAGCCCAAGCCCATATACGTTTCCAACAGGAATAAGCAAACAGGACCATCTAATCATTCTAAAAGGAGCAATGTGCAAAGCCAGGTGACTTGCGTGCCAATAATGAATGGGATTAAAGTTGTTCCAGAGTATGTAAATTACGATAACAAGTCATCTGTTAAGCAAGTTGATTTATATCAACCTACACCTCAGCTCAGTTTGGAGAAGTTTTCTTTTACTTTAAACAGACCTCATTCCGTTGCTGATCAAGGGAATGATACTAATGTTGCGATTGATCTGTGTCCTCATAGTAAAGATTTGACAGAAGTGGATAGTGAGGATCCATCTTGTTTAACGAGTTCTTTTGAAGAACCAAAAGGTATTCACTCCGGACAAATATATTTTCACTAATGCTGTTTCGTTTTTCTAACTATATATAGTAAATTAGATAAAAAATTATTATTATTATTTTATTACTAAATTTTAAGCAGGTAATCTAAATTTTATTACTAATTCAAGGTGGAAATAGATTCAAATTTTAAGGCCTGCATTTTACAGCTGAAACCAACAGCCAAACCGAAGACACTGCAAATTTTGTTTCAGCAGCAAATTCAAGCTAAAGCCAATGTACCAACTTGTATCAAAAATTAAAAGAACACAAACAAAAAAAGTCCAAAATAAATAAGGCACACTGGTTTACAACTCATTCCTCCTTGACATCATTGAAATCTACAGTTATATGACATCCACTCATCCACTTTTTGACTATAATTAAAATGTTGAATACAGATGGAGCTTTTATTATCCATTTTCTTGGCCTTTTCCCACCAAACTTATTGTTTACTAACCTCAAGATCAGGAGTTTGACAAGCAGAGACAGAGAGACAGAGCATGTACAAGACAGTGCATCAAAATGTACAAAATAGCTTGTAAAAAATTGCACATGTATAAATGCATAACAAAAGGGATTAGAGTGTACCCATCTTCTCACACAGAAGGGAACAGCCCCACTTTTGTGATTGAAGTCCAACTTAGCACGATTATTTCTCCCTATCTCCGAAGCCTTCTTAAATTTTTCCGTCTCCCAATGCTTAGTGATGCTTTCCCAAGCACCCTCGTTAAAATAATGTGGCTTCACCATAAGTCTGGTTGCATGAGTGTAGCCTAGTCTTATGGCTAATTTCACTCTCACATCCGCAGGACTCTTCTCCTTACTCAGAAGTTGCTTGCAGTTATTTTGAATACGAGCTTTATCATATCTATCTCCTTCTTCATCTGTACACTTATAGTTGTAATAAACCTGCCAAACAAAATAAACACAATTCTTAGCCTAAATTCAAACTCTTAATTTACCAACTGGTAAGTACTTAAATACCCTGTAATCAATTGCACAGCTATCCAGAAAAACTTCTCTTGTTTTGCCACTTGCATTGATGGTATCTTTGTCCAAAAGAGATCGAACAATGGCCAGTAGAGTCTTTTTATAATGAGCATCTTTGATATTGTAATAGTTAAAATAACACAAAAATTCAAGTTCTGACCAAAAAAAACAAATAACAAGACTATAAAATTTTAGGAAAATAAATATTAAGTTACATTACCATCCGTCAACAAAGTGAACAGTCCCAAGTTTAACCACATTTACCGGTCTCTTGTGAAAATCGCCCTGTGAAGCTTTCCGCTGAAGACTTTCAACAATAATTGTTATATCCTCATCCTCATCAACTCTGCCACCATTTTCAATATGCATGGTATCACCGCCATCACCCCTTCCCATTGCTTCTGCCCTTCCCCTGTCCCCTACATCACTTCTGCCCCTGGCCCCTCCTCGTCCTCTTCCCCTTCCTCTTCCCCTTCCCCTTCCCCTTCCGCCACTACTACTACCTGTTCCCCCACTGCTAGTACTTGCGCCACCCAATGTCATGAGAACCATAAAAACAATCAACAACCAAATTTGACTCCCGATCTGTTACAACAATAAGAATTGAAAGGATCAGCACTTCTGTGCCAATTATAAAGACAACTGAAAGGCCTCTATCTGCAAGCCACTGAAGTCTATCTACAAGTTTAATGCCAAATAAAATAGGTCAATATATCTCACAATACTTACTCTTGTTTCAGTATTTTCTCGCGCTTGAGCATAGTTGAGCAAGCAGCAGAAAGAAAGTGCACGGACCACAAACCGAATCTTGTAGATAAACTGGAATATAAATATAAAAAATTAGAATAAGTTAAACCAGGATGGGTGATTTGCGCTTAAGAGTGAATCAGTCTATATCAATACAAACATCACCAAGCTGGGAAAGAATATTGATGTTTTGATAATTAAATAGACTGGATCACAAGCAAGAGTTAAACATTCTACATTCTTAAAAGCAAACGAAAAAATTCAGCCAGTACATTAAGAAAGTTAAACATTTCACCAATTTTGTAGTAACTAAATATAAAAGTTATGCATAAAAACAGCATAGCTAATTGATTTATTGAAAGGCACATTTAATCAGTTTTTCAGATATAAAGACAAAACCTACATATAAGAAATTAATTAACAAGAACCTCAATCCATCTCACATCAAGATTAATTAACTTATTTTAATTTTGATGTAACAATTAATTAATAAGTTAATTTATGCCCAGGCAGCCAGAAACATCAAGTTTGCCCACAAATTAGTCCTTACATCAGAGTAAATATTACTACAAACCGAACCCAAATCCTGAAAAAACAAAATTACAATGAAAGGTACAAGTTTTATACCATAAATACACTGTTCAATACAAATTAATATAAAAAAGTAATACATACACAAAAGCACATAAAGAATTAAATCCTACCAAGAAAGATCAAAGCTTTAAGGCATAAAACCATTGTTTAATGCCAAGAAAATATGTAATTCATGTAAAAAACAAATAAAGAATAAAAAAACCCACTGTTTATACATGATTTTTTCAAGTAATTTCTATTCCGACAATTTAATTCCGCTGAAAAAACACATAAAGCAAGCGGGGCGGTCATGATTGTACATGAGTTTTATAACCAAAGTTGAATAAAAGTTAAGAAAAACAACAAAGGAAAGCAAAGCAGAGAGAATCAAAGAGAAAAAAAAACTATCCCCAAATCTCAAAAACCCTAATCCCGAAATCCCAAAACCATATCCTCAAATCTTAAAGAATCAATAGGCTAATTGAGATTTAATAAAAGAGATTTAACCTGTTGAGATGCAAGCCGAGTTGATATGCGAGAGTATAGAGAGGTGTGACCATCGATTTTTGTCGGATAGTTTTGACCTACCATTGCTGCTTTTAGCTGAGAGAAAGAGACGAAAGAGATGTAATAAAAGAAAAAGATAATAGTAAAAAGAAATGGGAGCCCGTATATACATTATGTGTAGATTAAAAAATCGACCGCTTATGGTCATTTTTAAAAATATAATTTCCACCAAAATCAGTCGCTTTTAATTTAATCTCGTTTCCCTCTTCCAGTAGCCACTGCTTCTTTTCCCCTGTCTCAAACATTAACTTTGAAACAACGTTATGTAAACCACATAAAATTAAGAAAAAAATATCTAATTAAATGAATATAATTCAAATAAAATGTTTTACATAAATTCATTCAATTTCAAATTTAATACAATAAAATTAATCATAAAAATTAATCGTCATCGTCATTACTATCATTTTCTTCATCAACACTCATATCTTGGTCATTTTATAGTTCAATATCTTCATATATGGAGTAGTCATCTTCAAATCTTCTCAAATCAATAAAAAAATTAGAAGGATCACGAATAACCACTCTTTCAACTTGTGATGATGAAGCATTTGAAACATCATTTTAAAAAATATCATCATCAAATGTGTCATCTTCGGTTAATGGAATAACTTCATTAATTTGTCGACTCTTTGTGGTGAGAACCGTATACCATGACGACTTTGCATTTATAATACTTGGTGCATAATACACTTGATAAGCTTGACTAGCTAACACGAACACATCTTCGGCATTCACTTTGATTTGATATCAACCGTAGTAATCCAGTTTCTATCCACTTTGATGTGTGTTGTGTGATCAAACCAATGACATTTGAATAAGATAACATGATGACCATTGTGGTAGTAGAGGTCAAGTACTTCTTGGAGTCGTCCATAATAATTTCCAAAACTTTCTTTGTAAGAACTTCCTATTAATCAAACATGGCAAAATTATATATAAATGTTACAAATTAATATAATTTCTATTTTAGGAACTTCTTTAATCACTTACCAATGACAAGTACACCGGAATTTGAATAAGTACGTTCATTAGAATGTCCACAATCAAATTTATAACCATTACACTTGCAACCCTTATAAGATTCCACTTCACATGATGGTCCTTTTATTAGGTCCTTGAATTTGTTTTTAAGGTCCATGTCATCTTTTACCTAAATTATTTTAGAAATGAAATATAAGGATGTGTAAAAGTAATAAGATATTGTTGCAACAATACACACACCTACACATTTATATATTTATAAACGTACCCTTCTTTCAAACCAACCCGTGAATAATTCTTTTTGTTTTTCTTCTCGTTGTGCATCATTGAAGTCCGGATGATGCCTACGTACCAACCTTTGAAACTCACTACAATTTAAAATTGTATTAAGTTATAATTCACTAAAATTAAATTTGTCAAATTTAAATTAATAAAGATAGTGAAGTATATAATACCGTAAGTATTGTGCAACCTCCGGTGAATTGATAAGGACATAGTATGTTACCAGTCTATGTTCAGCTCTACTTAAAAGTCTACGCCCATTACGTAATATAGGTTGTGTAGGATACCTATAAACCTCCAAAACACTCGGATCAAGAAACCTTGTAGGCACCTCGTTTCGACGAAGTCGATTATGCACTGTTTCAGCTTTGGATTCAAAATACAATTCACAAAAGTGTACAGCTTCCTCCTCAATATAGCGCTCTGCCGTTGAACCTTTTGCCCGTGCTTTATTTTTAACTTTCAATTTCAAGTCGTGCAAGTATCTTTCAATAAAATACATCCACTGGTAATTAGATGGGCCTCCCAGCTTACACTTGGTAGCTAAATGTAAAGGTAGATGCTCCATGGGATTAAAAAAACCTGGAATATAGATGGTTTCGAGCTTAGACATTATCTTCACTATATCTTTTTCCATCTTCTCCAAATCTGTGTATTTCAAATTTGATGAGCATAAATCTTGAAAGAAGTTAGACAACTCAATAAGAACATCAGCTACATTTTTTAGGAGCAAGTCACGACAAACAATAGGCAATAGTTTTTGCATGAAAATATGACAATCGTGTGATTTCATCCCGCGAATACATCTTTTTCCATATTTACACACCTAGATATATTCGATACATACCCATCCGGAAGATTCAAACTTTTAATCCAATGGAATAGCTTATTGATTTGCTCTCTCCCAAGCACATATGGTGCATCTGGTGTTGGGCCATCATCTCGAATCCACAACTCACGGTGTACACCTAACTCCTTACAATCATTTCTTGCGCTTGAGTTGTCTTTGGTTTTTTTCTTATCACCAAGCATTGTGTAGAATATGTTATCAAATACATTTTTTTCAGTATGCATGACATCAATATTATGACGAAGGCTCAGTGTCTTATAATACGGTAGCTCAAAAAATGGAGAATAGTGTGTCCAATTATGTGTCATGCCATAATCCCTCGGCTTTTGCCTAGTAGTTTTTCCCGGAAGAGGAAACTGTATTTGCTCACAAAGTATCTTTGCCCTTGATCCTGAATGTTGAGTTGTGACTGAATGTCTCTCACATCGTCCAAACTTTGTGCTTCTTCTTAATGGATCATCTTCTTCCAAAAAATAATGAGTTGTACCATAGAATGTAGGTTTACCACCATGCTTGAGCTGTTTTGCCTTAACCAGCCCCATACATACCGGACATGCCAGTTTTCCCTTAGTTGACCATCCACTAATCATACCAAGTGCTGGAAAGTCATTAATTGTCCACATCAATACTACTTTCATTGTGAAATTTGAACGTGACACCCTATCATATGTTTCCACCCCGGTACACCACAACATCTTCAATTCATCAATTAGTGGTCGAAGATAAACATGAAAGTCTTTTGTGGGATCATTCGGCCCAGGAATGAGAAGAGGCATAAATATGTATGGAGCTTTTGTACACATGGATGGTGGAAGATTGTAAACAACAATAATCACAGGCCACACCGTATAGTCCCTTGCATGTGCATCTCGAAAAGGATCAAATCCATCACTAGCAAGGCCTATTCGGACATTTCGTGTTTCTTTTGCAAATCGAGGAAATCTGTGATTGAATTGTTTCCATTCATCTCCATCAACTGGATGACTTAATTGACCCTCAACTGCAGCTCTATCATGATGCCATGTCATACATTTGGCAGTCTTCTCGGACATGAATAATCGTTGTAGTCTCAATGTAAGAGGGAAGTATCTCAAAATCTTCTTCGGAATCAACGTTTTCATAGAATCCTTCTGCGCCTTGTATCGACCTTCGTCACATATATCACAATGTGTTTTCTCACTATTTTCTTTGTAAAATAACATGCAATCATTCACACAAGCATCAATTTTTTTGTATCCCATACTCAACCCACTTACTAACTTCTTCACATCATAGTATCTCATGGGCAACTTGTGATCTTCAGGAAACACTGATCCAATAAGTTCAAGTAGCTCATCGAATCCTTTATTACTACAACCATGTCTATGTTTGAAATTAAGTAGCTTACTCATAAATGATAATGTTGTGAAACTTGTACAATTTGGATAAAGAGGTTCAGTAGCACTGTCAAGCATCTTGTAAAAACTTTTTGCTGTTGCATTCGGTTCTTCATGCATATTCTCAAAATTATTATTTGCCTCGGCAAAATCTCCAAGCATTTCACGTGCATCATAAAAATCATCATGCGTCTTATCAACATTCATGGAACTCGTCCCAATGTCAACCCAACCCTTGATCTAGCACTCTTCTCTTGAAAATACCATGTTGTATATGCGGGCATGATGCCATGTCGATATAAATGTAATATCACATCATCGGGATTTTTTATATAAAAATTTCCACATTCGTTGCATGGACATCTTATTCTCCCCTTTGAATCATCCGTATTTGCAATGACAAATTTAATGAAACCATCAACACCAATTTTGTACTCTTCAGTTATATTTTTACTTGCATCAAATCGACGATTCATCTAACTACAATCTGACGTCATCTACAAAGTACATAGATAGTATAATAAATAACTTAATACTAATTAACAAAACATACTTAAATAAATTCACTATGTATACAAGATATTTAGTGACAAGCAATGTACAATAATTATCTTTTTGTTTAATTATTTTGAACACTACATTTAAAATATTAACAACTATATTTCATTTAAATTATTTGAATAAATATTTAATGTATGTGAGAAATCAATAAACAATAATCATGATAATCACAACATAAATAATTTAAGAATGGTACTTACTTGACTTGAAGTTAATTGATAGTTGAGCTTGATGAGAAAGGAAAATGGTAGAAAATAGGAAGGAAAATAGAAAGAAGAGGAAAGTATGGACAGAAACAAAGAAAAAAGGATAAGGCAGGGGCTGTAAATTCTGAAAGAATAAATTCCACCGCAGGCGGTTGTTTTTATAAAAGCCACGAAAATTGGTCATTTTTATAAATTCAACCAACAACGGTCATTTTTATTAAAATGACCGTTGTGGCCTTATTTAATATTTTTTTGATAAATAATTTAAAAGCGACTGATCGGTCGCTTTCATTTTCCAGAATTAGACTTTGTTCTGGCGGCAATTTTCCCGCCTATTCTTCAAAATATAAAATTGACCGCTAAATATTGGCGGTTGCTTTTGTTGATAAAAGCCATCGGCTAAAAGCGACCGCTCATTAAATTCCACCGAACAAAAGCGACCGCTCATTAAATTCCACCGAGAGCGGTCGCTTTTAATTATGTTTTAAGGACATGTAAAGTTGACCTTAAAAGCCACCAATTTTGGTGGATTTTATAGTGGGTCGCTTTTATATGGTCGCTTTTACTTCTTTTTCTTGTAGTGGAAATCTGCTCAGACTTTAGTTGATCATTCTGTTCATTTGGTTTCTAATTCTGATATGAAAGCACCTATCAAGGCCACAACAATTTTAGTTAAAAGATTGCATTCTTCTGTCTCTACTCTCAAGAAACAAATATAATGGCTTGATCAAGCAGATGTTCAACATGGAAGCTAAGCAGGATCAAATTTCTGAGAAGCTGGCAGCTCTGGAAGCAAGTCAGACTACAACAAATTCTAAGTTGGATGTTATTCTCTCTCTTCTACAAAGTCTAGATGGCAAAAAAGGGGAGATAGTACCAAAGATAAAGTGTCAACCTGAATCAGTTTTGAGGAGAATACCAATTCTGATGACGGTGATAAGCAAGCAAAGAAGACCTTTTATGTTGTGATAGTTCAAACTGGAACTGGAATTCAAAATCAAATTACACAGTCAACTCAAGTCTCTAAGGGTAGATCACATGGATCTAATTTAGAAACTGCTCTTGTTACTCCAAGTTCAATTCCTGACAACAAAGATACAAGTTCTGATTCTTTTCCTGACACTGATAGAGTGATAGTAACTCCTGATTCTGTTAAATAAAGAAAAAGAAATTCTATTTTGAGTGGATTTACAGAGTCTTTCTGCTTATTATGAAACCTTTAATGCTGAAAACTTCAAGGAAGAAGAAATGGTTTTTAGTAGAGAAGAAAGAGTACAGGAAGGAAAAATCAGAATTGCTGTTGACAAATCAAATCAAACATACAGGAACATGCGTAAAAGACCTAAAATGAATAGATGGAGGAGTACAGATAAGAAGATGTTACATGAAAGAGCAGAAAGAAAAGCTCAAGTATTTCTAAAAATTAAGAACCAATATAAACTCTTGCTGATAGTCCTGATCGGGAAGTAATTGTTGATAATCTGGATAGACTTAAAGTTGTGAAGATTATACTTGACAAACATGATGGTTTAGAACCTAAACAGAAGATCTTACTCTTATTGCAAAATGAAGTAAGAGTAAGATCTTACTCTTATTGCAAAATGAAATAAGATCTTCTTTCACTCGATGAATTGATGATTATGTCAACAAAGGAACTGAAATACATTCACTATTTGCTAAGAGTTGAAGATAAAACTTCAAGGTTATGGTCAAACATGATTCTTGCCAATATCAGAAAAAAGATATTGGACTATGGTCAATATTAATTTGGATCATATATTCCTATGTACATAAATTTCAAAAGGGCAAGAAATCAACATGACGAAAGTAGGAGCTATTATTGAAAATGTTCTTACACATACACATAACCATGAATCCTGATGGTTTTAAAGCTTGTTATATGACACTCGAGGAGTTGATGATTGAAAGAATTCACATCATAAACTTAAGGGCTGCTATCTATCAACTGTCAAATAAATCTCAATATGGGAAACACTAGAATATCAGATTAGAAGAGATACTGTTGAAAAAGTTTGATGATAGAGTTAAAGCTTTTTTTCAGAGATATTGTTGAAAAGGTTTGATGATTGAGCGCTGCATTGGCTATTTGACCGATTTGATTTTCCAAGGTCTTGATAGAAACAGCCTGACTTTTGCACAACAGCTTGAGTTCCTCCAAATCAGCACTAGAAGGTGGAGCTGCACCTCCTTGTTGAGGATATGATTACCTTTGAGCATAATATTTTGGTTGCTGGAATCCAGATGGATTAAACTGTTTACTTACGCCTTGCTGATATGGTTGCTGAATAGCATTCTGATTATTACTCCAGCTGAAATTTGGATGATTTCTGTTGTTAGGATGATAAGTAGCTGGCCCAGGCTGCTGCGGTCGCTGATAATTGTTCACATACTACACATATTCATTAAGAAGAGAACACTGATCCGTAGCATGAGAACCTGCATAAATCTCACAGACCATAGCTATCTCATTGAATCCATAGGTGGCTAAAGAATCGACCTTCATAGACAGCGCTTGGAGCTGGGCTGCAATAGCTGTAGCTGCATCAACTTCCAGAATACCTGCTACCTTCCCAAGCATCATCCTTTGAGTTGGGTTTTGATGCTCATTTACAGCCATAGTCTCAATAAGATTATAAGCCTCAGTATAGCTTTTGGCACACAATGCGCCTCCAGCTGCTGCATCGACCATGGGCCGAGATTGGGCCCTCAAACCATTATAGAAACCAGTGATCACCATCCAATCAGGCATATCATGATGTGGACACTTTCTCAACATCTCCCTGTAGCGCTCCCAAGCTTCGCACATGGATTCTGTAGGTTGTTGCGCAAACTGAGTAAGAGCACTCCTCATGACATCACAACTTCATTATTACTTCCTTCAATAGTTATCGTTATTACCCTTAGCATGCAACAGTGATGATATTAATCGAACAACACGAAACTGATAAAAGCCAACTTTCATTGTACTAATACCATTCTACCAAACATCCACAATTAAGATAGAAGTTGAATAGACATCAATTATGTTGAGTCCCTATATGTCTACAGAATTTGACAACATAACGATTTAAGCACAAGTTGTTCCTTATGATTACACAGGGCAAGTAAAACGGTTAGAGTTACCCACTAATCATGCATACACATACACGAACCTATGCTAGCATGGAAAGTTCTAAACCTCAAGATCCACCGTCGCTTCACAAGAGACTAACACCCTATCTTATATGTTCGCGACGCACATAAGACGAATAAGCACAACCAATACTAGATATCATATAATCATCACACACTAAGGTATTAAACAACTAACTAAAGAATTCCATAGTGAATCTGTTACGATCCCATGATTACAATTAGCCCATGATTAAACTCATCGTCACCATAGGTTCATACGAAAACATGATAATAACACACGTGAATAATAACTAAAACTACTTATATTAAACCAAAGTACGTCACAAGAGTAAATAGGTTCAAAGTAAAGAAAACTAGCATCCAACGTTACAACGAAATAAAGAATCACAAGAAAATATGCTTCCTCTTCGTTGTAATGTGCTAAAATGGTCTTCTTCCTTATCTCCTCGCTCCTCGATTAATACTACGATTCAACACCCTGTGAAACGTCTCTGAAAACTACTTATATAGGAGTCCCACAAAACCCAGCTATCTCAGAAGTTGGAAGCTTAACAGAATCAGGAGTCTAAAATAATTATTTTAAATTTCCGTCCCTGACCGGCCGCTCAGCTTTCCTGAGCGGGCGCTCAGCTTCCTGAGCGGTGGCTCAGCAGAGCTGAGCGGGCGCTCAGACCCCTTCTGGAAAATGCTCTATTTTTACTCCCGTTCTTTGCTGCATTCTGCTCCTATCTTCCCACTTGCAATGCCAAACACATGCCAAGACTTATTCTTGATGAAACCTCTCCACAAATGCAAGTAATACCCTGAAATGCACAAACACTAGAAAAACGCATCAAATACACAAAATACTTGATTTCAAGACACCAATTCAAGCCATTATAAGACGTTCTAAGTGGTATAAAATGCTGCTTATCAATGAGATGGAGAAGATACGCTTTGAATATCAGACGTTGAAAAAAGAGTTAACCACGGCCAAATCCTGAACTAAGACAGCAATAAAGAAGACGATCCCAATTGTGGTTAGACGTTTGGACATTGATATTGTTGAGGAACAGGATCAACATGAAGGGCCAACGAAGGGTACGGAGGATGTGATTGAGATAGAGGATATAGAGAACGTACCAAATAATGGTGATAACATAGACAACATGATGAGCAACGTTATGATGATCCTGAGCATCGAGAAGGGGATAATGATAGAAGGAGATCAGGCGATAGAAGTACAAGGTCTCGAAACCAATTGCAGAGGTATTCATAAAATATTACATGAAGTAAGGGACTTAATTGAAAGAATCATTAGTATTCCGAAGCCATTAGACAAGGAGACTCATATGAGCTATGCTGATTCAGCTTTTCATGACAACATCGCTTTGGTAGAGATACTGAAACGCTTTACGATGCCGCAAATGAGGCCATATGACGGCACTAGTGATCCACTGGAACACATCGCACAATATAAGCAACGAATATTTATGGTACCTATCACACATGACTTAAAAGAATCTTATATGTGCAAGGGATTTGGTTCTACATTGTCAGGACCATCCTTATAATGGTTCGTGAATCTTCCACACAGGAGTATCAAGACATTTGCCAACCTAGAAGACGCATTTAACATGCAATTTGCTAGTACACTACAGGAAATCTTACATTCACCTACTAGTAATTTAGCTACAATTATGTAATAGTAGATAAAGACTAATTTTCATTTACCATTATATAATTGTAACCGTTTTTGGTAGCTAAATGTCGACGTGATGGAAGTTGTTATGCACTTTAACCTATGGACCCACATACATGCTGAGGTGTTTCTATTGCTTTAAAGTTTGAGCCGCGGTCAATATTCCTCCATGTTAAATTAATTTTCTACTACAAGTGCAAGTCAATGCGTTGCTCACCTATAAGATTTGTTTCTTTCTAAATATCAATTATTTTTAATATATAGTTTCTATTATATCCATTACGCCCGTAACTCAGATACCGTATATGTCCAATATAACTTATTTTATTCTTCCAAAAATGAATTGAAAATACTTTTTATAATTTTATTGTAGAGTAGAAGATAACAAAGTTGAAATATTTGAAAATAAATTATGAAAGTGCATCAAACTAAAAACTATTTCATCAAACTAGAGAAAGTTATGTTTTTCAGAATTTAAAATACAATTACACATTATACGGCATAAGTTGGTTCTTGAATTTTTCATTATGAATTTATTATTTAGTATAAAAATTGGGAATTTATCATAAAATTGAAAAATTATTTGCGATGTAAATATACGATTTTGTATAAGAAGTTGCATTTAGTGTAAATTATGTTATCATCGTAAAACTTGAATAGTTTTTAAAAAACCCAAAAATATAATATTTGAAAAATATAAGTATTTTTAGATAACTATTTCAAACAGTGTGATTTGTGAATTATTACCATGATGCAAACGGAGGAGTAGAATTTGGGTTCGGAACTACCTAAAACTTTTCTCGTGAACGAATTAGATTTCACGGGTATTCTCCCGATATCTATAAGTATCAGTAATCTCTCATCGACGGGTTCTGTTCAAGTTTGACTTTACACAATATTAAATCCTACTGATTCTAATTTTAACCAATTTTGTGTGGAGTCTGCCACTCGAAATAATTTATGATAAAATGATTAAAAAGTTAAAACTATTATTTAGCAAAAGAATGCTAAAATTGTTAGTATAGAAATAAATTAAACCAATATACTACTCAATTATGATAATTGTGATGTGTATAATTGGAGAGCAAATCTACATATCCGGAAATGGATCACAAGTTCGTTCTTAAATAACACGTGATGCTTTGTCATCCCTCAAACTCATATGTATGCATTCAGGGTCCAATTATCGAATCCGTTAAATCCAATTATTAAAAAAATGTACTACGAGCCTCTCAAGTTTGAATTTCGTTAAAAACCAATATTTTTATAGTTATTTATAAGAAACTACAAATAAGTTTTCAAGTTGTAATCCAACCAACAACAAATATTTAAATTATCATTTATAGATTTACAAATTAGATTGATGGTTTAAATATGTCAATCATAAACTATTTTACAACATTTTAAGAAAAAATTTCAAAAATATAATTTTTCTAATTTTTTTGTTTTACAAATTTACTATATTATGAAAATTATTTACAAAAACACGGTGCAAACAAAGTCTAACTATACATGCAACTAGCTAGATATAGTTTTTGGTTGTGTTCGAGGTTAATATTCATTACATTATACGTTATATCTAATTGTAAGGATTTGCAAAAATCGTCGAATTTGCATTTATTTGCATCTAACTAATTGCAGAAAAAATCGTATCTTTTCAAAACAAATTTGAAAATTTAACATTTTAAAAATTAAAATTAAAAAATATATTTTTTTACAATTTTTTTAAAAACCAATAGTATTTTGAGAAATTACCAAAAATACTATTTTCTCTGAATGTGGTTGCAATTTAATGATCTTTTAAAAAAATGCAAAAATACGGTTTTCAACTAAAAGCAACCACGTATACAATTTCTATGAAGAAGTGCCAAAAAATACTTTTAGGTAAAATTGTGATTGCGTTGAGTTGCATTTGATCTTATATCTGGTTGCAATGGGTTGCAAAATCGTATTTTCGTAAAAAAAAATTAAAAAATCATATTTTTGCAAAACAAAAATTAAAAAAATGGATTTTTGTAAAAACCTCTAATATATTTACAAAACAAGTTTTGAATTTTGAATTTTCAAAAAAAAATCTTTTTCTAAGCAATACATATCCCTATAATTGCTAGAGTACAAATTAAAGAAATGTGCGAACAGTAAAAAGAATTAGCGGGCAAACATCGATAAATAATTAATGAATTTTTTAAAATTAAGCGCCTAAAATTCCCCCATAAATTTAAACTGTTTTCAAACTGTATAATGATACAACAAACCACCACATACACGTAATATATATCGGAGAGTACAAAACTAACCAGTAGCGTAATACTATCCGTTCTTTACCTGCAAGACCTCCCCTCACCATAACTTGCCATAGTATCATCCATATAGATTTGATAAAGTTTTGAATAGTTCTATCTTTAAGTACTTCTTTTCACAATTGACACCATACTTAAACACGTATCAACGACTCTTTTAACGAATGTGGCAAGGTTCAATCTTTCGTATAGAACTTATTTTATGTCTAATTTTTAGTCTGCCGTAGGTTGACTATATAGTGGTCCATTATTGAAAAGATGGTGAAGGTAGTTGTCTAATTATCTTTTTATTGAACACCTTTATAGTTTTAATATTTTACTAGATGCTTTACGAACACCTTTCTCATGTATTTTTTGAAATGTGTATCATTTCTTTGATGCATTACCTATCTATGAACCATGCTTAGTCTTTGTAAAACACGAGCATGTCCTTAATTCTTTTAACACTCGCATAAAACTATACATTCATTGCACTTTTCTTGTTCAATTTATTTCAGAAAAAGGTGAGAAGTTATCAAAAGTTGAGGTCGATATGCGAAGAATTATCATATAAGTTCAAGTTCCACGTGCATTTGGGTGTCGAAGTGGATGAAAAATTGCTCGAAAGATGGTTATATTCAAGTACTACATACTCCCGTTGTTGCGGTTATTTTCGACTTTAACACCGACGTTTAAGAAAATAAACAAATAGTTTTTACTTGGTATTGGGTTCCCTTACCTGTTAGACATTGTGGCAACTAGAAGCAGCGGTCAATAAACATATCAGGTGTTGATAGCTATGCAATAAGTGCCCCGGGTGAACAATTTAAACAAAATTTCTGTGTATCTTATACATTTATTAATTTTTGAATTGTATGAACTGACATGAAACAAAATTTTTTGAATGTATTTTTAATTTGGTATTATTTTTATTAATTTTATAAAAATATTGTTTGTTGAACGGATTAATTTGTTAAGGATCAAAATTCTAATATTAACAAATCATTTTAAAAAAATTAGAATATTATTATATTATGAAAATATTAAGAATAAAATTTAATATTATGTTTAATTATATAGAAGACGCAATCAACATGCAATTTGCTAGTACGGTACAAGAAATTTTACATTTACCTACCAGTAATTTAGCTACAATTATGTAATAGTACATAAAGATTAACTTTAATTTACCATTATATAATTGTAACCATTTTTGGTAGCTAAATGTAGATATGATGGAAGTTGTTATACACTTTAACCTCTGGACCCACAGACATGCTGAGGTCTTTCTATTGCATTAAAGTTTGAGCTGCGATTAATATTCCTCCATGTTAAATAAATTTTGTACTTCAAGTGCAAGTCGATGCGTTGCATACCTGTAAGATTTGTTTCTTTCTAAATAACAATAATTTTTAATTATATAGTTTCTATTATATCCACTGCGCTCGTAACTCGGATACCGTATATGTCTAATATAACTTATTTTATTCTTCCAAAAAAGAATAGAGAAAAACTTTTTATAATTTTATTATAGACTAGAAGATAACAAAGTTGAAATATTTGAAAATAAATTACGAAAGTGCATCAAACTAAAAACTATTTCATCAAAGTAGTAAAAGTAAATTTTTTCAGAATTTGAAATACAATTACACATTATACGGCATAAGTTGGTTCTTCCATTTTTCATTATGAATTTATAATTTAGTATAAAAATTGGGAATTTATCAAAAAAAATTGAAAAATTATTTGCGATTTTACCAATTTTTTTACATAAAAATGCTATATATTCTGAAAATATGTGTAAAAATATGATGTTGTATAAGAAGTTGCATTTAGTCTAAATTATGGTATCATCGTAAAACTTTAATAGTTTTTAAAAAACCCAAAAATATAATATTTGAAAAATATGAGTATTTTTAGATAACTATTTCAAATAGTGTGATTTGTGAATTATTGTCATGATGCAACCAGAGGAGTAGAATTTGGTTAGGGAACTACCTAAAACTTTTCCTCTTAGCTACGAATAAGATTTTACGGGTATTCTCCCGCTTATCTATAAGTATCAGTTATCTCTCCTTGACAGTTTCTATTCAAGATTGACTTTGCACATTATTAAATCCTACGGATTCTAATTATAACCGGTTTTGTGGGGAGTCTGCCACTCGAAATAATTTATGATAACACGATTAAAAAGTTAAAATTTTTATTTAGCAAAAAAACCTTAAAATTGTTAGTATAGAAATAATGTTAAATCTATATAATACTCAATTATAATAATTGTGATGTGTATAATTGGAGAGCAATTCTACATATCCGTAAATGGATCAAAAGTTCGTTCCTAAATAACAGGTGATACTTTATCATTCCTCAGACTCATATGTATACATTAAGGGTCCATTTAATTTAATTTTTATCAAAAATACAAATAAGTTTTCAGGTTGTAATCCAACCAATAAGAAATATTTACATTATCAATTATAGATTTACAAATTAGATTGATGGTTTAAATATGTCAATCATAAACTATTTTACAACATTTTAAAAAAAATTATCAAAAAAATAATTTTTCTAATTTTTACGTTTTACAAATTTACTATATTATGAAAATATTTACAAAAATACGGTGCAAGTATGCTTAAATATTCATAGGTTAACACTATTAGGACTTCCAGTAAAAATGGTAGGCTGCAAATAAAACCAGAGACGTGCATATATATGAAAGATTGCAAGTCCATGATTAACCAACTTTTTCTTCCATTTTAAAACTTTTATTTGTGCTTAACACTCTTAACACTCTTATTTGTGCTTTCTCCATTATCAACCAACTTTCCCTTCCATTTTGAATCATTCTTCCTTCAATAACTGCACTCTATCTCATAATCTTTTCTATCATGGACCGATTTCTCATATGATCTCGATTCATCCACAATCTCATCATGGTGAGATTCATTTCTGCAAGTCTCATCTTCAGATCCTTTAATATCATCTTCACTAGAGGAATCAGACAATTCCTTATCTGCTACCAAATATTTGAACTTGATCTCCTCTATGTGACAATTAAATTTATAAAGATTAAAAAATAACTCTGAGTTTAGATTTAGATGTACTTTTTTAAAAAAAAACTCTGGTATTATGTAGGCAACTTCTTACTAAATTTACTATAACTTTAGCATTTTTTCCTATCTATTATAATCATCATGATTGCAAATATAAAGGTCTTAATTATGGATGTGCTTATGTAAAAGTTGAAACAATTATTATTTCTTGGTTCATCGCAGGAAAAAATTGATAGCAACCTATGTAGACGGATATTATGTTGATATAAAGATATTTGGATTCTCTTTAGTTTCTGTTATATCCATATTTTTAGTCATGACATGATATGGTCAGAAGAAGGATGACAAGGAACACGATAGACGAGATGGGAAGAGTGAGAAGGCATTCGGGATGCCAACAAACGCAATGACAATTACCAGAAAAACCAGAAGACTGTGTCAATCTATAGTCCGAATTCGATGGAGTAACAGTCGGGAAATATAACAAGAATGGCAACCATATTGGAAAGTGGGAGAAAAGAGTAGGAAGTTAGAGAAAAAGAGAGGAACAAACTAGAAGATAAGGAAGCCAATTAGAGGAATAAGGGGGATAACGAAGACAGGGGTGGTTATAAAGCATACATCAATGAAATACAACAACACACAAATACAACTCACAGACTTCGTCGAAGAAGTACATCCCCAAGCTCCAAGACTACACTAACCTAGCATGAAGGCTACAAATACGAGAGTAGCACTGATCATATCAAGAGAAAGAAATAATGTATCATGTGAAATCCATTATAATCATTATAAATCATTTAGTGGATCGAATTTAGGTTGGGTAATGAAGCTCACCCGTGATTTTTTCCCATTTACGGGTTTTCCGCGTCACCAATTCTTTGTGTTACTTTACTTTTTTTAGTTAAATTGTCCCTAATCTAATAACATCTCTGAAACAAAATAATCAACCAACCTTAGCATTAGACCTATAAATTTTGGTAAAAACAATTGGCGTTGTCTATGGGAATCTTGTTAAGGATCCGGTTGGTTCACTATGATGGCAATCGATCATATTGAAGAACATGTTACAAATCAAGGGGCTGAGGCTGAGAGCAACAAAGAAATGGCAGCAACATTGAAAAAACTACTAGATGAGATGGAGAAGATACGCTCTGAATATGAGACGTTGAAGAAAGAGTTAACCACGACCAAATCCAGAACTAAGACAGCAACAAAGAAGACGATCCCAAGTGTGGTTAGACGCTTGGACATTGATATTGTTGAGGAACAGGATTAACATGAAGGGCCAACGAAGGGTACTGAGGATGTGATTGAGATAGAGGATATAGAGAACGTACCGAATAATGGTGATAACATAGAAAGACAACGTGATTAGCAATGTTATGATGATCCTGAGTATCGAGAAAGGGATAATGATAGAAGGAGATCACATGATAGAAGTACAAGGTCTCGAAACCAATTGCAGAGGAATTTAAAAATATTACATGAAGTGAGGGACTTAATTGAAAGAATCGTTGGTATTCCGAAGCCACTAGAGAAGGAGACTCCTATGAGCTATGTTGATTCACCTTTTCATGACAACATCGCTTTGGTAGAGATACCGAAACGCTTTACGGTGCCGCAAATGAGGCCATATGACGGTACTAGTGATCCATTTGAACACATCGCACAGTATAAGCAATGAATGTTTACGGTACCTATCACATATGACTTAAAAGAAGTTTGTATGTGCAAGGTATTTAGTTCTACATTGTCAGGACCATCCTTATAACTGTTCGTGAATCTTCCACACAGGAGTATCAAGATATTTGCCAACCTAGAAGAGGCATTTAACAGGCAATTTGCTAGTACACTACAAGAAATCTTACATTTACCTACCCGTAATTTAGCTAGAATTATATAATAGTAGATAAAGACTAACTTTCATTTACCATTATATAATTGTAACCATTTTTGGTAGCTAAATGTCGACGTGATGGAAGTTATGAACTTTAACCTATGGACCCATATACATGCTGAGGTGTTTCTATTGCTTTAAAGTTTGAGCCGCAGTCAATATTCCTCCATGTTAAATTAATTTTCTACTTCAAGTGCAAGTCAATGTGTTGCTTACCTGTAAGATTTGTTTCTTTCTAAATATCAATTATTTTTAATTATATAGTTTCTATTTTATCCATTGGTCCCGTAACTCAGATACCGTATATATCTAATATAACTTATTTTATTCTTCCAAAAACGAATAGAGTTATACTTTTTATAATTTTATTGTAGTCTAGAAGATAATAAAGTTAAAATATTAGAAAATAAATTATAAAATTGCATCAAACTAAAAACTATTTCATTAAACCAGTGAAAGTTAATTTTTTCAGAATTTAAAATAGAATTACACATTATACGGCATAAGTTGGTTCTTGATTTTTTCATTATAAATTTATTATTTAGTATACAAATTGGGAATTTATCAAAAAATTGAAAAATAATTTGTGATGTTACCAATTTGTTTTTTACAAAAATACTATTTATTCTGAAAATATGTGTAAATATACGATGTTGTATAAGAAGTTGCATTTAGTGTAAACTATGTTATCATCGTAAGACTTGAATAGTTTTTAAAACACCCAAAAATATAATATTTGAAAAATATGAGTATTTTTAGATAACTATTTCAAATAGTGTGATTTGTGAATTATTACCATGATGCAAACGGAGGAGTAGAATTTGGGTACGGAACTACCTCAAACTTTTCCTGTGAACGAATAAGATTTCATGGGTATTCTCCCGATTATCTATGAGTATCTGTTATCTCTCCTCGACCGGTTTAGTTCAAGTTTGACTTTACACAATATTAAATCCTACTGATTCTAATTTTAACCGGTTTTGTGGGGAGTCTGCCACTCGAAATAATTTATGATAACACGATTAAAAAGTTAAAACTGTTATTTAGCAAAAAAATGTTAAAATTGTTAGTATAGAAATAAAATTAAATCAATATACTACTCAATTATGATAATTGTGATGTGTATAATTTGAGAGCAATTCTACGTATCTGGAAATAGACCACAAGTTCGTTCCTAAATAACACATGATACTTTGTCATTCCGCAAACTCATATGTATGCATTCAGGGTCCAATTATCGAATCCGTTAAATCCAATTATTAAAAAAATGTACTACGAGACTCTCAAGTTCGAATTTTGTTAAAACCAATATTTTTATAGTTATTTATAAGAAACTACAAATAAGTTTTCAAGTTGTAATCCAACCAACAACAAATATTTACATTATCATTTATAGATGTACAAATTAGATTGATGGTTTAAATATGTCAATTATAAACTATTTTACAACATTTTAAGAAAAATTATCAAAAATATAATTTTTCTAATTTTTTTTTTACAAATTTACTATATTATGAAATTATTTACAAAAACACAGTGCAAACAAAGTCTAACTATACATTATTAGCTACACGGTGAAAATTATTAGCTAGATATAGTTTTTTGGTTGGGTTCGAGGTTAATATTCAATACATTCTACGTTATATCTAATTGTGAGGAGTTGCAAAAATCGTCGAATTTACATTTATTTGCATCTAACTAATTGTATAAAAATCGTATTTTTTTAAAAGAAATTTGAAAATATAACATTTTAAAAATTAAAATTAAAATACTTTTTTTTGCAATTTTTTTAAAAACCAATAGTATTTTGAGAAATTACAAAAAATACTATTTTTTCTAAATGTGTTTGCAATTTTACGATCTTTAAAAAAATGCAAAAATACGGTTTGCAACTAAAAGCAACCACGTATACAATTTCTCTGAAGAAGTGCCAAGAAATACTTTTAGTTGAAATTGTGGTTTGATCTTATATCTGGTTGCAATGGGTTGCAAAATCGTATTTTTCTAAAAAAAATTGAAAAATCGTATTTTTGCAAAACAAAAATAAAAAAATTGTATTTTTTGTAAAAACCTCTAATATATTTCCAAAACAAATTTTAAATTTTAAATTTAAAAAAAAAATCTATTTATAAGCATTACATAGCCCAATAATTGTTAGAGTACAAATTAAAGAAATGTGCGAACACTAAAAGGTATTAGCGGGCAAACATCGATAAATATTTTATAAATTTTTTTAAAATTAAGCGCCTAAAATTCTCCCATAAATTTAAACGGTTTTCAAACTGTATAATGATACAACAAACCACTACATAGACGTAATCTATATCGGAAAGTACAAAACTAACCAGTAGCATAATACTATCCGTTCTTTACCTGCAAGACCTCCCCTCACCATAACTTGCCATAGTATCATCCATATAGATTTGATAAAGTTTAGAATAGTTCTATCTTTAAGTACTTCTTTTCACAATTGATATCATACTTAAACACGTATGAACGACTTTTTTAACGAATGTGGCAAGGATCAATCTTTCGTATAGAACTTATTTTATATCCATCTTTTAGTCTGCCGTGGGTTTACTATATGGTGGTCCATTATTGAAAAGACGGTGAAGGTAGTTGTCTAATTATCTTTTTATTGAACACCTTTATAGTTTTAATATTTTAGTAGATGCTCTACGAACACCTTTCTCATGTATTTATTGAAATCTGTATCATTTGTTTGATGCATTACCTATCTATGAACCTTGCTTAGTCTTTGTAAAATACGAGCATGTGCTTAATTCTTTTAACACTCGCATAAAACTATACATTCATTGCACTTTTCTTGTTCAATTTATTTCAGGAAAAGGTGAGAACTGATCAAAGGATTACCTTTTTGTTGAGAAGAAGTCACTTGGTGATGATGTTGACTATTTGTTGGATCGTTGGAACAACTCAGGTATAAAAATTACCTCTTTTCTTGCTTAATTTCTATTTATTATTGCTTCTATTTTCATAGATTACCTTTAACTGCTATTGCATGTCTTTTACTCGGTATAGACCCAATCAGTCATGTAGACCATGCTTTGAGTGCTAAATTTACATAAGTCCCTTCCTCTTCGATATCATTAGTTGTCGATGTGTTGTCATTTTATTAGCATTACATTTCCATTTTCGTGTAGTTAAACTCGTATTATACATATATGTAAAGATTTGTATACAAAAGTTCTATTATACTACACACACGCCATTATATATTATACAAACTAATTTTGATTTTATAAATAAAATCAGTGGCTAGGATGAAGGTCTCTAGTTCTCTTGATAGAGAGGTTCTCTCTAGATGTATATAATAAAAGTAAGGACACATAAACACCTAAAATTGTAATCAAAAAATTTACACTGATTTGAGGGTAATAATAGTCAAAGATATCAAGCTCAAAACATTATTTATGATTGAATTTAAACCAACAAAGATGAAAAATAAAGAATTTATGAGTGATGATTCATGCATATAATAAACGTTATAAATCGATTATGGTTAGTAGGAGAGACGTTCAACTAAAATTGCAAATAAAGCCACTGAATGAGCATTTTAATAAAATTATAAAGGAATATACTAATGGTTTTATAGAAAATAAAGTCAAATAAATATTTCCGTAAGATACCACAATCCCAAGTTTGGTGTTCCCTTAAAAAATCTGAAAATCCTCTTGACAGCCATTAAGTCTGATTCTTTAGGATTTGCTTGAAATTTAGCATACAAACATGTGGAAAAAATGATGTCGGGTCTAATTGCGGTTAAGTAAAGAAAAGATCAAATCACTCCTTTGTAACTTGATATATCTACACTTTTTTCTGTCTTACCTTCATCCAACTTGGTAGCTATAGACATAAGAGTTGATGCAGGTGAGCAGTCCACCATTCTAAATTTCGTCAAAAGATCTTTGACATACTTTGTTTAACTTCTAAAGATTCCATCAGTTCCTCTTAGAATTAGAAAAATTCCAAGTTAAATTTTATTTGAAAAAATAATATACGGGGAATTCTAAAATATTTAGAGATCATATTTCAGCTAGTTTCTAGTTAAATTAAATTATTTTTGATTTATCAGGAATTAATCTCCTGCAACTAGTTAGCGGAGTTCTTGCCTTTAGGTCGAAGAATTTAACATACCAATTTCACTTATAAGTCTCGTGAAAGTTGCTTCATCTAAAGGTTTAGTGAAAATTTCAGTTAACTATTTTTCCGTTGGAACAAAAATAAGTTTAATAGTACGTTAATGAATATGCTTAGTTCTAGAATGATTGACTGGATTAGCCATAATAGATATTGCTCCAGTATTGTCACACATGATTCAAATCTTTTGTAACATTAGGCCATAATCCATCAGTTGGTTTCTAACCCAAAGCACTTGAGAACAACAACTTTCAGCAGCTACATATAGAGCTTCACTTTCATCAAGTCATTCCAAGTCTGGATACTTGTTCCAAGTCTGGATACTTGTCATCATCAAATGTTGCATCTATGATTTCCATTATTTTCTTTGCTCTAGCGAGACTCTGTCGGCAATCCAAATATCCCTGAAAAATAGCTTCAAATACTTTAAAGTCAAATTTTTCAACATATTCAGAGTTGTCTTTTAGCATAACGCATTTGCTTCCAAACACATGAAGATGTTTAACGGTAGGCTTCCTTTTTGACAAAATTGAGTAGGGTGACTTGCCAATATTTTTGTTGAGTAGATATCTATTTTGAGTGTAACATGTTATGTTAAATGCTTCTTTTCAAAAACTTGTTGGCAGTTTGGCATCTTGCTAGCTAGCAGCCTCAACTAGAGTTCGATTTTTCCTTTCAACCATACCATTTTGTTGAGGTGTTCTTGTAGCTGAGAACTCTTGAACAATGCCTTTATCTTTATAAAATTCACCTAGAATTACATTCCTGAATATTTTGACACATTTTTTATCTTCAGCCTACTTCTCAATTTATTTGATGTGTTCAATGATGAAGTGTGGAGTTTCATCTTTTGAATGCATAAATTCCACCCAAGTGTATCTTGAGTAGTCATGCACCATCACCAAAGCATACTTCTTTGTGGATAAAGACATGACATTTACATGTCCAAATAAATCCATGTGGATAAGCTGTAGTGGTGCATTAATATAATTCACAGTTTTGCTCTAATGACCGGGCCTCTTCATTTTTCCTTTTTGACAAGTTTCACAAACTTCATCTTGAGCAAATTTCAAGGTTGTCATGTCTCTCACTAATTCCTTTCTCACCAAAGTGTTGATTGCTTTTTAAATGGACATTTGATTTGTTACAGCAATGTGCTATATTAATTAATAATCATTTTTTAAAATTTATAAAAGATCAGTAGTAGTGGACTAGGACAAAATCCCAATTGCTTTCACCAAATCGTATGGAATGTTACATTTTTAAATACTTCATAAAAAAATTTAGTTCATGTCCCAATTTTCAAGATTATAGAATTTCAAGACCGGCCTCTTATATTTGTGTGGTTGGTTGCACCTTTATCGAACGTATAAATCAAATTTTTTTATTAATCTTGTTAATTTTACGAATGAAACTGTGGTAATAGGTTTCGTTCTTATCATTTGTACATTAGGGTAGTAGTGGACTAGGTCAAAATCGCAATTGCTTTCACCAAACATAATATGTATGGAATATTACATTTTTAAATACTTCATAAAACAATTTAGTTCATGTCCCAATTATCAAGATTGCAGAATTTTAAGACCGGCCTCTTATATTTGTGTGATTTGTTGCACCTTTATGGAATGTATAAATCAAATTTATTTATTAATCTTCTTAATTTCACGAATGAAACTGTGACAATGGGTTTGGTTCTTACCATTTGTACATTAAGGTGAGTTTGAGGGGTAATAATAGATTCAAAAATGTCAAGTTGAACACCATTTTCAGCTTTGGGTGCATATAATTAAATTAGTTCAGCAAGAGTATGTATTTTATAATATATAATTTTTGCATTTTGTAATATATAATTTTTTGTAATATATAAATCCATCCCAACCTAAAACTCATCAAAATCATTACCATCTTTCCTAAATCGTAGCACTTGGTGAATTTGTTTTTCCTCTTTAATATCAATAAAATATAATTTACTCTGCAGATAAATTAATGAATTATGATTTTCAACCAAACAAAAATAAATTAGGTGGAGTTCATCTAAAAGGTCTTTTGTACATAAGGTATGTAAAGGATAGTGATTTTTTTGAAGATGCAACTCTATAAATGTACAAAGTTAGGACTTATCAAAAAATTCAATTTCATACTAATGATTTATGTCAATCATCAAAATTAAACAAGGATGAAAAATAGTCCTAACACAATGTTAACTCTATAAAAGTATTGATGCGGTTGAATATCAAATTGATAATCACCAAAATTAATAAAACACAAACTAAATACACAATATATCATAATTTTCAAAATTAAAATAACAAAATTTGAATTAAAATAACAAATGTTATGAACAAAGACCGTCAAAAAAGTCAGAATTGACCCATGCTTTTAGAGATGGTGAGAGGTTGGAGAATGAGGAATGTGTGAGTGGCATCTCCTGGCTAGAACAAGGAGGTGATACATACAACAAGGAATAGAAATTGAGAAATAGGGGTACAAATATATTAAAGGTGAATAAAGTGATTTTTTTCTATAAATTTCATTAGTTTGGATTCTCATTTTTTTCTAAATTTTCATTAGTTTGGATTCTCATTTTATTAAGTAAACTAATTAAAGGTAAATGTACTATTTTTAGTTTCTTATTACATTTTAACAATTTAGGATTTCCTCATTATAGTAAATTATCTTCTTTCTTAATATTAGTGAATACCAAAAGAAAAAGGTATCATCCTCATTGAAGATTAACTCAACATATATAATTTTTCTTCATCACTCCCACATATATCAGCAATCCTCAAACTTACAATTACAACTATACATGTAGAGCCAGGACTGCATGGTTGTGGAAACCCAAATCACTCTGTAACAACAAATTCACTATAGGCACCGGTTGTTGAACAAGATACAGAAAAGTTAGGAGAAGGTATATCAAGTTAGGAGAAGATAGATCAATGTAACCTTGTTTGTGAGCTGCTTTCGAGGAACCTTTCCTCTACTAGATTTACTAGGAGTTTGCTTTGTACCAGCCATCTAAAAATAAAATAAGAATGGTTTTCAATCAATACCTTTGATGAATACTATATGACATACATATAATTAGATAGATCACAATTCCTCGGAAGAACTTTAAACTATACTTCATATAGAGGAAAAAAATAAAGAGAAATGGTGACTTAATAAATTACCTAACTATAATTCTTCTTCAAATATATTGAGGTTTATTTTCTCTTTATCACTTCCTAGGGAAGATTTATATAAAAGTTTGAACGAACAAATGGGGAGGGGGAAACTGTGTTTATATATGGGGCAGGGGGATTATGTTTTGATTTAACAGTTACAAGTTGCTAATGATGTGCTTTGTAGTTTGTACATGAATTGACAGCTCTTAAGTGTAGTTTTGTGAGTTCCCACCCCCTCCATCTAACGATCTATAATCAATCTTAAAGCTAGGTGCCGATCATAAACCCTACTCAACGTGTTCTTATTGAAGTGTTAAAAATAATTGGATTGAGGATTTTTTATAGATAAAATGGTAATAATTCTAAAATTAATAAAAATCTAGATGATTGTGTACAAAATATGCAAAGATTGAAAAAGAATATTTTAATTTCTAAAAATAAGAGCAGATTTTTACAAATGGGCTTACTAATAACTAGACTAAATTCACCCGAGTAATCACACTCTACCAATAAATTTTGATTATAAAATCGGCTACAAACATTTTTATGTACAAACTTTTTTGGTTATTATATATATACCTGGAATTTAACATCATTTAACAATAAATGAGTAAATTTTGGTTATTAGATATATCACTTGAATTTAACATCATTTAACAATAAATGAGTAAAATTTTTAAAAACATTTACTATATACGTACAACATTTTCATAATATTTCATAATTTATGAAAAAGTTGCAAAAATTTCTACGAAAGTATCATATTTTCTTATAGCTATGCTCAACAAATACATAACTAGAGTTCAAACGGGTGTGTGTTGAACAATAGTTATGCATGTGTTGTATTCAGATAATATATATAATTTTAAATTGGTATTATTAAGAAAATCAAAATAAATCAACAATATTTTATAATTTTTGAACCCAATATTTTTTCGGTGAACTGATAAAGAAAATTGAAAAGTATATAATATTAATTTAACAAAATTTTATTAACGGCTAAGCACACTTCTATATTAAAGAAATAAAATTTTGGTTCATTGAAGAAAAATAAATGATCATATTATGTGCTCTAATTTAATATTGCCGAATGAGAAGGATATCGAAGAAATAAATTACGTTTATTTATTAAAATTTAAGTTATTAGTGAATAAATGAGGTTTAACCCGGGTTATATAAGTAGAATAAAATAAATTGTAATCTTGTACTTAAGAATTTTGTATTTGATCTTGAACCTATATATTCATATATATATATATATATATATATATATATATATATATATATAGGTGCATGCAAACTGTCTTTAACTACAAAATTACAAAAAAAATAAATAAATAAAACTCATATAAAATTTGATTAACACATATATATAACTTAAATTAAAATGCAATTACATATATTTTGAGGCAATTAATTTTAAATATTCATAAAAAACACCTGTAAATTCATATGTATTTATGTTCTAATATGGTACAAAGACTATAATCGTACTATATGATAGGGAGCTTAGTAGTTACATTTGCATATCAACTCAAACTCATCTAGCTGCAAACAAGTCAAGTTCTTTCTGAACCGAGCCGACGTTAATTATTTTTAAGAAAATGAAAGGAGCTGATCAGAGTTTAAGGACGGAAAGAATAGTAATGTTCAATATCGATTAATAAACGTTTTCTTATAATGATATAAACATTGTCGATCTACACTTGTTTCTTAAATATATATATATATATTTATTTATTTTTGACGTTGAGATTTAAGAATATGTCCAATATTATTTTATACTATTTAGAAAATATTAATTCTAGAAATCGTACATTACTTTTTAAAATATAGATGTCAAAATTTTATTATGTTCTAATATTTTACTAAAATCGGGTGTATGTAAATTATAGGTTATTTAATGATATTCATGAAATTATGAAAAAATTGGAGACAAATAAATCACGATTACAATGTTTGATAGTTCTCTTATAAAAAAATTAAGCGTTAAATTTTGAAATATGAACGACATTTCCATAATAATTAAATTATTAATAAACGATGAGAAAAATATATTTATAAATATATTAGTGATTAGTAATAATTTATCGTTTGTAATATATATCATTATAAATAATATATTATAACCGAATTTTAACTGAGTTCGAGCTGATTCCGAGCTAAATTATTACCGAAACCAGACTGAGTCCAAGCGATTTCGAATTTAACGATCCTAGTACTAGTTTAAAAGAAAAAAAAGCTTGGCTTCACTGATTTACTCATCCGAACTCATTTTCATGTTTAAGATCGTTTTGAATAAGGAGACGAGACGAACTAAGTTTACTTAAATGAGCCGATCTCCAGTATTGTTCATAATAACTCTGTTTATTTGTAGACGTACTCATGAATAACTATGGTATCAAGTTTTTCTTTTGTTGAGGTGGTTAGTGTGCGTGAGCAAATCTTTACAAATTGACATTTGATTGCATGAGAAATATTGTGCTAAATTCAAAATTAAACTATTCAAGTTTACTAACTAAGACTCACGATCCAAAATATTTTTACTTTATTTCTTCTCTAAATATTATTGTATTTTTATATTTATAAAAGACTGGTAGAAGTAGACTCGGTCAAAAGCCCAACTTTTCACCAAATAAAATGTGAAGGAATAATAATTTGAAAAAAATATTCAAAAAATATTTTAGTTCATGTCAAAATTCTAAAGACAACATATGTTTTCAAGATCGGCATCCTATGTTTTCATATATGTTTTCAAGATCGGCATCCTATGTTTTCATATTTGAACCATGCTTCGATTAGAGATGCTGGTGTAGGAGAGGGGCAAATGGAAAAATAAGAAATATATAGTGGCAGACCAAAGAAAGGAGGAGTAAATGAATGGCGTCTCATGGTTGCACGAGAAGAGGAGCTAGAACAAGCTTACAATAAGGAATAAAAATGGAGGAACCGGTGGGAGAAATATATTGATTAGATGTGAATAAAGTGAATTTTTTTTAAAAAATTATTAGTTTGGATTCTCATTTTTCATGTGTCTCTTATCAAAACAAACTTATTTAAGGTAAATATACTATTTTTAATTTCATTATACATTTTAACAATTTCAGATTTCCTCATTATGATAAATTATCCTCTTTCCTAATATTATTGAATACCAAAAGGAAAAAGCATGTCCTCATTGAAGATTAACTAACATATATATTTTTTCTTCGTAACCCCACATAAATCATCAATCCTCAAACTTATAATTATAAAAAAGTTAGGAGAAGATAGATCATATTGAATTCTATTATAGGCATTTAATAAGATATGTAACCTTATGTGCGAGCTGCTTTCTCTTAACCTTTCATCCACTAGATTTACCAGGGGTTTGCTTGGTATCACCCATCTACAAATAAAATAAGAATGGTTTTCAATCAATATCTCTTATGAATACTAAATGACATACAAATAATTAGATAGATCAAAATGCCTAGGAAGAACTTTAAACTATACTTCATCTACAGGAAAAAATTAAAAGAGAAATAATCACTTAAATTACCTAGTTATAATTCTTCTTCAAATATTTTGAGATTTATTTCTTGTTTACCACTTCCTAATGAAGATGTATATAAATGTTTGAACGAACAAATGGGGATGGGAAACCTCCATCTAACGCTGAGGATTATAAACTCCCTCCAATCAACATGTTTTTATTGGAGTCTTCAAAAATATTTGGATTGTGGATCTTTTTTTTAATAAAATGGTAATAATTATAAAATAAAGAAAATATAGATGATTGTGTGCAAAATATACTAAGATTTATATATGGTAAAAAAAATTTTGGTTATTACATATATCACTTGAGTTTAACATCATTTAACAATAAATGAGTAAAATTTTTAAAAACATTTATTTTATACATACAACATTTTTAGAATAATTCATATATTATTAAAAAATTGCAAAACTTTCTACGAAATTATGATATTTTCTTATAGCTAGTGCTCAACAAATACATAACTAGAGTTCACATTTGTGTGTGTTAAAGAACAATTATACATGTGTTCAATTCATATAATATATATAATTTTAGATTGGTATTATTAAGAAAATGATAATAAATTAACAATATTTCATAATTTTGTACCCATTGGGTGAATAGATAAAGAAAATTGAGAAGTATATAATATTAATTAAAAAAATAGTAACGGCAAAGCACACATCTATATTAAAGAAATGATTTTTTCAAGAAAAATAAAATATTATATTACAATATAAGAAAAACGGGTATTTCTTCACGAGGAATTGGTAGGAAATGCCCCAAAATCGATAGGAAATGACGAAATTCCTAGGTGGAAAATAACATCGGTGAGAAATGAGTGTGATCACAGTGAACATGGCCCCACATGTTGATTTGGACAGCCAGATGTCGAGGACCCACATGCCAAGTAAGACGCCAATTCTTCAAGAAGTTGTAAGAGATGAAGCATACTTGTAGTTTGACTGGATATGGTGACAATGATGCCCCAGCTTTGAAGAAGACATACATCGAAATTGCCATGGTCGATGCTATTAACGCATGCTTCTGACATTATTTTTAAGAAAATTAGGCTTTGCTTACTAATGTTTTTGATTTTCCTATTGTTTACTAAAATCCTTTGGATTGGTTTGGTAATGAAAATTATGTACTAGTTAATCAAATGCAATAATATTGGTTGGTTTTTGATTTTATCTATTTTTTTGTATGTCTGTAATTTAATCAGCCGAATATTTAACATCAGTTTATATAACTATAAATTATGTATAAAATATTTATCTACATAACAAATGTTTTTAAAAAATTGATATAAAAAGCTCATTCTCTACAGCTACGAAAACATCAGTTTTCAAATAACTAGACATTAGTTTATAGCTGATGTATATTAACCAAACATCACCTAAAACCGATGTTTATGTACATATTTGACATCAGTATTTGCAAGGAGCTGATGACTGGGGTGATTTTTGACAATGGTTCTGGACTGATTTGAAATCGAAGGAACTGATATCTGGGATGACATTTCATATCAGTTTTGGACCGATGTGAAAAAAAAATACTTTTCTCTACACCCGTGTAGACATTGGTTTTGAAGGAAATAGATATCAGTTCAGAACTGTTGTATATTGACCTTTTTCTAGTAGTATTTCAGGATCTTCACAGGCAACTAAGCCTTCTAAGTCAAATCCTGATTTAAAGCTCAAAGGCATAGTTCCTGACGCCGATTTTGATGTTCCTGAGAAATCTTCTGGTAATGATGCTGATTCTAATGATGATGATAATCCTGATGATCCTGCTCTGAAAGCTGGAATAGAAGCATCTAAATTGTCTATTTTTGGTTCATCATCTGGTCATGGTCCCACTCTTAATACTCATAGGGCTTATAAATGGGATCACTCTTGGGACTACCAAGTGAGAAGATCTCTCTGGAATCTGCTCAGACTTTAGTTGATCATTCGGTTCATTTGGTTTCTAATTCTTAAATGAAAGCATCTATCAAGGCCACAACAGTTTTAGTTAAAGGATTGCATTCTTCTGTCTCTACACTCAAGAAAGATAATGTTGATCTTAGAGAAAGTATTGCTGATTTTTCAGTGACTATTAAAGGAATAAACAAACATAATGGCTTGATCAAGAAGATGTTCAGCATGGAAGCTAAGCAGGATCAAATTTCTGAGAACTTGACAGCTCTGGAAGCAAGTCAGACTACAACAAATTCTAATTTGGATTTTATTCTCTCTCTTCTACAAAGTCTAGACGCCAAAAAGGGGGAGATAGTACCAAAGACAAAGTGTCAGCCTGAATCAGTTTTGAGGAGAATACCAATTCTGATGATGGTGATAAGCAAGCAAAGAAGACCTCTGATGTTATGATAGTTCAAAATGGAACTGGAATTCAAAATCAAACTACACGGTCAACTCAAGTCTCTAAGGGTAGATCACATGGATCTAATTTAGAAACTGCTCTTGTTACTCCAAGTTTAATTTCTGACAGCAAAGATACAAGTTCTGATTATTTTCCTGACACTGATAGAGTGATAGTAACTCCTGATTCTGATAAAATTGAAGTAGAAGAAATTCTATTTCGAGTAGATTTATAGATTCTTTTTGCTTATTGTGAAGCCTTTAATGCTGAAAACTTCAAGGAGGAAGAAATGGTTTTTGACAGAGAAGAAAGAGCACAGGAAGGAAAAATCAAAATTGCTGTTGACAAAGCAAATCAAGCATACAGGAATATGCATAAAAGACCTGAAATGAATATATTGAGGTGTATAGATAAGAAGATGTTACATGAAAGATCAGAAAGAAAAGCTCAAGTATTTCCAAAAATCAAGAACCAATATAAACTCTTGCTGATAGTCCTGGTCATGAAGTAATTGTTGATCATCTGGATAGACTTGAAGTTGTGAAGATTATACTTGACAAATATGATGGTTCAGAACCTGAACAGAAGATCTTACTCTTATTGCAAAATGATCAAATTCAAGTTCTTTCACTTGATAAACTGATGATCATGTCAACAAAGGAACTGAAATACATTCACTATTTGCTAAGAGTTGAAGATGAAACTTCAAGTTTATGGTCAAACATGATTCTTTCCAATATCAGAAAAAAGATACTGGATGATGGTCAATGTTAATTTGGATTATATATTCCTACATACATAAATTTCAAAAGGAACGAAGTCAACATGACGAAAGAAGGAGCTATTATTGACAATATTCTTACACAGACACATAACCATGAATCCTAATGGTTCTAATGCTTGTTATGTGACACTGGAGGAGTTGATGATTGAAAGAATTCCCATCATAAACTTAAGGGCTGATATCTATCAACTATCAAATAAATCTGGATATAGGAAAAACTAGAATATCATATTAGAAGAGATATTGTTGAAAAAGTTTGATGATAGAGTTAAAGCTTTTGTTCAGAGATACTGCAGAGTTTATCAAGAAATATAAAAATTAAAGTCTAAAACACAGTATGCTTTGTACTCTACAATTTGTCTCTTTGGTTTTTGGCACTAGATATTACTTTGAAATTTATGCTTATTCTGCAAAGCATAAATGGGCGGAGAAATTTTAAGAATTGTCTATGTCAGGAATCGAGATTTATCAAGGCGTCAAGATCTGATAGAGGAATCAGGATATGTTAAGACAATCAGGATATGTTTGATAGTCAGGATATGTCAAGCCGTCAGGATAAGATTACTGTTAGGATCTGAGTGGATAAGTCAATTCTGCAAGATAAATCATGAGGTGCTGATTTGTAGGATCGTAGTTGATTTAGATATGTATAAAAAGTAGAATAGTTATACCATAACATATCTTGTAATTGATAGAAATTTATTGTAGCTATGTAGTATATAAACAGAGAATAGGTTAACACTTTATGTGTGGTGCTTAACTCGAGTATTCGCATAAATATTATCATAGCCAGTTTCCTGCATGTGAATGCCCTGGTTATGGAGTCAAACACAAATAACCATTCCCTCCTCAAGTTTTTCTTGTTTAGCCTCTCCATGTCCATCTTTTCACTATAGTTGATGAAGTCCATGAATTTAACCAATTTCTGAGTTGTGGGAGCTTCAACAAAGTTGTCTATAGGAATATACAGGACCTTGTTGATGTCATTGGCATTGAACTCCACAGAACACCCCTAATTGTACAGTTAACCATCATGGAAACTACTTGATTCTCATTTACAATGGTGTTGATGACTACAATCACTACACCATAGATGGCCTATCGCAACGCCCCTCCTAAAAAATGTTACCTAATATGTTACCTTAGATATGGTAGTCATGAGCTAATTTAACATTGTGTTTTTTGTGTTACGCTGGCCAAAAATGTGACGTTGCATTAGGTAGAAAGTGTTAGAGCTTGCAACATTCTTGTCAAAGTGTTACATTAGACTATTAAAACATAAATATAATAATTTTGTAATTAAATTTTTATTTAAATTCTTTTTTCATGAATCTAAGGTAACTTACTAATGGAATACATAAGATACATGATGAAATAAGAATTTTATACATAACAAAATTTAAATAAAATAAAATAATTATATAAAATAATGAATTTAAAAATTTAAAATAAAATATTTAAACTAATAACAAATATAAATAGTACAAATCCTTATATTAATATGAGCAAAATGATATAAAACTTATAAAAATAAAGATGTGTAAAAATGTAAATATAGTAATTTATAAAAAAATATAGTACATATACTAAAAAATAAATTTTATTTTATAATAATAATTTTAAGATTTTTAATAAAATGATTAATATCTATAGCAATTTTGGACAAACTCAGAAAACATTTTGGGCCAGAGTCGGAAACTTTTTGGGGCTAATGCCGCCCAAATTTTCAACCGGTTTAAAAAATTTCATATAACCTCTCTTGACCACTTTCTCTCCGTCTTTACACCACCTCAATCGACTTCACTCTCAGCACTTTTACTTTCTCTCCTATGTCTTTCATGCTCTCTACTGTCTCCACCTAATCTTTCTCACTATCACTATCACTCTGGCTCTCTCACACACCATTTTCAGTCTCAGTACGTAATTAGGATTTGAATTTCTTTTTAGAGCTGAATTGATTTACAGGTTAAGTTAGGGCTCAATCAATTTGAGGGGTGAAGACTTTATTATTTCAATTCTTTATTTTGTTAATATTTATATTCCGTTAAACCTCATCTAATCTCTTTCTCTTTTTTAATTTCAGGTGTTCTTCAAATTAGGGCTTTGTATTTTAAGGCTTTGAAGGCTTAGATTTTAGGTGATTTCGATTTTTGCGCTTTATTTTTATGTTTATGTTCTACGGGATCTTTTTTTCCGAAGTTTTCGGCTTCTTTTATTGTTGTTCCTACTCGCGAGATATGCCAACAAGTATTTGTTTGTTTATTTTTTAATTGAGATCTTGTTTTTAATTTACTAATATCGATTTGGTTATTGAAATGAATGACAGGTCGAGGTAGTACCTCTAGGAAAGCAAATCCAACAATTAGTGACCGTTTGTGCCAGCATCACAGAGGTACTGGGAAAAGCTAAAGCTGATGAATGGATATCCAAGTCCATATACATTATTAGTGTTGGAAGCAAGGACATTTTCGAGTATGCAGCACACCCCACAGATTTCAAATGCTAAATTACGAATACTAAGCCGAAGAAATTGAAGCAGTTCGAGGGGAAATGAGAAGAGGATTGGATTGGGGATGGGGAGGGGATGAGGAGGAGGGGGTGTTTGAGGAGGAGAATTGGGCGTCGGTTTTGGATACAGATGCGGATGAGAGGTTGTTGAGAAATAAAGAGGAGAGGGGGATTGGGAAGATGGGGAAGCGGAAGAAGGTTGCGTATTTTTGTGATGAGAGTGGGGATGAGGATTGATTGGGTGATGCTTCTGATGCTAATTTTGAGGTAAGGGTTGTAACTTTTTGGATAGTTGTGATGAATTGTGCTGAATTTTAGTGATGATGGTGTATTGATTTTATGATGTTTTAGTTAGGCTCTTAATTTTTTTTCCTATTAATTTGTGCCAATGTTAACTGCTTCATTAGGAATGGTAGAATTAGCATACTTATATCGATTTTATTTTGTTATATAAGTGATAGAACCAAGCGGGCTATGGTGATGAATAGGCACTGTCAAGTGAAACATGAAAAGAAGATTTCAGACAAGTATGAAAAAAATTAGTGTAGATATGTGATTATAACTTTTCAGTTTAACTTATAGTGACCTACAATCACTATAAGATTTGGTGAAGTGGGATAACTAATATTAGAGGGATAATAAACTCCGATGAAAATGTACATGTTATTCTATTGGTTAATGATACTCAGACTCACGAAATACACAGAAGATCAGTGTAGATATGTGATTATGATGTTTTCACTGTTATTGTCTTTTTTAATATGTTCTAAACTCTAAGCCCCTGAAAAATAAAAGATCAAGAAAAAAGAGGAAATTTGTAATCATTGTAGTTGTTGTATTGTTAATACTAATAGTACTACTTGGCAAGCTTGCCATAATTGTTTTAAAAAAGAGAAAGCAGAGAAAAAAGGTTAGTTTTCTGTTGTTGCTCATTCTGTTCTTGTCTATATTTTTCATAGGTTAGCGTAAGAAACCAGTAAAGGAAGTACTTTTAGCTATCTCCCTGGTGTTTTTGCTGTGCAAGTTTACTCTCAGGAGAATCATTGTTGTATCTGGTGTTGTGTTTTTGCTGCGGGGTGTGTTTGAATCATGGAAATCTTGACTTGAGAATGAGATACACCCTTAAATTATTAATAAATTATCATTCTCGATAATAAGATTTTTCTGAACTAGAAATAGGTCAGGTAGCATGCTTTATTTAAGATGTATATTTCACTGTCTTATCACTGTGATGACACCTGATCTGGTTGTAGGAAATCTATGTTGATATTTAACTACTAAAAAAGGTTTTCTTTACAACCAGTTTAGCTTGTCAATTGATGACAATTTTAGGTTTTACAAATAATACTCAAAATGTACTCAAATTGAAATAATATATACAAATAGTACTCAAAATGTCAAAATAGTAGTTCTTGTTCTGAAATTTGTTCTCACTAGTTTCATTTCTAAATATAATGTTGCTGTTGTTTTCTGTATTTTTTTTTACAAGAAATGCTAATAAATGATTGAGAATAATTTTTTGCATGTCTATATGAATGCACATTTGGTATCATTTAGTTAAGATTTAGATAGAATCAAATTAAGAAAGAAATCATATGGCAGGCTTTCTAGTGTTAATCGATTGCTATTGCTCGGTTTAGGATCAAGGTCGAAGCTATTAATGTCGGTGTGAAAAATTTGGTTCCCCATGTTTCCCCTGGTAGATATCTTGTTTTCTTTCGATTTTCTATAGCTTTTTCAAGTGTTTGTTTGGAATTTTTCATGTTCCCCCATATCTACTTGACAGGCACACGAAGGCTAAAGCTGCTAATGATCAGCTTACCAAGGAGTTGGAAGAGAGGAAAGAGTTGGTTAAAACCTTGTTCATAAAGCATCAGTCAGAGGAACAGGTATTATTTTTGGTTTATCAATGATAATTGAATGCTTACTATCCTTTTAAAAAAGACAATGACCAAACAAGGTTCTGTCAAGATCCTTTACTCATTATGAAGTTATTATCTTTGGAAGTGAGGCCTTGATAGCGATCTCGCAAGAGCATAATAATGAACGAGAAAATGTTATTCCCACACAAAATACATGTTTATACACACATATGCACTCTATACACGTACACTCGTTCACACTGCACATATGCATAGAGTCACGTACTTACATGCATAGGAAATTGTGGGGAGGACAAAATGTTTGAATCAAGGAGAGATGAGGAGCGGCCCTATAATATTTACATAAAGACATTTACATAAGAGCCATGTAATATTTCAGATGGTGGTAGCATTGTTCATGTTTGCTGGTTATTAACTAAGTTATTAACTATGTTTGCTGGTTTGATTTCTTTCTTGCAAATAACTTAGTTAATATTTCAGGGAACAAAGAAGACTTACAAGAGAAAGTTTCACCTGTATAAAAAGGGAAACATTCGGATGGTGGAGTCGAGGAGAAAGTGAAGCAAATTTAAGCATCAGCTTCTAGTACTTTTTTAAATTTATAATCTTGGGCTGTTGTTGAGTAAAAAATGTGAACTAGTTTATAGTTAGTTTTGACGTTTAATTTTGTTGTATATTAGGATATTTAATGTTGGGGTTGAAATTGTATAATTAGGATTTTTCAGTTTACAGAATAAGTATTTGAATTTGTTTGTGCTAAAGTGTTACAATAGCCTCCTAATTTGTTACCATATCATGTTTAAAATGTTTTATTAGGCTAGTTATAATGTTACAACAACTTCTCAAAGTGTTACATTAGGTTCTATGGGCCCACTTACCACGTTATCAAGACAACTCAGCACTGTGGGCCCCACACTTTCCATGTCAGCTAGTGGGTCCCACCATGGGGCCCACTTTTTAAAAATATTTTAAAACTCTAAGGTAACATAAAAAATAAGTTATAACTGATCTCTCTTTCTATTGCATTAGCAAGCTAAGACAACATATAAACAAGTTAAAACACGATGTTGCCTTAGGCACCAAAGATGTTACCTTAGACCCCTAAGGCAACATGGGAAAACCTATCTTTAAGAAAATGTTAGCTTAGCTTAAAAGTGGGGCAAGAGCAACATATTTACCCCCTACTACAACGTTTTTTCGGTGTTACAGTAGGCATTTTATGGTGTAGTGAATGCTCCAGAAATCATTCAAGACATCCACGTAGAGTTCTGGGTTTACAATTAATCCTCCTGAAATATAGAAATCAGAAATGAACTTGACAAAGCACTTGAAGTTATCGTGTTCTTGAGTTGGATCCACAAAAGCCAGATAATTGGTGTCGTCTTTGCGAATAACAGCTCTCATGTTGTTAGCAACCATTGAAGAGTTTGGGTTTTAGTGGGTAACTGATTTGAGAAAGAAAAAACTTGAAACGAAAGAGATTAGTGAAATTTTGCAGAAACCATGTCAATTGAGATCTCAAAAGCGTAAAGAGAGGTTATATCGAGATATCTGGGTATTTATAGGGTAGTGATGTGACTTATCAAAAAGTGAATAATGAACGGTTGATATTTGCTTGTAGAGAAGTCTCATGACCTATAGAGAACTCAAGTCCAGATGTCACTTTCTTGACTCTTATAGAGAACTAGATAGTGACTTATCGAGATGTTGTACAAATACCTAGTTTGTCCTTATTGGATTAAGTTATTCCAATTTATATTGAAGAACTCACCATAAAATTAGAATATATTTTATATCAAAAGTATTTTACTAACACAATATTAAGTTTGTTTAGTATTGATGCGGTTGAATATCAAATGGATAATCACCAAAATTAATAAAACACATACTAAATACACAATAATCATAATTTTCAAAATTAAAATAACAAAATTTGAATTAAAATAATAAATGTTATGAACAAAGACTGTCAAAAAAGTCAGAATTGACCGATGCTTTTAGAGATGGTGAGAGGGGAAAATTGGAAAATGAGGAATATGTGAGTGGCATCTCCTGGCTAGAACAATCTTTCAGGAGGTGATACATACAACAAGTAATAGAAACTGAGGAATAAGGGTACAAATATATTAAATTTGAATAAAGTGATTTTTTTCTCTAAATTTCATTAGTTTGGATTCTCATTTTATTCTAAATTTTCATTAGTTTGGATTCTCATTTTAATAAGTAAACTAATTAAAGGTAAATGTACTATTTTTAATTTCTTATTACATTTTAATAATTTAGGATTTCCTCATTATTGTGAATTATCTTCTTTCCTAATATTAGTGAATACCAAAAGAAAAAGGTATCATCATTATTGAAGATTAACTCAACATATATAATTTTTCTTCATCACTCCCACATATATCAGCAATCCTCAAACTTACAATTACAACTACTATTTTAATTACACTGCTCTCCGGCACAATCAACTGCTTAAGCGGATCCTCCTTGCAAGCTGAATGTCCTTTGGCATTATTGTCACCCGCTTAGCATGAATTGAACACAAGTTGGCATCATGGAATAGGCCTACCAGGTAGGCCTTCGATGCCTCCTAAGAGCCAGGACTGTATGGCTCTGGAAACGCAAATCACTCTATAACAACAAATTCACTATTGCAAATTAGAAATAAATTTGGCATAGGCGATACACAATGATAAGGTTTCTCTTGGGTAAAGTTATTTGAAAAATTATACTAAAAATTAATTAACCTTAATTCCTTGAGCAATTTCACGTACAAGCCTCTGGAATGGAAGTTTTAATATCAAAAGCTCAGTAGTCTTCTGATACTTACGGATCTCACTACAAGAAATTACTGTATGATTAGCATTGGGCAACAACCAGGAAATGATGTTTCAATAATAACATGAATTGATAAACATATACCGAAGGGCAACTGTTCCAGGTCGGTATCTATGTGGCTTCCTATAGGCACCAGTTGTTGGAGCACGCATACGAGCAACCTGTGATAGAGAACAAAACACAGAAATGTTAGGAGAAGATATATCAAGTTAGGAGAAGATAGATCATAATGTATTCTATAATAGGAATTTACGCTGTATTCCAGAAACCTTTTTTGGAGAGAAAAGAAAAGAAATGTAAAAAATATATTTCTTCAGCTTGTTCCCGAACAACTTTTATGAAAGCAAGGAAAAGAAAGCGACAGATTTGGGAAGAAATTTTCTTTATTTTTGTCTCCAAAATCTTCTTCCCACTTTTGGAAAGATTAGGAGTGCAAGGAAAATTGGTTATTTTCTATTCTTTTCTTTTCTACCCTAGATTCGGGAACACAGCATTAATAAGATGTAACCTTGTGTGTGAGCTGCTTTCCAGGAACCTTTCATCCACTAGATTTACGAGCAGTTTGCTTGGTACCAGCCATCTAAAAATAAAATAAGAATGGTTTTCAATCAATACCTTTAATGAATACTATATGACATACATATAATTAGATAGATCAGAATTCCTGGGAAGAACTTTTGAGGTTATTTTCTCATTATCACTTCCTAGTGAAGATGTATATAAAAGTTTGAAGAACAAATGGGGAGGGGGAAACTGTTTTTATATATGGGGCAGGGGATTATGTTTTGATTTAACAGTTACAAGTTGATGTGCTTAGTAGTTTATGCATGAATTGACCGCTCTTAAATGTAGTTTTATGAGTTCCCCGCCCCTCCATCTAACGGTCTATAATCAATCTTAAAGGTAGGTGCGGATCATAAATCCTACTCAACCTGTTCTTATTGGAGTGTTCAAAAATATTTGGATCTCGGATCTTTTATAGATAAAATGGTAATAATTCTAAAATTAATAAAAATCTAGATGATTGTGCGCAAAATATGCAAAGATTTAAAAAGAATATTTTAATTTCTAAAAATAAGAGCTGATTTTTACAAATGGGCTTACTAATAACTAGACTAAATTCACCTCAGTAATCACACTCGACCAATAAATTTTGATTATAAAATCTGGTAAAATTTTGGTTTTTGGAAGAAAAATAAAATATCATATTATGTGCCCTAATTTAATACTATACTGGCGAATGAGAAGGATATCGAAGAAATAAATTACATTTATTTATTAAAATTTAAGTTATTAGAGAATAAATGATGTTTAAGGCGGGATATATAAGTAGAATCAAAAAAATTGTAATCTTGTACTTAAAAATTTTGTATTTGATCTTGAACATATATATTCATATATAGATATATATATATAGGTGCATGCAAACTGTCTTTAACTACAAAATTACAAAAAAATAAATAAATAAAACTCATATAAAACTTTGGTTAACACATATATAACTTAAATTAAAATACAATTACATATATTTATGACAATTAATTTTAAATATTCATAAAAAGTACGTGTAAATTCATATGTAATAAAGTTCTAATATGGTACAAAGACTATAATCTTACTATATGATACAGAGCTTAGTAGTTACATATGCAAATCAAATCAAACTCATCGAGCTGCAAACAAGTCAAGTTCTTTCTGAACCGAGCCGAGGTTAATTATTTTTAAAAAATGAAACGAGATGATCCGAGTTTAACGACCGAAAGAATAGTAATGTTCAATATTGATTAATACACGTTTTCTTATAATGCTATAAACATTATCGATCTACACTTGTTTGTTAAATCTATATATATTTATTTTTGACGTTGAGGTTTAAGAAGATGTCCAATTTTATTTTACACTATTTAGAAAATGCTAATTTTAGAAATCGTACATTACCTTTTAATATATAGATGTCAAAATTTTATTATGTTCTAATATTTTACTAAAATCGGGTGTATGTAAATTACAGGTTATTTAATGATGTTCATGAAATTATGAAAAAATTGGAGACAAATAAATCATGATTACAATGTTTGATAGTTCTCTTATGAAAAAATTAAGCGTTAAATTTTGAAATATGAATGACATTTCCATAATAATTAAATTATTAATAAACGACGAGAAAAATATATTTATAAATATATTAGTGATTAGTAATAATTTATCATTTGTAATATCTATCATAATAAATAATTTATTATAACAGAATTTTAACTGAGTTCGAGCTGATTCTGAGCTAAATTGTTACCGAAACCGGACTGAGTCCAAGCGATTTCGAGTTTAACGAGCCGAGTACTAGTTTAAAAGAAAAAAGCTCGGCTTCACTCTTTAACTCATACGAAAGCATTTTCATGTTTAAGATCGTTTTGACTAAGGAGACGAGACGAACTGAGTTCACTTAAACGAGCCGATCTCCAGTATTGTTCATAATAACTCTGTTTATTTGTAGCGTTACTCATGAATAACTGTGGTATCATATTTTTCTTTTGTTGAGGTGGTTAGTGTGTTTGAGCAAATCTTTACAAATTGACATTTGATTGCATCGTCAATATTGTGCTAAATTCAAAATTAAACTATTTAAGTTTACTAACTAAGACTCACGATCCAAAATATTTTTACTTTATTTCTTCTCTAAATATCATTGTATTTTTATATTTATAAAAGAATGGTAGTAGTAGATTCGGTCAAAAACCCAATATTTCACCAAATAAAATCTGAAGGAATAATAATTTTGAAAAAAATGTTCAAAAAATATTTTAGTTCATGTCCAAATTCTAAAGACAACATATGTTTTCAAGATCGGTATCCTATGTTTTCAGATTTGAACCATCCTTCTATTAGAGATGCTGGGGTAGGGGAGGGGCAAATGGGAAAATAAGAAATATGTAGTGGCAGACCAAAGAAATGAGGAGTAAATGAATGGTAATCTCATGGCTGTAGGAGAAGAGGAGCTAGAACAAGTTTACAATAAGGAATAAAAATGGAGGAATAGGTGGGACAAATATATTGGTTAGATGTGAATAAAGTGATTTGTTTTTAAAAAAAATTATTAGTTTGGATTCTCATTTTTCATGTGTCTCTTATCAAAACAAACTTATTTAAGGTAAATATACTATTTTTAATTTCATAATACATTTTAAGAATTTCAGATTTCCTCATTGTGATAAATTATCTTCTTTCCTAATATTATTGAATACAAAAAAAGAAAAAGCATGTCCTCATTGAAGATTAACTCAACATATATATTTTTTCTTCATAACTCCCACATAAATCATCAATCCTCAAACTTACAATTATAGAAAAGTTAGGAGAAGATATATCATACTGAATTCTAGAGTTTGTTTAGTATTGATCTGATTGAATATCAAATTGATAATCATCAAAATTAATAAAACACAAACTAAATAAACAATATATCAAAATTTTCAAAATTAAAATAACAAAATTTGAATTAAAATAATAAATGTTATGAACAAAGACTTTCAAAAAAGTCAGAACTGACCCATGCTTTTAGAGATGGTGAGAGGGGCAAATTGGAAAATGAGGAATGTGTGAGTGGCATCTCCTGGCTAGAACAATCTTTCAGGAGGTACTACATACAACAAGGAATAGAAATTGAGGAATAAGGGTACAAATATATTAAATTGGAATAAAGTGATTTTTTTCTCTAAATTTCATAAGTTTGGATTCTCATTTTTTTTTAAAATTTTCATTAGTTTGGATTCTCATTTTAATAAGTAAACTAATTAAAGGTAAATGTACTATTTTTAATTTCTTATTACATTTTAATAATTTAGGATTTCCTCATTATTGTGTATTATCTTCTTTCCTAATATTAGTGAATACCAAAAGAAAAAGGTATCATCCTCATTGAAGATTAACTCAACATATATAATTTTTCTTCATCACTCCCATATATATCAGCAATCCTCAAACTTACAATTACAACTACTATTTTAATTACAGTGCTCTCCGGCAGAATCAACTGCTTAAGCACACTCTGCGCGGATCCTCCTTGCCAGCTGAATGTCCTTTGGCATTATTGTCACCCGCTTAGCATGAATTGAACACAAGTTGGCATCATGGAATAGGCCTACCAGGTAGGCCTCCGATGCCTCCTGTAGAGCCAGGACTGCATGGCTCGGGAAACGCAAATCACTCTGTAACAACAAATTCACTATTGCAAATTAGAAATAAATTTGGAACATGCGATACACAAAGATAAGGTTTCTCTTGGGTAAAGTTATTTGAAAAAATATACTAAAAACTAATTAACCTTAATTCCTTGAGTAATTTCACGTACAAGCATCTGGAATGGAAGTTTTAATATCAAAAGCTCAGTAGTCTTCTGATACTTACGGATCTCACTACAAGAAATTACTGTATGATTAGCCTTGGGCAACAACCAGGAAATGATGTTTCAATAATAACATGAATTGATAAATATATACCGAAGGGCAACTGTTCCAGGGCGGTATCTATGTGGCATCCTATAGGCACCAGTTGTAGGAGCACGCATACGAGCAACCTGTGATGGAGAACCAAACACAGAAATGTTAGGAGAAGATATATCAAGTTAGGAGAAGATAGATCATAATGTATTCTATTATAGGCATTTAATAAGATGTAACCTTGTGTGTGAGCTGCTTTCCAAGAACCTTTCCTCCACTAGTTTTACGAGCAGTTTGCTTGGTACCAGCCATCTAAAAATAAAATAAGAATGGTTTTCAATCAATACCTTTGATGAATACTATATGACATACATATAATTAGATAGATCAGAATTCCTGGGAAGAACTTTAAACTGTACTTTATATAGAGGAAAAAAATAAAGAGAAATGGTCACTTAATAAATTACCTAGCTATAATTCTTCTTCAAATATTTTGAGGTTTATTATCTCTTTATCACTTCCTAGTGGATGTATATAAAAGTTTGAAAAACAAATGGGGAGGGGGAAACTGTTTTTATATATGGGGCAGGGGGATTATGTTTTGATTTAACAGTTACAAGTTGCTAATGATGTGCTTCGTAGTTTCTACATGAATTGACGGCTCTTAAGTGTAGTTTTGTGAGTTCCCCGCCCTCCATAATCAATCTATTGGATGTAGAGTATGCAATATGTATACACAGTAAGCTGAACACGATATGTTTTGCATGAAAATCTGCAAATCGGGTTAACTAGATAAAGATACAGAAAGCAATATTTAAAGGAACAGAAAGCAACTACTAAGCTATAAACCAGGGAATAACAAATCCTAGTTTATCTCCAATCTAATCTCCTAAACTCACGCAGCTGACAGAAACTAAGTCTAAGCTGTTAACGTAATACATGGACAGCTAGTTATTTAGAAAACAAAATAAACAAATAACTGAAATATGTTTAGATTAAAATTAATCCCAACATACTCCCCCTGAATCTAAACATCATTTAGTTTCTTGATCCCCAGCAAATCTCTCATTTTCTCAAACTTTGCAGCTGCCATTGCCTTTGTCAGGATATCTGCACGTTGTTCGTGTATGCTGACATGTCTTATGATGATCAAGCCCTTTTTGACGCAGTCACGAATGACATGGTATCTCAAGTCGATGTGTTTACTTCTCCCGTGGAACACTGGATTCTTAGCAAGGTCTACAGCTGACATGTTCTCGACATAGAGAATGACTGGACCTAGTTTCACATCTGTAATACAGCTCAGTACCCGTTGAAGCCAAATGGCCTGGCACGCAGCAACAGTAGCGGCCCTAAATTCTGATTCACAGGAGGACAAGGCGACGCATCGCTGCTTCTGAGACACCCAAGTAACCAGATTCTCGTCAAGATAGAAGGCCATACACTACAAGAAAAAAGGCTAAATTCGACCGAAAAAAATCGGTCGAATTTAGCTTAATTCAACCGTGCGCGGTCGAGTTTAACTAAATTCGACCGATTTTGAATCGGTTGTAATAAAGGGAGTTGAATTTAGGAGTTCGGTCGTATTTAACTAAATTCGACTCGCTAATTATGACCGAATATTTACGACCGCTTAAATTCAACCGAAAAAATTCGACCGTGGACAATCGAATTTAATTTTTCACCTAAAATTTATAAATCATGCCCAAATAATTAAATATTTTGAAAAAAAATTAAAAATCCCGCCCAAACAATTAAATTTTTCGAAAAAATTTAAAAAACCCGCCAAAATATTAAATTTTACCGTATATGATCGAAAATTAATTTAAACGTAAATTCAACCCAATTCGATCAATTTAAACTAACAACAGATTTTTGAAAAAACAGCAAAATGTTGCTCAATTCCATTTTATAATTTCAACCTAACCAAACTAGAACATCTTGGAACGTATCATTTCAACAACCGGAATTCTACATAATATTATCTGCAACTAATACAATACAAATTTAAAAAACAGTGTCAACAAACCAATTTAATGGCTCAAAAAATCTGATAATTACTATTACAATATACTACAACCTATCTCTATTTTTCAGCCAAGCATTGCATCAAACTTCTTGTGTGCGCTGACGATTCTGGTGAATCTGCATCCTTGACGCTGCTAGTACTCCCGCAGCTACACACATCAGACAAAACATATCTAATTATAATTACTCATTCACCGCTACTCAAACCACCAAGTTTAATGAAGGAAGAGCTTAACATTCTCAAAGTGAAAATATTAATCTCTTTGAAACCTTATTTCTAACAAGATCATAACCTTACAGACTCATCACAAATCTCTTCAGTGTGGTTAAAGCAAATCATTCATCATAGAGCATCTTCAAATATCAATACTATAACATAATCCTCTCTATTATTAACAAGAAATTATTAAAATTTATATATACTATTGAACTGAAAACAAGATAGAAAAATGTTGAACCTACGAGAAAATGCCAAAAATCGAGAGAGATAAAGAGGAAGATGCAAGTCCATAGGGCCTGTATGTTTGATTTAGCATCTTTATATGATTGTTTAAGCATAATTCCTTCTGTTTATTGTCTCGAAACAGAGGAATTTGCACGAGATGCTTTAACTTTTAGATTTGAAATTAAAAAAGAAGAAAATATAAAAACTGAAAACTAAGAAGAGATCTTGTGCGGCTGAGGAAAGGTATGGATGATATTTGTAGAGTTGGTTTAGGGTTTTAAGTGGATGTTTGTTAGAGACTTGGACTAAACTGTGGGTAAAGTGAGCCCAAATCCGTTAAGTGAGCAGACCTCAGTACATCACCATTTTAAAGTATTGGGCTGACTAAATTAAAAATTGAAGAACACTAAATAAAAATTTAATAGAAAATACAGAATACTAAATATAGTTACAGAACGTGTAAAATTTTTACTGGACATGTAATAAAAGATACTAAATATATAAATTTTTGGTGTAGAAAACTAGATAATACAAAAAATAATTGACCATAATACAAAAATAATTATAATCTAGTGTGTAAAAATAATTATGTAGAAAACTAGTAAATAATTTTTTGTTTTCCGAAAAGCACTTGTAAAGAATATATCACACACAAAAATAGTTAAAGAACATTAAAATATATATTTACAGAACACATATTAGCACAAAAAATTTAAAGAACACTCCTTATGAAAATATAAATATTTAAAATAAAAAGAACACGCATAAAAAAATATATAAAAAGTACATGATAAAACTATACATAAGCACTAAAAAAGTTTAGGTGTAAACGTGCCATTAAAGGTGATGAATGTGTGGCCTATCATAATTAGTTACTTAGTTACCGAGTAATAGCAGTTACCTATTGAATCTGACCCTACAAAATAATATGTAAATATTTTAACTTCGTTAATCTATATTATATTTAATTATTATATTTTAAAATTTATATTAATAAATTATTAAAATAATAAAATTACAAATGTTATAATCAGTATGTGTATCGCATGGGTTATAGGCTATATATTTATATATATATATTAGTAATATAACCAAACTTTCAGCTCAAAATAATTTTATTTAATTGTCATTTTAATAGTCAGACATTAGTTTACCAGCAAAGTTAATTAGTGTTAGTCCTCAATTGGTGTTTCGATTTTTTTAAAATATTTTTCAGAGATCTCACTATGTGGATGTCAATAAATATATATATTGGTGATATAATCAAAGTTTCAGATCAAAATAATTTTATTTGATTTGCCATTTTAATAGTCAAACATCAGTTTGACTATTACAACTAATTAGTGTTTAGTCATGAATTGGTGTTTCGATTTTTTCAAAAATATTTTTCATCGATCCAGCCATATGGATGTCAATAGATATATATAGTAGTGATATAACCAAAATTTTAGATTAAAATAATTTTATTTGGTTTGCCATTTTAACAATCAAACACTAGTTTGACTAGTACACCTATCTAGTTTTTAGTCCGAATTGGTGTTTCGATTTTTTAAAAATATTTTCAGGGATCCAACCGTATGGATGTCAATAAATATATATATTAATGATATAACCAAAGTTTCAGATCAAAATAATTTTATTTGGTTTGTCATTTTAACAATCAAGTATCAGTTTTACTAGTACAATTAACTAGTGTTTAGTCATGAATTGGTGTTTCAATTTTTTTCAAAAATATTTGTCATCGATCCAACTGTATGGATGTGAATAGATATATATGTTAGTGATATAACCAAAATTTCATATCAAAATAATATTATTTGGTTTACCATTTTAACAGTCAAACATGAGTTTGACTAGTACAACTAACTAGTGTTTAGTCATGAATTGGTGTTTCAATTTTTTCAAAAATATTTTTCATCGATCCAGCCGTATGGATGTCAATAGATGTATATTGTAGTGACATAACCTAAATTTTAGATCAAAATAATTTGGTTTGGTTTGCAATTTTAACAGTCAAACATTAGTTTGACTAGTACACCTACCTAGTTTTTAGTCCCAATAGGTGTTTCGATTTTTACAAATATTTTCAGGGATCCAACCGTATGGATGTCAATATATATATATAAGTGATATAACCAAAGTTTCAGATCAAAATAATTTTATTTGGTTTGTCATTTTAACAATCTAATATCAGTTTGACTAGTACAACTAACTAGTGTTTAGTCATGAATTGGTGTTTCGATTTTTTCAAAATTATTTTTCATCGATACAACCATATGGATGTCAATGGATATATATAGTAGTGATATAACCAAAATTTTAGATCAAAATAATTTTATTTGTTTTGCAATTTTAACAGTCAAACATTAGTTTGACTAGTACTCTTAACTAGTTTTTAGTCCGAATAGGTGTTTTGATTTTTACAAATATTTTCAGGGATCCAACCGTATGGATGCCAATAAATATATATATATATATATATTAGTGATATAACCAAAGTTTCAGATCAAAATAATTTTATTTGGTTTGTCATTTTAACACTCTAATATCAGTTTGACTAATACAACTAACTAGTGTGTATTCATGAATTGGTGTTTCGATTTTTTCAAAAATATTTTTCATCGATCCAACCGTATGGATGTCAGTGGATATATATATATATATATATATATATATATATATATATATATATATTAGTGATATAACCAAAATTTAAGATCCAAATAATTTTATTTGGTTTGTCATTTTAACAGTCAAACATTAGTTTGAGTAGTACAACGAGTTTTTAGTCTGAATTGGTGTTTCAATTTTTTTTAAAAATTATTTTTGAGGGATCCAATCATATGGATGTCAATTAATATATATATATATATATATATATATATATATATATATATATATTGGTGATATAACCAAAGTTTCGGATCAAAATAATTTTATTTGATTTATCAGTTTAAAAGTCAAGCATTTGTTTGACTAGTACAACTAACTAGCATCAATTTTATTTTTTAAACAAATAAATTTAACTAATTTAACTTTTTTTCTCTCCCATATTCATAATTTCAAAATAGTTACTAACATTTAAATAATTTTTTTTATTAAAAAATATAATTTTTTAAAAATCATAAGTACAACTGAATTCCATTGAAATATAACTTCGAAAAGGGCGGGAAATTTCCCTCACTTTGTTTTTGAAAATTTTAAAAGTGTGGGTAAATTTCCCGCCATTTTTAAATATAAAATTTGACTAAAATCGGTTGAATTTAGGAGTGCCAAATAAATAGTTTTGGGGAAAATTCCCTTCATTTTTTTTAATGGGGCTAAATTCGACCGAAATTCTTTTTGGTCGAATTTAGGGGCTAAATTCGACCGGTTTAATTTCGACCATTTTAATTTCAACCGTTTTCAGTTAAAACTGATTATAAATACGACTGTTTAAATATGACAATTTGAATTCGACCGAGGCCGGTCGAATTTAGCCGTGTCTAAAGAATTCGACCGCATGTGGTCGAATTTAATCCCGGTCGAATTTAAATCAGTTGTATTTAACCTTGTTTTCTTGTAGTGATACCTCCTGTGCTTTTTCTGTCGTCCAAGCTCCCTGCCAAATCACTGTCTGAAAAACCTTTTAAAATATAATTTCCGTGGCCTTTCGTATACAGGAGTCCATAGTGTATCGTCCCTTTGACATAACAACAAATTCGTTTTACCGCATTTAAGTGTAACTCGGTTGGTCTCTTCATATATCGACTGACTATACCAACTGCAAAAGCGATGTCTGGGCGTGTGTGCACTAGATATCGCAATCCACCAACTATACTCTTAAAATGAGTGGAATTCACAGCTTGTCCTTCCTTGTCAGCATGTATCTGCAGGCTGTGATCCATAGGAAATTTGACTGCATTATATTCGGCCAATCCTGCATTCTCGAGAACTTTCTTGGCGTAGCTGGACTGCTTGACTTCGATGAACCCACGGTTTTGAGACACCTCCATATGTCCCTTCGAACAAGCTGTTTAGAAACGCAGACTTGACGTCGAGGTGATGTACCTCCCAGTCGTGTTTTGCTGCTAGAGCCAGAAGTAGACGGACTGTTTCCAGCCTCGTCACAGGGGCAAAAGCCTCATCGTAATCCATACCATATTTCTGAACGTATCCTTTTGCTACGAGTCGGGCTTTGTGCTTTGTCACCTCACCGTTCTGATCCTTTTTTACTTTGAAAATCCCCTTAAGATCAATAGCCTTGTGTCCTTTAGGAAGTGTAGTCAGTTCCCATGTTTTATTTTTTTCGGTGGAGGACATTTCTTTTTCCATGGCTTCTTTACATACTTCGTCTGTAATTTCTTGTTCAAAACACACTGGCTCATCAATTCCCATCAAGAATAATTCCTCCTCGAGTTCAATCTCTGCAGAATCTGCATATACATCAGCCAGAGAGTGAAAACGGAGTGGCTGTTCACTGAGTTCGCTGGCATCACTGGGCTGCGTGAGTGGGCTGCTAGGAGTTCCAGTAATGTTGTTCTGAGGAACTGCAGGTGTAGTCGGTTCCTCCGTGACTTCCTGTGCTGGATCATCAAATAAATTATCACTGTATCCTGCAACTATTAGCTGTTCAGATGAGTCTCTGGCAGTGTCTGCATTCCTTGTCCAATCCCAGCCATTCTTTTCATCAAAAATAACGTCTCTACTGATGTGTACAGTGCCAGAGTCTGGGTCGAATAGTCTGTATGCTTTTGTTCCTGGTTCTCGACCAAGATGGACCAATTCTTTGCTTCTTCCATCGAGCTTTTTAGTGTACGGAGCAGGTATCTTCATGTATGCCAGGCAGCCAAATATTTTTAAATGTTCCACACTTGGTTTTGTCTCGAACCATGCCTCATGAGGTGTGATTTCGGACAGAGATCTAGTTGGCAATTTATTAAGAACATAAACAGCATACCGAACAGCTTCCCCCCAATATTGTGTTGGCATGTTTCTTTCATTCAACATACTTCTTGCCATGGCAATCACCGTGCGATTACGGCGCTCTACTACACCGTTTTATTGAGGTGTATAGGGCGCTGTAAAATGATTAGAATACCCTGTTCCTCACAGAAAAATTGGAAATCTTTGGAGCAGAATTCACCCCCACGATGTGTTCGCGGGACTTGTATACCCTGTTTTTCACCATTCTCAACAAGCAGTTTAAATTTCTTAAAATATGTAAAGGCCTCATCTTTTGTTTTGAGCATATAGACCCACATCATACGGGTATGATCATCTACCAACAACATAAAATAACGATTTCCCGCCGGAGTGGGGGGAGACAGTGGTCCACAAAGGTCTAAATGAATCAGTTCTAATTTAATTTTTGCAAAGAAATTTGCTTGAGATGGAAAAGGCTTACGTGACTGTTTCGACATGAGGCATCCACTGCAGATTTCCCCAGGGTGTTTGATAGAGGCCAGGCCGTGTGCCATCCGGTTCTTTGACATTATGTGCAGAGCTTTGAAATTAACATGATCGAGACGTTGATGCCACAACCAAGCTTTCTCTTCGTCTTTCGTTAACAGGCAGGTCTGTTGTGCTTCCTCGATGTATATTTTGTACAGCCTGTTCCTAGATCTCTGAACCTGCATAAGTAATCGACCACAACTTTCATATACCCAGAGATGATTACCATCCAGAACGACTCTGTTTCCTTCCTCTGAAAGTTGTCCCAAACTAATAATGTTACTTCGCAGGTTGGGAATGTAGTAAATACCGTTCAGAACTCTGGTTTCTCCATTCTTACATGCTATTCTGATAGACCCTGTCATGTACCTGCGTTAGGTTCGCTTCGCCCCTTTGTTGTTTGTTTCGCCCAGTTTTGCGACACTCAGCTGCAAAGTGCCCGTAGCCACCACAACCAAAACATTTTACCTGGCTTCTATCTCGAACAAATCGGTTGTCTCTTGTCCAGCTTTCTCCTCCTCCATGTGAGATGTTTTTTCCCGATCTCCTCAACCACTCTTCTCTAGTAAGTAATAACTTGCCTTCAGCGTTTTCCTTTCTTTGCCACTCTTTCTCAGTCAACAATAGCTGTTGTCCCTCGTTACTTTCTGTAGGCCCTTTCAGTCGCTCTTCATGGGCCCGAAGAGATCCAACCACTTCCTCCACTGACATTGTATCCAACTTCCCAAATTGCTCTATGGCTGAGGCTATTTGTAAGAACTTGGTTGGAACAACCCTTAATAGTTTCTTCACGATATATTCCTCTCTGATTGCTTCTCCTAATGCCCTGATGTTTGTGACCAAACCATTTAGTCTCATATAAAAATCGTCCAGCTTTTCAGTGACTCAAACTCAATTTTAAGCGTCTAAACCTTAGCTTTCTTCACCTTATCCGCTCCCAAACACATTGTTTTGATCGACTCCCAAGCTTCCTTTGAGGTTTTCTTTTCTGCAACTGCCAGTAATATGTTGTCTGGAATCCCCTGATAAATCATGGCTAGCGCTCGTTTGTCTGTCTTTTCCTCAGGTACCGTCTTTGGGTCCTTGAGTTCGATTGATTCCCAAACCGCATTCGCCTGCATAAGTACTTTCATCTTTATGGCCCAGGTGGTGTAGTTTAATTTTATAAGCATTGGAATACTCAGCCCGATGGAGCCTTCTCTGGTCTTGTTAGCCTCCATCATGTGTGACCTCAATACGTGGTGAATGCCGCTCTGATACCAGATATTGGATGTAGAGTATGCAATATGTAAACACAGTAAGCTGAACACGATATGTTTTGCATGGAAAATCTGCAAATCGGGTTAACTAGATAAAGATACAGAAAGCAATATTTAAAGGAACAGAAAACAACTACTAAGCTATAAACCATGGAATAACAAATCCTAGTTTATCTCCAATCTAATCTCCTAAACTCACGCAGCTGACAAAACTAAGTCTAAGATGTTAACGTAATACATGGACAGCTAGTTATTCAGAAAACAAAATAAACAAATAACTAAAATATGTTTAGATTGAAATTAATCCCAACACAATCTTAAAGATAGGTGCGGATCATAAATCCTACTCAACGTGTTCTTATTGGAGTGTTCAAAAATATGTGGATCGAGGATCTTTCATAGATAAAATGGTAATAATTCTAAAATTAATAAAAATCTAGATGATTGTGTGCAAAATATGCAAAGATTTAAAAAGAATATTTTAATTTCTAAAAATAAGAGTAGATTTTTATAAATGGGCTTACTAATAACTAGACTAAATTCACCAGAGTAATCACACTCGACCAATAAATTTTGAATATAAAATCCGGTACAAATTATGTAAAAACTTTTTTGGTTACTACATATATCACTCGAATTTAACATCATTTAACAATAAATGAGTAAATTTTGGTTATTACATATATCACTTGAATTTAACATCATTTAACAATAAATGAGTAAATTTTTTAAAAACATTTACTATATACGTACAACATTTTCATAACATTTCATAATTTATGAAAAAGTTGCAAAAATTTCTACGAAAGTCTCATATTTTCTTATAGCTATGCTCAACAAATACATAACTAGAGTTCAAACTGGTGTGTGTTAAACAATAGTTATGCATGTGTTGAATTCATATCATATATAATTTTAAATTGGTATTATTAATAAAATCAAAATAAATTAACAATATTTTATAATTTTTGTACCCAATATTGTTTGGGTGAACTGATAACGAAAATTGAAAAGTATATAATATTAATTTAACAAAATTTTAGTAATGACTAAGCACACTTCTATATTAAAGAAATAAAATTTTGGTTTTTTGAAGAAAAATAAAATATCATATTATGTGCCCAAATTTAATACTGGCGAATGAGAAGGATATTGAAGAAATAAATTACATTTATTTATTAAAATTTAAGTTATTAGTGAATAAATGATGTTTAACCCGGGTTATATAAGTAGTTACAAAAAAATTGTAATCTTGTACTTAAGAATTTTGTATTTGATCTTGGACCTATATATTCATATATAGATATATATATATAGGTGCATGCAAACTGTCTTTAACTACAAAATTACAAAAAAAAAACTCATATAAAACTTTGGTTAACACATATGTAACTTAAATTAAAATACAATTACATATATTAACGACAATTAATTTTAAATATTCATAAAAAGTACATGTAAATTCATATGTAATAAAGTTCTAATATGGTACAAAGACTATAATCTTACTATATGATACGGGGCTTAGTAGTTACATTTACAAATCAAAGGGCTTAGTAGTTACATTTACAAATCAAATCAAACTCATCGAGCTGCAAACAAGTCAAGTTCTTTCTGAACCGAGCCGAGGTTAATTATTTTTAAAAAAATGAAACGAGATGATCAGAGTTTAACGACCGAAAGAATAATAATGTTCAATATTGATTAATAAACTTTTTCTTATAATGATATAAACATTATCGATCTACACTTGTTTCTTAAATCTATATATATTTATTTTTGACGTCGAGGTTTAAGAATATGTCCAATTTTATTTTACACTATTTAGAAAATGCTAATTTTAGAAATCGTAAATTACTTTTTAAAATATAGATGTCAAAATTTTATTATGTTCTAATATTTTACTAAAATCGGGTGTATGTAAATTACAGGTTATTTAATGATGTTCATGAAATTATGAAAAAATTGGAGACAAATAAATCATGATTACAATGTTTGATAGTTCTCTTATGAAAAAATTAAGCGTTAAATTTTGAAATATGAACGACATTTCCATAATAATTAAATTATTAATAAACGGCGAGAAAAATATATTTATAAATATATTAGTGATTAGTAATAATTTATCATTTGTAATATATATCATTACAAATAATTTATTATAACAGAATTTTAACTGAGTTCAAGCTGATTCTGAGCTAAATTATTACCGAAACCGGACTGAGTCCAAGCGATTTCGAGTTTAACGAACCGAGTACTAGTTTAAAAGAAAAAAGCTCGGCTTCACTCTTTTACTCATCCGAACTCATTTTCATGTTTAAGATCGTTTGAACTCAATTTACTTAAACGAGCCGATCTCCAGTATTGTTCATAATAACTCTGTTTATTTGTAGCCCTACTCATGAATACTTGTGGTATCAAGTTTTTATTTGTAGCCCTACTCATGAATAACTGTGGTATCAAGTTTTTCTTTTGTTGAGGTGGTTAGTGTGTGTGAGCAAATCTTTACAAATTGACATTTGATTGCATCATCAATATTGTGCTAAATTCAAAATTAAACTATTTAGGTTTACTAACTAAGACACACCATCCAAAATATTTTTACTTTATTTCTTCTATAAATATTATTGTATTTTTATATTTATAAAAGACTGGTAGTAGTAGACTCGGTCAAAAACCCAATATTTCACCAAATAAAATCTGAACGAATAATAATTTGAAAAGAATGTTCAAAAAATATTTTAGTTCATGTCCAAATTCTAAAGACAACATATGTTTTCAAGATCGGCATCCTATGTTTTGAGATTTGAACCATGCTTCTATTAGAGATGCTGGGGTAGGGGAGGGGCAAATATGAAAATAAGAAATATGTAGTGGCAGACCAAAGAAAGGAGGAGTAAATGAATGGTAATCTCATGCGCCTAGGAGAAGAGGAGCTAGAACAAGCTTACAATAAGGAATAAAAATGGAGGAATAGGTGGGACAAATATATTGATTAGATGTGAATAAAGTGATTTGTTTTAAAAAAAAATTATTAGTTTGGATTCTCATTTTTCATGTGTCTCTTATCAAAACAAACTTATTTAAGGTAAATATACTATTTTTAATTTCATAATACATTTTAACAATTTCACATTTCCTCATTGTGATAAATTATCTTCTTTCCAAATATTATTGAATACCAAAAAGAAAAAGCATGTCCTCATTGAAGATTAACTCAACATATATATATTTTCGTTCATAACACCCACATAAATCATCAATTCTCAAACTTACAATTATTGAAAAGTTAGGAGAAGATATATCATACTGAATTCTAGAGTTTGTTTAGTATTGATCCGATTGAATATCAAATTGATAATCATCAAACTTAATAAAACACAAACTAAATAAACAATATATCATAATTTTCAAAATTAAAATAACAAACTTTGAATTAAAATAATAAATGTTATGAACAAAGACTATCAAAAAAGTCAGAATTGACCCATACTTTTAGAGATGGTGAGAGGGGCAAATTGGAAAATGAGGAATGTGTGAGTGGCATCTCTTGGCTAGAACAATCTTTCAGGAGGTAATACATACAACAAGGAATAGAAATTGAGGAATAAGGGTACAAATATATTAAATTTGAATAAAGTAATTTCTTTCACTAAATTTCATTAGTTTGGATTCTCATTTTTTTCTAAATTTTCATTAGTTTGGATTCTCATTTTTATAAGTAAACTAATTAAAGGTAAATGTACTATTTTTCATTTCTTATTACATTTTAATAATTTAGGATTTCCTCATTATTGTGAATTATCTTCTTTCCTAATATTAGTGAATACCAAAAGAAAAAGGTATCATCCTCATTGAAGATTAACTCAATATATATAATTTTTCTTCATCACTCCCACATATATCAGCAATCCTCAAACTTACAATTACCACTACTATTTTAATTACACTGCTCTCCGGCAGAATCAACTGCTTAAGCACACTCTCCGCCGATCCTCCTTGCCAGCTGAATGTCCTTTGGCATTATTGTCACCCGCTTAGCATGAATTGAACACAAGTTGGCATCATGGAATAGGCCTACCAGGTAGGCCTCCGATGCCTCCTGTAGAGCCAGGACTGCATGGCTCTGGAAACGCAAATCACTCTCTAACAACAAATTCACTATTGCAAATTAGAAATAAATTTGGCACATGCGATACACAAAGATAAGGTTTCTCTTGGGTAAAGTTATTTGAAAAAATATACTAAAAACTAATTAACCTTAATTCCTTGAGCAATTTTACGTACAAGCCTCTCGAATGGAAGTTTTAATATCAAAAGCTCAGTAGTCTTCTGATACTTACGGATCTCACTACAAGAAATTACTGTATGATTAGCCTTGGGCAACAACCAGGAAAAGATGTTTCAATAATAACATGAATTGAAAAATATATACCGAAGGGCAACTGTTCCAGGGCGGTATCTATGTGGCTTCCTGTAGGCACCAGTTGTTGGAGCACGCATACGAGCAACCTGTGATGGAGAACAAAACACAGAAATGTTAGGAGAAGATATATCAAGTTAGGAGAAGATAGATCATAATGTATTCTATTATAGGCATTTAATAAGATGTAACCTTGTTTGTGAGCTGCTTTCCATGAACCTTTCCTCCACTAGATTTACTAGGAGTTTGCTTGGTACGAGCCATCTAAAAATAAAATAAGAATGGTTTTCAATCAATACCTTTAATGAATACTATATGACATACATATAATTAGATAGATCAGAATTCCTGGGAAGAACTTTAAACTGTACTTCATATAGAGGAAAAAAATAAAGAGAAATGGTCACTTAATAAATTACCTAGTTATAATTCTTCTTCAAATATTTTGAGGTATATTTTCTCTTTATCACTTCCTAATGAAGATGTATATAAAAGTTTGAAGAACAAATGGGGAGGGGGAAACTGTTTATATATATATGGGGCAGGGGGATTATGTTTTGATTTAACAGTTACAAGTTGCTAATGATGTCCTTAGTAGTTTCTACATGAATTGACGGCTCTTAAGTGTAGTTTTGTGAGTTCCCCGCCTCCATCTGACGGTCTATAATCAATCTTAAAGGTAGGTGCGGATCATAAATCCTACTCAACGTGTTCTTATTGGAGTGTTCAAAAATATTTGGATCGAGGATCTTTTATAGATAAAATGGTAATAATTCTAAAATTAATAAAAATCTAGATGATTGTGTGCAAAATATGCAAAGATTTAAAAAGAATATTTTAATTTTTAAAAATAAGAGTAGATTTTTATAAATGGGCTTACTAATAACAAGACTTAATTCACCCAACTAATCACACTCGACCAATAAATTTTGATTATAAAATGCGGTATAAATTATGTACAAACTTTTTTCGTTATTACATATATCACTGAAATTTAATATCATTTAACAATAATTGAGTAAATTTTGATTATTACATATATCACTTGAATTTAACATCATTTAACAATAAATGAGTAAAATTTTTAAAAACATTTACTATATACGTACAACATTTTCATAAAATTTCATAATTTATGAAAAAGTTGCAAAAATTTCTACGAAAGTCTCATATTTTCTTATAGCTATGCTCAACAAATACATAACTAGAGTTCAAACTCGTGTGTGTTAAACAATAGTTATACATGTGTTGAATTGATATCATATATAATTTTAAATTGGTATTATTAATAAAATCCAAATAAATTTACAATATTTTATAATTTCTGTACCCAATATTTTTTGGGTGAACTAATTTAATAATGGCGAATGAGAAGGATATCGAAGAAATAAATTACATTTATTTATTATAATTTAAGTTATTAGTGAATAAATGATGTTTAACCCGTGTTATATAAGTAGAATCAAAAAAATTGTAATCTTGTACTTAAGAATTTTGTATTTGATCTTAAACCTATATGTTCATATATAGATATATATATATATATATATATATATAAGTGCGTGCAAACTGTCTTTTACTACATTATTAAAAATAAATAAATAAATAAAACTCATATAAAACTTTGGTTAACACATATATAACTTAAATTAAAATACAATTACATATATTTTACGACAATTAATTTTAAATATTCATAAAAAGTACGTGTAAATTCATATGTAATAAAGTTCTAATATGGTATAAAGACTATAATCTTACTATATGATACGGAGCTTAGTAGTTACATATGCAAATCAAATCAAACTCATCGAGCTGCAAACTAGTCAAGTTCTTTCTGAACCGAGCTGAGGTTAATTATTTTTAAAAAAATGAAACGAGATGATCAGAGTTTAAGGACCGAAAGAATAGTAACGTTCAATATTGATTAATAAACTTTTTCTTATAATGATATAAACATTATCGATCTACACTTGTTTCTTAAATCTATATATATTTATTTTTGACGTCGAGGTTTAAGAATATGTCCAATCTTATTTTACACTATTTAGAAAATGCTAATTTTAGAAATTGTAATTACTTTTTAAAATATAGATGTCAAAATTTTATTATGTTCTAATATTTTACTAAAATCGGGTGTATGTAAATTACAGGTTATTTAATGATGTTCATGAAATTATGAAAAAATTGGAGACAAATAAATCATGATTACGATGTTTGATAGTTCTCTTATGAAAAAATTAAGCGTTAAATTTTGAAGTATGAACGACATTTTCATAATAATTAAATTATTAATAAACGACGAGAAAAATATATTTATAAATATATTAGTGATTAGTAATAATTTATCATTTGTAATATATATCATTATAACTAATTTATTATAACAGAATTTTAACTGAGTTCGAGCTGATTCCGAGCTAAATTATTACCGAAACCGGAGTGAGTCCAAACGATTTCGAGTTTAACGAGCCGAGTACTAGTTTAAAAGAAAAAAGCCCGGCTTCACTCTTTTACTCATCCGAACTCATTTTCATGTTTAAGATCGTTTTGACTAAGGAGACGAGACGAACTGAGTTCACTTAAACGAGCCGATCTCCAGTATTGTTCATAATAACTCTGTTTATTTGTAGCCCTACTCATGAATAACTCTGGTATCAAGTTTTTCTTTTGTTGACGTGGTTAGTATGTGTGAGCAAATCTTTACAAATTGACATTTGATTGCATCATCAATATTTTTACTTTATTTCTTCTCTAAAAATTATTGTATTTTTATATTTATAAAAGACTAGTAGTAGTAGACTCGGTCAAAAATCCAATATTTCACCAAATAAAATCTGAAGGAATAATAATTTGAAAAAAATGTTCAAAAAATATTTTAGTTCATGTCCAAATTCTAAAGATAACATATGTTTTCAAGATCGGCATCCTATGTTTTCGGATTTGAATCATGCTTCTATTAGAGATGCTGGTGTAGGAGAGGGGCAAATGGGAAAATAAGAAATATGTAGTGGCAGACCAAAAAAAGGAGGAGTAAATGAATGGTAATCTCATGGCTGTAGGAGAAGAGGAGCTAGAACAAGCTTACAATAAGGAAAAAAAATGGAGGAATAGGTGGGACAAATATATTGATTAGATGTGAATAAAGTGATTTGTTTTAAAAAAAAATTATTAGTTTGGATTCTCATTTTTCATGTGTCTCTTATCAAAACAAAATTATTTAAGGTAAATATACTATTTTGAATTTCATAATACATTTTAACAATTTCAGATTTCCTCATTGTGATAATATATCTTGTTTCCTAATATTATTGAATACCAAAAGGAAAAAGCATATCCTCATTGAAGGTTAACTCAACATATATATATTTTTTCTTCACAACTCCCACATATATCATCAATTCTCAAACTTACAATTATAGAAAAGTTAGGAGAAGAGAGATCATACTGAATTCTATTATAGGCATTTAATAAGATATGTAACCTTGTGTGCCAGCTGCTTTCTCTTAACCTTTCATCCACTAGATTTACTAGGGGGTTTGCTAAAATAAGAATGGTTTTCAATCAATACCTCTTATGAATACTAAATGGCATACAAATAATTAGATAGATCAAAATGCCTAGGAAGAACTTTAAACTGTACTTCATATACAGGAAAAAATTAAAAGAGAAATAATCACTTAAATTACCTAATTATAATTCTTCTTCAAATATTTTAATATTTATTTCTTGTTTATCACTTCCTAATGAAGATGTATATAAAAGTTTGAACGAACAAATGGGGATGGGGAAACCACCATCTGACGGTCTATAATCAATCTTAAAGCTAGGGGTACGGATCATAAACTCCATTCGATCAACGTGTTTTTATTGGAGTCTTCAAAAATATTTGGATTGTGGATCTTTTTTTTAATAAAATGGTAATAATTCTAAAATTAAAGAAATTATAGATGATTGTGTGCAAAACATACTAAGATTTATACATGGTACAAATTTTGTTGGTTATTACATATATCACTTGAGTTTAACATCATTTAATAATAAATGAGTAAAATTTTTAAAAATATTTATTTTATTCATACAACATTTTTAGAATATTTTATAATTTATAAATAATTCCAAAACTTTCTACGAAATTATGATATTTTCTTATAGCTAGTGCTCAAAAAATACATAACTAGAGTTCACATTTGTGTGTATTAAAGAATAGTTATACATGTGTTCAATTCATATAATATATATAATTTTAGATTGGTATTATTATGAAAATGATAATAAATTAACAATATTTCATAATTTTATACCCAATGGGTGAATAGATAAAGAAAATTGAGAAGTATATAACATTAATTAAAATAAATTAGTAACGGCTAAGCACACATCTATATTAAAGAAATGATTTTTTTAAGAAAAATAAAATATCATATTACAATACAAGAAAAACGGGAATTTCCTACCGAGGAATTGGTAGGAAATGCCCCAAAATCGATAGGAAATGACGAAATTCTTAGGTGGGAAATAACATCGGTGAGAAATGAGTATGATCACATTGAACATGGCCCCACATGTTGATTTGGATAGCCACATGTCGAGGACCCACATGCAAGTAAGACGCGAATTCTTCAAGAAGTTGTAGGAGATGAAGCATACTTGTGGTTTGAGTGGATATGGTGACAATGATGCCCCAACTTTAAAGAAGACTAACATCGAAATTGGCATGGCCGATGCTATTAACGAATGCTTCTGACATTATTCTTAAGAAAATTAGGCTTTGATTACTAATGTTTTTGATTTTCCTATTGTTTACTGAAATCCTTTGGATTGGTTTGGTAATGAAAATTATGTATTGGTTAATCAAATGCAATACTATTGGTTGGTTTTTGATTTTATCTATTTTTTTGTATGTATATAATTTAATTAGTCAAATATTTAACATTAGTTTATATAACTATAAATTATGTATAAAATGTTTATCTACATAATAAATGTTTTTAAAAAATTGATATAAAAAGCCCATTCTCTACAGCTACGAAAACATCTGTTTTTAAATAACCAGACATTAGTTTATAGCTGATGTATATTAACCAGACATCGCCTAAAACCGATGTTTATGTACATATTTGACATCAGTATTTGCAAGGATCTGATGCCTGGGGTGATTTTTAACAACGATTCGGGACCGATGTGAAATCGAAGGAACTGATATCTGGGATGACATTTCATATCAATTTTGGACCGATGTGAAAAAAAATACTTTTTCTCTACACCCGTGTAGACATTGGTTTTGAAGGAAATAGACATCAGTTTTATATTGATCTTTTTCTAGTAGTATTTAAGGATCATCACAGGCAACTAAGCCTTCTAAGTCAAATCCTGATTTAAAGCTCAAAGGCATAGTTCCTGACACTAATTTTGATGTTCCTGAGAAATATTCTGGTGATGATGCTGAGTCTGATGATTCTGATGATGATGATAATCCTGATGATGCTGCTCTGAAAGCTGGAATAGAAGTATCTAAATTGTCTATTTTTGGTTCATCATATGTTCATGCTCCCACTCTTAATACTCATAGGGCTTATGAATCGAATCACTCTTGGGACTACCAAGTGAGAAGATCTCTCTGGAATCGACTCAGACTTTAGTTGATCATTCTGTTCATTTGGTTTCTAATTCTGATATGAGAGCATCTATCAATGCCACAACAGTTTTAGTTAAAGGATTGCATTCTTTTGTCTCTACACTCAAGAAAGATAATGTTGATCTTAGAGAAAATATTGTTGATTTTTCAGTGATTATTAAATGAACAAACAAACATAATGGCTTGATCAAGAGGATGTTCAGCATGGAAGCTAAACAGGATCAAATTTCTGAGAAGCCCGCAGCTCTGGAAGCAAGTCAGACTACAACAAATTCTAAGTTGTATGTTATTCTCTCTCTTCTACCAAATCTAGATGCGAAAAAGGGGGAGATAGTACCAAAGACAAAGTGTCAACCTGAATCAGTTTTGAGGAGAATACCAATTCCGATGATGGTGATAAGCAAGCAAAGAAGACCTCTGATATTGTGATAGTTCAAACTGGAACTGGAATTCAAAATCAAACTACACAGTCAACTCAAGTCTCTAAGGGTAGATCACATGGATCTAATTTAGAAACTGCTCTTGTTACTCCAAATTCAATTCCTGACAACAAAGAAACAAGTTCTAATTCTTTTCCTGACACTGATAGAGTGATAGTAACTCCTCATTTTGTTAAAATTGAAGAAGAAGAAATTCTATTTCGAGTGAGTTTACAGATTCTTTCTGCTTATTGTAAAGCCTTTAATGTTGAAAACTTCAATGAAGAAGAAATGGTTTTTGACAGAGAAGAAAGAGCACGGGAAGGAAAAATCAGAATTGCTATTGACAAAGCAAATCAAGCATATAGGAACATGCGTAAAAGACCTGAAATGAATAGATGGAGGAGTACAGGTAAGAAGATGTTACATGAAAGAGCAGAAAGAAAAGCTCAAGTATTTCCAAAAATCAAGAACCAATATAAACTCTTGCTGATAGTCCTGGTCAGGAAGTAATTGTTGATCATCTGGAAAGACTTGAAGTTGTGAAGATTATACTTGACAAACATGATGGTTCAGAACCTGAACAGAAGATCTTACTCTTATTGCAAAATGATCAAATTCAAGTTCTTTCACTTGATGAACTGAGGATCATGTCAACAAAGGAACTGAAATACATTCACTGTTTGCTAAGAGTTGAAGATGAAACTTCAAGGTTATGGTCAACCATGATTCTAGCCAATATCAGAAAAAAGATACTGGATGATGGTCAATATTAATTTGGATCATATATTCCTACATACATAAATTTCAAAAGGCAAGAAGTCAATATGACGAAAGGAGGAGCTATTATTGAAAATGTTCTTACACAGACACATAACCATGAATCCTGATGGTTCTAATGCTTGTTATGTGACACTGGACGAGTTGATGATTGAAAGAATTCCCATCATAAACTTAAGGGCTTCTATCTATCAACTGTCAAATTAATCTGGATATGGGAAAAACTAGAATATCATATTAGAAGAGATATTGTTGAAAAAGTTTGATGATAGATTTAAAGTTTTTGTTTAAAGATACTGTAGAGTTTATCAATTAATATAAAAATTAAAGTCTAAAAACAGTATGCTTTGTACTCTACAATTTGTCTCTTTGGTTTTTGGCACTACACATTACTTTGGAATTTATGCTTATTCTGCAAAGCATAAATTGGCGGAGAAATTTTAATAATTATCTATGTCAGGGATCGATTTATCAAGGCATCAAGATCTGACAGAGGAATCAGGATATGTTAAGCCAATCAGGATCTATTTGACAGTCAGGATATGTCAAGCCGTCAGGATAAGATTACTGTCAGGATCTGAGTGGATAAGTCAATTCTGCGAGATAAATCATGAGGTGCTGATTTATAGGATCGAAGTTGATTTAGATATGTATAAAAAGTAGAAGAGATATATCGTAACATATCTTGTAATTGATAGGGATTGATTGTAGCTATGTAGTATATAAACACAGAACAGGTTCACACTTTATGTGTGGTGCTTAACTCGAGTATTCGCATAAATATTATCATAGCCAGTTTCCTGCATGTGAATGCCCTGGTTATGGAGTCAAAAACAAATTACCATTCCCTCCTCAAGTTTTTCTTGTTTAGCCTGGACATGTCCATCTTTTAACTATAGTTGATAAAGTCCATGAATTCAACCAATTACTAAGTTGTGGGAGCTTCAACAAAGTTATCTATAGGAATACACAGGACCTTGTTCATGTCCTCGGCATTGAACTTCACAGAAATACCCCTAATTGTACGATTAACCATCATGGAAACTGCTTGATTCTCATGAACAATGGTGTTCAAGACTACAGTGCTCCAGAAATTGTTCAAGACATCCAGGTAGAGCTCTGGGTTTACAGTTAATCCTCCTGAAATATAGGAATCAGAAATGAACTTGACAAAGCACTTAAAGGTATCGGGTTCTTAAGTTGGATCCACAAAAGCTAGATAATTGGTTCCATCCTTGGGAATAACAGCTCTCATATTGTTAGCAACCATTAAAGAGTTTGGGTTTTAGTGGGTAAGTGATTTGAGAAAGAAAAAACTTGAAACGAAAGAGATTGGTGAAATTTTGCAGAAACTAGGTCAATTGAGATCTCAAAAGCGTAAAGAAGGGTTATGTCGAGATGTCTGGGTATTTATAGGGTAGAGATGTGACTTGTCAAAAAGTAAATAATGAACTGTTAATATTTGCTTGTAGAGAAGTCTCATGACCTATAGAGAACTCAAGTCCAGATGTCACTTTCTTGACTCTTATCGAGAACTAGATAGTGACTTATCGAGATGTTGTACAAATACCCAGTTTCTCCTTATTGGATTAAATTATTCCAATTTATATTGAAGAACTCAACATTAAATTAGAATAGATTTTATATCAAAAGTATTTTACTAAAATAATTTGTTGAATTAAATAATTTCATTTCTGAGTTATTGATAAGTATATCGAGATCTCTACAATGTTTGTCGAGAATTAATAAAAAGACTTATCGAGATATCCATCAAGAAGTCATAGAGACTTATCGAGAACTCTATCGAGAAGTCAAAAAATGACTAATCGACAGTTCATTTAGACTTATCGAGAATTCGGTTCTCTACATACTTTTGATATGCCTTATATATATCCTACATTAATTTCATATATTAATGATGTGATCTAACATTTAGACAGTTCCTCTTAGTATCAGAAAAATTCCAAGTTAAATTTTATTTGAAAAAATAATATACAGGGAATTCTAAAATATTTAGATATCATATTTCAGCTAATTTCTAATTAAATTAAATTATTTTTGATTTATCAGGAATTAATCTGCTGCAACTAGTTAGCCGAGTTCTTGCCTTTAGGTCGAAGAATTTAACATACCAATCTCACTTATAAGTCCAGTGAAAGTTGTTTCATCTAAAGGTTTAGTGAAAATTTCAGCTAACTATTTTTCTGTTGGAACAAAAATAAGTTTAATAGTACCTTAATGAATATGCTTAGGTCTAGAATGATTGACTGAATTAGCCAGAATAGATATTGCACTAGTATTGTCACACATGATTCGAATCTTTTGTAACATTAGGCCATAATCCATCAGTTGGTTTCTAACCCAAAGCACTTGAGAACAACAACTTCCAGCAGCTATATATTCAGCTTCACTTTCATCAAGGCATTCCAAGTTTGGATACTTGTCATTATCAAATGTTGCATCTATGCTTTCCATTATTTTCTTTGCTCTAGCACATAGACTCTATTGGCAATCCAAATATCCCTGAAAAATAGCTTCAAATACTTTAAAGTCAAATTTTCCAACATATTCAGAGTTGTCTTTTAGCATAACACATTTGCTTCCAAACACATGAAGATGTTTAACAGTAGGCTTTCTTTTTGACAAAATTGAGTAGGGTGACTTGCCAATGTTTTTGTTGAGTAGATATCTATTTTGAGTGTAACATGTTGTGTTAAAAGCTTCTTTTCAAAAACTTGTTGGCAGTTTGGCATCTTGCTAGCCAGCAGCCTCAACTAGAGTTCGATTTTTCCTTTCAATCATACCATTTTGTTGAGGTGTTCTTGTAGCTAAGAACTCTTGAACAATGCCTTTATCTTTGTAAAATTCACCTAGAAATACATTCCTGAATTTTGTGTCATTGTCACTCCTCAATCTTTTGACACATTCTCGATCTTCAGCCTACTTCTCAATTTATTTGATGTGTTCAATAATGAAGTGTGGAGTTTCATCTTTTGAATGCATAAATTCCACACAAGTGTATCTTAAGTAGTCATGCACCATCACCAAAACATACTTCTTTCTGGATATAGACATGACATTTTCATGTCCAAATAAATTCATGTGGATAAGCTATAGTGGTGCATTAATATAATTCACAGTTTTGCTCTTGTGACTGGGCCTCTTCATTTTTCCTTTTTGACAAGTTTTACAAACTTCATCTTGAGCAAATTTCAAGGTTGCCATGTCTCTCACTAATTCCTTTTTCACCAAAATGTTGATTGCTTTTTAAATGGACATTTGATTTGTTTCAGCAATGTGCTATATTAATTACTAATCATTTTTTAAAATTTATAAAAGATCAGTAGTAGTGGACTAGGACAAAATCCCAATTGCTTTCACCAAATCTTGTGGAATTTTACATTTTTAAATACTACAAGTCCCATTGCTTTCACCAAATCTTGTGGAATTTTACATTTTTAAATCTTGTGGAATTTCACCAAATCTATGTGATGACCTTTCGAAACTATTTATATCTTGAACGGTGGTGCTTCAAGTAGTATTCGGAAAAGACATAAGTATATTGGAGTATCTTGTAACTTCATCTTTTCAACTTATATCCAGTTAATGATTATCTTATGCATGACAAAAATTTTCAGAAAAATGTTGAGACAACGTTAGATATATGAGATCAATTCCACAAGATTTAAAAAATTTAGTTCATGTCCCAATTATCAAGATTATAGAATTTCAAGACCGGCCTCTTATATTTGTGTGGTTGGTTGCACCTTTATCGAACATATAAATCAATTTTTTTTATTAATCTTCTTAATTTTACGAACGAAACTGTGGCAATATATTTGGTTCTTATCATTTGTACATTACGGTAGTAGTTGACTAGGTCAAAATCCCAATTGTTTTCACCAAACATAATCTGTGTGGAATATTACATTTTTAAATACTTCATAAAACAATTTAGTTCATGTCCCAATTATCAAGATTGCAGAATTTCAAGACCCGCCTCTTATATTTGTGTGGTTTGTTGCAACTTTATTGAACGTATAAATCAAATATATTTATTAATCTTCTTAATTTCATGAATGAAACTGTAATAATGGGTTTTGTTCTTACCATTTGTACATTAAGGTGAGTTTGAGGGTAATAATAGAGTCAAAAATGCCAAGTTCAACACCACTTTCGGCTTTGGGTGCATATAATTAAATTAGTTCAGCAAGAGTTTGTATTTTATAATATATAATTTTTTTGCATTTTATAATATATAATTTTTTGCAATTTCTCTATGTGTCTTAGTTAATATGCATTTTTCATATAAATCCATCCGAACCTGAAACTCATCAAAACCATTACCATCTTTCCTAAATTGTAGCATTTGGTGAATTTGTTTTTCCTCTTTGATATCAATAAAATTTAATATACTCTTCTTATAAATTAGTGAATTAGGATTTTCAACCAAACAAAAATAAATTAGGTGGAGTTCATCTAAAAGCTCTTTTTACTGAAGGTATGTAAAGGATAGTGATTTTTTTGAAGATGCAACTCTATAAAATATAAAAGTACAAAGTTAGGACTTATCAAAAAAATTCAGTATCATACTAATGATTTATGTAAATCATCAAAATTAGACAAGGATGAAAAATAGTCATAACTCAATGTTAAGTTTGTTTAGTATTGATCCGGTTGAATATCAAATTGATAATCATCAAAATTAATAAAACACAAACTAAATAAACAATATATCATAATTTTCAAAATTAAAATAACAAAATTTGAATTAAAATAATAAATGTTATGAACAAAGACTATCAAAAAAGTCAGAATTGACCCATGCTTTTAGAGATGCTGAGAGGGGCAAATTGGAAAATGAGGAATGTGTGAGTGGCATCTCCTGGCTAGAACAATCTTTGAGGAGGTGATACATACAACAAGGAATAGAAATTGAGGAATAAGGGTACAAATATATTAAATTTGAATAAAGTGATTTTTTTCTCTAAATTTCATTAGTTTGGATTCTCATTTTTTTCTAAATTTTTATTAGTTTGGATTCTCATTTTAATAAGTAAACTAATTAAAGGTAAATGTACTATTTTTAATTTCTTATTACATTTTAATAATTTAGGATTTCCTCATTATTGTGAATTATCTTCTTTCCTAATATTAGTGAATACCAAAAGAAAAAAGTATCATCCTCATTGAAGATGAACTCAACATATATAATTTTTCTTCATCACTCCCACATATATCAGCAATCCTCAAACTTATAATTACAACTACTATTTTAATTACACTGCTCTCCGGCAGAATCAACTGCTTAAGCACACTCTCTGCGGATCCTCCTTGCCAGCTGAATGTCCTTTGGCATTATTGTCACCCGCTTAGCATGAATTGAACACAAGTTGGCATCATGGAATAGGCCTACCACGTAGGCCTCCAATGCCTCCTGTAGAGCCAGGACTGCATGACTCTGGAAACGGAAATCACTCTCTAACAACAAATTCACTATTGCAAATTAGAAATAAATTTGGCACATGCCATGAACAAAGATAAGGTTTCTCTTGGGTAAAGTTATTTGAAAAAATATACTAAAAACTAATTAACCTTAATTCCTTGAGCAATTTCACGTACAAGCCTCTGGAATGGAAGTTTTAATATCAAAAGCTCAGTAGTCTTCTGATACTTACGGATCTCACTACAAGAAATTACTGTATGATTAGCCTTGGGCAACAACCAGGAAATGATGTTTCAATAATAACATGAATTGATAAATATATAGCGAAGGGCAACTGTTCCAGGGCGGTATCTATGTGGCTTCCTATAGGCACCAGTTGTTGGAGCACGCATACGAGCAACCTGTGATGGAGAACAAAACACAGAAATGTTAGGAGAAGATATATCAAGTTAGGAGAAGATAGATCATAATGTATTCTATTATAGGCATTTAATAAGATGTAACCTTGTGTGTGAGCTGCTTTCCAGGAACCTTTCCTCCACTAGATACTACAAGAAATTTGCAATCACACAACACCTATGAAACAACGGTTGACAAAAAAACTGTTGCCCCAAATTCGTAGACAACTCTAAATTTTCTTTCCTCGAAAAACTGTTGTTGGAGTACATGTAAAACAACAGTTATAGCTGTTTTTTGAATGACTTGTACCTCTGGCATCCTCTTACCGAGATAGACAAAATTTCGGATTCTGCACTGTTGTCATAAATCTTTCACATAACAATCAAAAACTGTTGTTAATAAGCTAACTTATGGTAGTGTGAGACTACAGTTTTTGGCCTTATGTTGTGTAATTTAGACAAGTGTTTATTATAACCCTTATCTTATTGAACATCAAACAATGGTTTTTACATACCATTATTAAAAGGAAAGCTCACAAACAATGGTTATTACTAGTGTTATGTAAGTGAGGTTCAAACAACAGGTCTTGTATCTTGTTGTCTGAACACCTTATTTAGATGATTGTTTTACACATTGTAACAGTAACCATTGTCTGTTGAGTAATGGTAAAAAAAAATTGAGTTGCATATATGCAAGTCCCCACAAAACAAATTCAAAAACATTTAACCAAGAAATTTCCAAACCATGAATCATTCAACCAACAAACTAACAATCAAAAAATCATGAGCCAAATCAAAAACCAAAAATACTACCTCAAATGGACGAGTTCAACTATTAAACTAAAAGTTTGGCGATAAATAGATACAAATCAAAGTGTACTCTTTTTATAGTAATACAAAGCTACAAAATGCAACCTCCATTTCATGGAGACCGCATTTTGCACCTCTTGCATTACTATAAAGAGAGTATACCTGGACACGTATACATTAATCAACAAACTAAATATTTTTACAAATTTACAAGTTCATCTATGAATTGAAAAATATACAAATTAATCACAATGCCATAATACTACAAGTCCAGTGAAGAGCCTCCAGTAATTGGTGTGAGGTAATTATCATCATCATTGGTTGTGCAGAAATCTTAATGATTGATTGTGATGCCTGGATTAACGTCGGCTATTTTCTTAAGTAACTGGGCCATGTTCTCGCGCACCTTCCTCTTTGCTCATCTGCAGCTTGTCCTGGTCTTCCAACAGTTTTTCTTTAGCCAGTTTCTTGAGCTTAACCTCAAGATCTTTACTCATCTTCCTCTTGTACATTTTCAGCAAAGGTAATAAACTCTTCTATAATTGGTTTATCTCCCTCTCCCTGAAAATGTAAATAGGATAATGCTGTAGCTGAATGTCTGGATATAAACGTAAACAACCTCAATAAAACAGTTAATGAACCTGAATAGTAAATCATAAAATCCGTTAATAAAATTAGCTCATGCAATTAAGAAAAACAGTATTCAAATTTACAAGCAACATTTTTGCATTAGTGATTTCTTTTGGAAAAAATCTTAAACATATAATAACCAAACACATAACAGAACAAAATCTTGCTTATAAAGAGTGTCTACAATATTTGCTTCCTTGGAGATTAGAAATAATTAATACTAGAATTTTACAGTTAATATTGGTAGGTACATATAAAGCAATGGAGTCCTAATAACTCACAAGTGGTTGTATAAAGCAATTGGTAGGTATATACAAAGTTAGGATGGAAACAATAGTTTAAACTAAGTGGTTTTACATATCTAACTATTATGTTATTAATAGGATTTCTTAAACATGTTCTTCAACCACATATACAAGCCTATTCCTCTAGCATACAAACTGGTTCTAGCAATGTTATGGCGTCACCCGGAGAACGTAGAACTAGATGAAGTAAAAGTTATGCACTACTGTGCTGCTGTAAGCTCTTTTCTGCAATAAAGTATATCTCGAATAATGAATATAACTAAGCTGTCTGCCCTAAAACTTTGACCTATTTGGTTTAACTTGCAAATATAGGGATCAAAGCCATGGAGGTACACTGGCAAAGAAGCTAACATGGACAGAGAAGACATCAAATTGTTAGTTTCCAAATGGTGGGATATTTACAATGACGAGTCACTAGATTTTAAGGCTGAGAACTCTGCCCAAGAGGGAGAGAACTGCTCGAGATCATCTATAATGGCTTCCATCCAAGAACATGCAATTTCTTATGTCCCTGCACAATTGACTGCTTAAGGATCTGGATAATGTAGCTAAATCTTGAGTGTGTGTTGGTGAACTCATAATACTAGGATTTTTTAAGACTACTGGCTAGTACTGACGCTAAGATATTTGTTTTTCAACGTGAAGCTTGACAAAGTATATATACGTCCTCAATAACGTAAACCATGTACAATTATTAGCATTGAAATCAATAAACCCTATATTTTATTCCAATTGATATACAACTACTTTCAATAAGAATAATAAAAATCTCATCAGTTACAGGACCACAACTTCAGGATATATGCAAGTAGTAAACACATCAAAACTTATTATATCACTAAGAAGTAAGAATGACTTCTCTTCGTATGCTTCTCAAGTACAAACTAAAGACCAGGCATACAAATTCTAAAATTTAAAAACTAATACATAATAGAAAGGCTGGTTCACAAGTTTATAAAGGCAAGGTAATTGTGATAATCATAAATATCTCCTGACACATACTACAGAAAATTAGGAAATTAATACTTTATCACTAGCTTACTATCACTATTTTGAAATTTTCATAATACTCAACGTGTTAAAATGCCTGCAAAAGTACCTAAATCAGTCGATCAATATTCATATTGACATAATAAATACTGAAGGCATTAATTATGATTCATAAAAGGAAGTAGTTATATGTTCTGATACTCTAAACTTGACTAGCTTAAGGTCATAATTCTTTATATCTGTAATTGCACAACTGCCACCAACTTGTATTAGATGTAATATGAGTAAAGGCAACTCATCGTTTAAGCTACTTTTTCTATAGAGAGATATCCCTAGCATGCTCAAATTATGTGGCAAATCATACTCGACACTTGAAACTTCTTCGAAGAAAGTGAATAAAAAAGGAAATAAAACCTAGGGCTCAAAATGGTCTCCACCAGAACCTGACTCAATGTCTTAAGGTTGACAGTCTACAAGTTGTAACAGGACAGAACAACAAAGATAAAGAACAAGCATACCAAGAAGACATACCAGCAATGTAGCTCTCATTCCTTTATATAGACCAAAGAACCCCTCATCTCTGAATATCGTACGAAGCGTGTGCCCCATACCCTCATAATATTCTTCTTCTTCCCCATTCCAGACTGATATTTAATTCAATTAAATTCAATAACCCTTCCCTACCTAGATTACTTCTTGTTTCTCTATCTAGATTACTATCAGCAAATGAGGTGATTAATGAAAATTACTTAATCGATGTGATTTTGAAAAAATCAAGGTAAGAAATCGTAGATGGAAGAGCGGCAGAGAAATGAAGGAGATGAAAGGGAAATTGGAGATGAAGGAAATTGGATAAGAAAGGGAAAGGTAAATTGGGGGAGTTGGGAGCATATAAAAAATTAATTAAAGGAAAGAAGTAGTGTTATTGGGAAAAAAGGGGGGAGATAAAGGGGCAAATGAAATTTGGAAGAAGGGGGAAATAAAATTTGATGAGAGGGAATGGAAATGAAATGTGAAATTCATCTTGCATATTTAAAATGATTTTTTCATCAATTTTAGTCATATCAAAAAATTAATAAAAAATTTAAAATTCATCTTGCATGTCAGGATTAGAAAAATCCAGTTAATGTACCCCTCCCGACAACGAGACTCATTCCCGATTGACAAGATTAATTTTTAAAATGATTTTTTCGATGATCCAACCGTACGGATGTTAAGATATATCAATTTTAGTCATATGAAAAAATTATTAAAAAATTTGAAATTCATCTTGCATGTCAGGATTAGAAAAATGCAGTTAATGTACCCCTCCCGACAACGAGACTCGTTCCCGATTGACAAGATTAATTTTTAAAATGATTTTTTCGACGATCCAACCATACGGATGTTAAGATATATCAATTTTAGTCATATGAAAAAATTATTAAAAAATTTGAAATTCATCTTGCATGTCAGGATTAGAAAAATCCAGTTAATGTACCCCTCCCGACAACGAGACTCATTCCCGATTAACATGATTAATATTTAAAATGATTTTTTCGACGATCCAACCGTATGGATGTTAAGATATATCAATATTAGTCATATGAAAAAATGATTAAAAATTTTGAAATTCATCTTGCATGTCAGGATTAGTAAAATCCAGTTAATGTACCCCTCCTGACAACGAGGCTCTTTCCCGATTGACAAGATTAATTTTTAAAATGATTTTTTCAACGATCCAACCGTACGGATGTTAAGATATATCAATTTTAGTCATATGAAAAAATTATTAAAAAATTTGAAATTCATCTTGCATGTCAGGATTAGAAAAATCCAGTTAATGTACCCCTCCCGACAACGAGACTCGTTCCCGATTGACAAAATTAATATTTAAAATGATTTTTTCGACAATCCAACCGTACGGATGTTAAGATATATCAATTTTAGTCATATGAAAAAATTATTAAAAAATTTGAAATTCATCTTGCATGTCAGGATTAGAAAAATCCAGTTAATGAACCCCTTCCGACAACGAGACTCGTTCCGGATTGACAAAATTAATATTTAAAATGATTTTTTCGACGATCCAACCGTACAGATGTTAAGATATATCAATTTTAGTCATATGAAAAAATTATTAAAAAATTTGAAATTCATCTTGCATGTCAGGATTAGAAAAATCCAGTTAATGTACCCCTCCCGACAACGAGACTCGTTCCCGATTGACAAGATTAATATTTAAAATAATTTTTTTGATGATCCAACCATACGGATGTTAAGATATATCAATTTTAGTCATATGAAAAAATTATTAAAAAATTTGAAATTCATCTTGCATGTCAGGATTAGAAAAATCCATTTAATATACCCCTCCCTACAACGAGACTCGTTCCCGATTGATAAGATTAACATTTAAAATGACTTTTTCGACGATCCAACCGTACGGATGTTAAGATATATAAATTTTAGTTAAATGAAAAAATGATTATCAATTTTGAAATTCATCTTGCATGTCAGGATTAGAAAAATACAGTAAAAGTACCACTCCAAACAACGAGACTCGTTCCCGATTTAAAAGATTAATTTTTAAAATGATTTTTTTGACAATCCAACCTTACAGATGTTAAAATATATCAATTTTATTTGATTAATATTTTATTTTATTTGATTAATATTTAAAATAATTTAAAACAATTATATAATAATAATAATAAAATACACTCAAAACAAAATTTTTTTGCTCTTCTTATACAAACACATCTCCCATGAAATTCTCTTTGTTTCCCCCCTTTACCAAATATTTTTTCCCTCCCGTCATCTTGGAGTATACTCTAACCCTATTTCTTTTATGTTTCATGTGCCGCCTCTCTAATCTCACACTTACATGCTCTGTCTTTCTCAATTCTCTCTGTTCTCTTCCCTAGAATTTCATTTCCCTTTCTCACAACTTTTGTCTTAAGACTTTAGATTCAAGGTACTGCTCCTTTCCTAATTATTCAACAGCACTCTCCGCCAAAGTCACAACATAAGTGAAGGGGCGTGTCCCGCAAGGAGGTCGACAAGGGGCAAAATAGAGACGCACAGAGAGGAGTTGAAGAATTGGTGAAAAAATACAAGGTGGATGGGAGAAAGTAAGCAAAGATTGGTGAAGATGACAAAGGGGATTATGGGTCAAAATGAAAACCCAATAACCCAATTTCAAACCAAGTTTAACAAATTGGAAATTGGGTTTAAGAGGAGCCCAATCTTTAATTCGCTGGAATTAGTAAGTTAATTGAGTCCTTTACAATTTTATATTATATTTTGAGATGGGTTTTTTTTAGACTTGGGTGTATAATAACCTCTGTTTCTCCTCTGGTTGGAGATGTAGCTCTGGATTTCGAAGCTGAGGCTATTTTCATTACCATTACCATCTGTCAATTTGAGTCCTGCTATTGGCCTTCGAGCCTGAGAAGATGTTAAACACGAGTTCCATATTTGGGATCAAACACACTGCATAGGTTAATGTTGAGGTATTCTTCAATTCTAGTATTATGAAATATTATGTAGCAGGCCTTGTAATTAATATATGTAAACATACTTTTATTGATAGTTTGAGATCATATTAACTGAAAAAGATTGAAATATTTAATTTTGACCGTGGGTGTGAATTGACATGAAAGCTTCTAAAATGCTGATTGAATAATAGTGGTTGCATCATCTTTGTTAACCAATGTAGATGTCAGGTTCTATTTTTCGTGCATATCACAATTTGTGTGCCTACTCTCGGTATCTACTACATCAATCAACCCTAGTGGCACAGGTCGTGTATATCATCATTTGACCCCAAGCCTGACAAGTCTGTCATAACGGTAGTCGGTAATACCAATGTTGTAATTGACTGGCATGGTCGGAAACAGTTAATGATCACACATGCCCACATGGAAAATTATGGAGTAGCAGGGCAGACAGAATACGAGGTCAAAGTTCTCGCCTCCGATAGGTTCAAAGATAAATTGATCATCTCACTTGCAACTAATGGCCAGAAAGTAGGAATTGATGTAAACTATGAACATGAGAAGATAACCGGACTTCCTTCTTCCAGTAACTTCAGAAATTGGGTCATTGTACTTGTGTGTTCCACTGTATTAGTATCAACATTAATTCTGTTTCTCTATTACCTCGATAGACCAAATAGAGATCAGTCTAATGTAGCACCTACCAGCCCAACTGTCATAGCATATTTAACGGCAACCCCTTTTCGTAGAAGTACATCCGTCGTAAATGAACACTCTCATACCAGGTAATTGCTCTGTGAACTCGTGTTATACTTTTCTTGCATTGAATACATGAGCTTTTACATTCAATATATGTTTACATAGAGCAATGTAAATGTTTGCCCAGAAAGTTTAAAAAATATGACTGTGCATCTATATAGAGCTTCACATCTCATTAATAAAACTCGTGTTCCGGTTTTAGATGTGGGATTTTTTTTGTTATATTCTATATGGTGTATAATTTATTTCCTCTGTAGAATATATGGTTACTGGTGAAGCTAAAATATTTTTTAATTTTACCAGCGTTACTTGTTGGGGAGCTCCTCGGTGGAAGCAGTGTCTGGTGCAAATGAGACACTGGTTTTGGTCTGGACATGTATAACACAGAAGGCTACTCTATGTGGTTCTGCAACTACAAGTATATTGACGAGAATACAAGTTCTAATGTCAGATTCAAGAGGGAACTCCACAGCATCAAAGTTGAGTTACAAGCCACTAATCCAACAGAAATGGGACTTGATGTTTTTAGCCGAGACGATTAAAATGTGTAACTTAATGAGCATGTTTAGAAATAGATTTTAAGTTATAGTTTTTATTTTTGTAGAGAAACATTATATTATAAATTTAATTTCAATAATTGTGAAATAACAATTGAATTATTATAATATTATTTTATTTTAAAATTGATTTATTTTAAATAATAAGATTAGTTTTGTAAACTGTTGTGTGAAACTCACTTAAAAATGATGAAAACCGTTGTATATCTCACTACACTTATTTTTTTTAAAAAAACTGTTGTCTTTTGATATTACTTGCAATGGTTTAAATTTTTTATACCATTGTCTTTTAAATAAAAAAATTCAAGACAATGGTTTTAACTAGTTAAAAAAAGTTTATAAACTGTTGTTTATGAAAATATCGTACAAAACCATTATTTTTAAGTTAGATAGACAATAGTTGAATAAAAAAATAGTTGTTTAAAAAAGTTCCAACAACAGTTTGTTTAGAATAACTGTTGTGTGTTCCATGTTAACACAAGCACTCTAACATGTTGATTAATCTCTCTTTTTATAATGGTAAAAACAACCATTATCTCATGTTCAATCACACGAGTGTTGGATAGACAACGGAAAACATACTTGTCACACAACCGTAAAAAACAGTTGTGTGATTGCAAATTTCTTGTAGTGTTTACTAGCAGTTTGCTTGGTACGAGCCATCTAAAAATAAAATAAGAATGGTTTTCAATCAATACCTTTGATGAATACTATATCACATACATATAATTAGATAGATCAGAATTCCTGGGAAGAACTTTAAACTGTACTTCATATAGAGGAAAAAAATAAAGAGAAATGGTCACTTAATAAATTACCTAGCTATAATTCTTCTTCAAATATTTTGAGGTTTATTTTCTCTTTATCACTTCCTAGTGGATGTATATTAAAGTTTGAAGAACAAATGGGTAGGGGAAACTGTTTTTATATATGGGGCAGGGGGATTATGTTTTGATTTAACAGTTACAAGTTGCTAATGATGTGCTTCATAGTTTCTACATGAATTGACGGCTCTTAAGTGTAGTTTTGTGAGTTCCCCGCCCTCCATCTGACGGTCTATAATCAATCTTAAAGGTAGGTGCGAATCATAAATCCTACTCAACGTGTTCTTATTGGAGTGTTCAAAAATATTTGGATCGAGGATCTTTTATGGATAAAATGGTAATAATTCTAAAATTAATAAAAATCTAGATGATTGTGTGCAAAATATGCAAAGATTTAAAAAGAATATTTTAATTTATAAAAATAAGAGTAGATTTTTACAAATGGGCTTATTAATAACTAGACTAAATTCACCCGAGTAATCATACTCGACCAATAAATTTTTATTATAAAATCCGGTACAAATTATGTACAAACTTTTTTGGTTATTACATATATCACTGGAATTTAACATCATTTAACAATAAATGAGTAAATTTTTGTTATTACATATATCACTTGAATTTAACATCATTTAACAATAAATGAGTAAATTTTTTAAAAACATTTACTATATACGTACAACATTTTCATAACATTTCATAATTTATGAAAAAGTTGCAAAAATTTCTACTAAAGTCTCATATTTTCTTATAGTTATGCTCAACAAATACATAACTAGAGTTCAAACTCGTGTGTGTTAAACAATAGTTATGCATGTGTTGAATTCATATCATATATAATTTTATATTGGTATTATTAATAAAATCTAAATAAATTAACAATATTTTATAATTTTTGTACCCAATATTTTTTGGGTGAACTGATAAAGAAAATTGAAAAGTATATAATATTAATTTAACAAAAATTTAGTAATGACTAAGCACACTTCTATATTAAAGAAATAAACTTTTGGTTTTTTGAAGAAAAATAAAATATCATATTATGTGCCCTAATTTAATACTGGCGAATGAGAAGGATATCGAAGAAATAAATTACATTTATTTATTAAAATTTAAGTAATTAGTGAATAAATGATGTTTAACTCGGGTTATATAAGTAGAATCAAAAAAATTGTAATCTTGTACTTAAGAATTTTGTATTTGATCTTGAACCTATATATTCATATATAGATATATATAGAGGTGCATGCAAACTGTCTTTAACTACAAAATTACAACAAAAAAAAAACTCATATAAAATTTTGGTTAACACATATATAACTTAAATTAAAATACAATTACATATATTTACGACAATTAATTTTAAATATTCATAAAATGTACGTGTAAATTCATATGTAATAAAGTTCTAAATGGTACAAAGACTATAATCTTACTATATGATACGGAGCTTAGCAGTTACATTTGCAAATCAAATCAAACTCATGGAGCTGCAAACAAGTCAAGTTCTTTCGGAACCGAGCCGAGGTTAAGTATTTTTAAAAAAATGAAACCAGATGATCATAGTTTAACGACTGAAAGAATAGTAATGTTCAATATTGATTAATAAACTTTTTCTTATAATGATATAAACATTATCGATCTACACTTGTTTCTTAAATCTATATATATTTATTTTTGACGTCGAGGTTTAAGAATATGTCCAATTTATTTTACACTATTTAGAAAATGCTAATTTTAGAAATCGTACATTACTTTTTAAAATATAGATGTCAAAATTTTATTATGTTCTAATATTTTACTAAAATCGGGTTTATGTAAATTACAGGTTATTTAATGGTGTTCATAAAATTATGAAAAAAATGGAGACAAATAAATCATGATTACAATGTTTGATAGTTCTCTTATGAAAAAATTAAGCGTTAAATTTTGAAATATGAACGACATTTCCATAATAATTAAATTATTAATAAATGACGCGAATAATATATTTATAAATATATTAGTGATTAGTAATAATTTATCATTTGTAATATATATCATTATAAATAATTTATTATAACAGAATTTTAACTGAGTTCGAGCTGATTCTGAGCTAAATTATTACCGAAACCGGACTGAGTCCAATCGATTTCGAGTTTCACGAGCCGAGTACTAGTTTAATAGAAAAAAGCTCGGCTTCACTATTTTACTCATCCGAACTCATTTTCATGTTTAAGATCGTTTTGACTAAGGAGACGAGACGAACTGAGTTCACTTAAACGAGCCGATCTCCAGTATTGTTCATAATAACTATGTTTATTTGTAGCGCTACTCATGAATAACTTTGGTATCAAGTTTTTCTTTTGTTGAGGTGGTTAGTGTGTGTGAGCAAATTTTTACAAATTGACATTTGATTGCATCATCAATATTGTGCTAAATTCAAAATTAAACTATTTAAGTTTACTAACTAAGACTCACGATCCAAAATATTTTTACTTTATTTCTTCTCTAAATATTATTGTATTTTTATATTTATAAAAGACTGGTAGTAGTAGACTCAGTCAAAAATCCAATATTTCACCAAATAAAATCTGAAGGAATAATAATTTGAAAAAAATGTTCAAAAAATATTTTAGTTAATGTCCAAATTCTAAAGACAACATATGTTTTCAAGATCGGTATCCTATGTTTTCAGATTTGAACAATGCTTCTATTAGAGATGCTGGGGTAGGGGAGGGGCAAATGGGAAAATAAGAAATATGTAGTGGCAGACCAAAGAAAGGAAGAGTAAATGAATGGTAATCTCATGGCTGTAGGGGAAGAGGAGCTAGAACAAGCTTACAATAAGGAATAAAAATGGAGGAATAGGTGGGACAAATATATTGATTAGATGTGAATAAAGTGATTTGTTTTAAAAAAAATTATTAGTTTGGATTCTCATTTTTCATGTGTCTCTTATCAAAACAAACTTATTTGAGGTAAATATATACTATTTTTAATTTCATAATACATTTTAACAATTTCAGATTTCCTCATTGTGATAAATTATCTTCTTTCATAATATTATTGAATACCAAAAAGAAAAAGTATGTCCTGATTAAAGATTAACTCAACATATATATTTTTTCTTCATAACTCCCACATAAATCATCAATCCTCAAACTTACAATTATAGAAAAGATAGGAGAAGATATATCATACGGAATTCTAGAGTTTGTTTAGTATTGATCCGATTGAATATCAAATTGATAATCATCAAAATTAATAAAACACAAACTAAATAAACAATATATAGGGGGATAACTATCCACTTGGTCACAGGTTCGAATCCACGGGAGGAGAATTTATGATTATGCCTCCTGTGTCAGAGCATGTCGCTTAAATGCGGTTTATCTTGATTCACGTGGTTTGCAGGCTATTGCGTGAGCCCGTAGGGTTTACCCAGTGCGCACCCGAAGGTAGCGGCTGCGGGTTACCTACGATAAAAAAAAATAAATAAACAATATATCATAATTTTCAAAATTAAAATAACAAAATTTGAATTAAAATAATAAATGTTATGAACAAAGACTATCAAAAAAGTCAGAATTGACCCATGCTTTTAGAGATGGTGAGAGGGGCAAATTGGAAAATGAGGAATGTGTGAGTGGCATCTCCTGGCTAGAACAATCTTTCAGGAGGTACAAATATATTAAATTTGAATAAAGTGATTTTTTTCTCTAAATTTCATTAGTTTGGATTCTAATTTTTTTCTAAATTTTCATTAGTTTTGATTCTCATTTTAATAAGTAAACTAATTAAAGGTAAGTGTACTATTTTTAATTTCTTATTACATTTTAATAATTTAGGATTTCCTCATTATTGTGTATTATCTTCTTTCCTAATATTAGTGAATACCAAAAGAAAAAGGTATCATCCTCATTGAAGATTAACTCAACATATATAATTTTTCTTCATCACTCCCACATATATCAGCAATCCTCAAACTTATAATTACAACTACTATTTTAATTACACTGCTCTCCGGCAGAATCAACTACTTAAGAACACTCTAGGCGGATCCTCCTTGCCAGCTGAATGTCCTTTGGCATTATTGTCACCCGCTTAGCATGAATTGAACACAAGTTGGCATCATGGAATAGGCCTACCACGTAGGCCTCCGATGCCTCCTGTAGAGCCAGGACTGCATGACTCTGGAAACGCAAATCACTCTGTAACAACAAATTCACTATTGCAAATTAGAAATAAATTTGGCACATGTGATACACAAAGATAAGGTTTCTCTTGGGTAAAGTTATTTGAAAAAATATACTAAAAACTAATTAACCTTAATTCCTTGAGCAATTTCACGTACAAGCCTCTGGAATGGAAGTTTTAATATCAAAAGCTCAGTAGTCTTCTGATACTTACGGATCTCACTACAAGAAATTACTGTATGTTTAGCCTTGGGCAACAACCAGGAAATGATGTTTCAATAATAACATGAATTGATAAATATATACCGAAGGGCAACTATTCCAGGGCGGTATCTATGTGGCTTCCTATAGGCACCAGTTGTTGGAGCACGCATACAAGCAACCTGTGATGGAGAACAAAACACAGAAATGTTAGGAGAAGATATATCAACTTTGGAGAAGATAGATCATAATGTATTCTATTATAGGCATTTAATAAGATGTAACCTTGTGTGTGAGCTGCTTTCCAGGAACCTTTCCTCCACTAATGTATTCTATCAGTTTTATATTGATCTTTTTCTAGTAGTATTTAAGGATCATCACAGGCAACTGAGCCTTCTAAGTCAAATCCTGATTTAAAGCTCAAAGGCATAGTTCCTGACACTAATTTTGATGTTCCTGAGAAATATTCTGGTGATGATGTTGAGTCTGATGATTCTGATGATGATGATAATCCTGATGATGCTGCTCTGAAAGCTGGAATAGAAGTATCTAAATTGTCTATTTTTGGTTCATCATCTGGTCATGCTCCCACACTTAATACTCATAGGGCTTATGAATTGAATCACTCTTGGGACTACCAAGTGAGAAGATCTCTCTGGAATCGGCTCAGACTTTAGTTGATCATTCTGTTCATTTGGTTTCTAATTCTGATATGAGAGCATCTTACAATGCCACAACAGTTTTAGTTAAAGGATTGCATTCTTCTGTCTCTACACTCAAGAAAGATAATGTTGATCTTAGAGAAAATATTGTTGATTTTTCAGTGATTATTAAATGAACAAACAAACATAATGGCTTGATCAAGAGGATGTTCAGCATGGAAGCTAAGCAGGATCAAATTTCTGAGAAGCCCGCAGCTCTGGAAGCAAGTCAGACTACAACAAATTCTAAGTTGTATGTTATTCTCTCTCTTCTACCAAATCTAGATGCGAAAAAGGGGGAGATAGTACCAAAGACAAAGTGTCAACCTGAATCAGTTTTGAGGAGAATACCAATTCTGATGATGGTGATAAGCAAGCAAAGAAGACCTCTGATGTTGTGATAGTTCAAACTGGAACTGGAATTCAAAATCAAACTACACAGTCAACTCAAGTCTCTAAGGGTAGATCACATGGATCTAATTTAGAAACTGCTCTTGTTACTCCAAGTTCAATTCCTGACAACAAAGAAACAAGTTCTAATTCTTTTCCTAACACTGATAGAGTGATAGTAACTCCTCATTTTGTTAAAATTGAAGAAGAAGAAATTCTATTTCGAGTGAATTTACAGATTCTTTCTGCTTATTGTAAAGCCTTTAATGCTGAAAACTTCAAGGAAGAAGAAATGGTTTTTGACAGAGAAGAAAGAGCACGGGAAGGAAAAATCAGAATTGCTGTTGACAAAGCAAATCAAGCATACAGGAACATGCGTAAAAGACCTGAAATGAATAGATGGAGGAGTACAGATAAGAAGATGTTACATGAAAGAGCAGAAAGAAAAGCTCAAGTATTTCCAAAAATCAAGAACCAATATAAACTCTTGCTGATAGTCCTGGTCAGGAAGTAATTGTTGATCATCTGGAAAGACTTGAAGTTGTGAAGATTATACTTGACAAACATGATGGTTCAGAACCTGAACAGAAGATCTTACTCTTATTGCAAAATGATCAAATTCAAGTTCTTTCACTTGATGAACTGATGATCATGTGAACAAAGGAACTGAAATACATTCACTATTTGCTAAGAGTTGAAGATGAAACTTCAAGGTTATGGTCAACCATGATTCTAGCCAATATCAGAAAAAAGATACTGGATGATGGTCAATATTAATTTGGATCATATATTCCTACATACATAAATTTCAAAAGGCAAGAAGTCAATATGACGAAAGGAGGAGCTATTATTGAAAATGTTCTTACACAGACACATAACCATGAATCCTGATGGTTCTAATGCTTGTTATGTGACACTGGACGAGTTGATGATTGAAAGAATTCCCATCATAAACTTAAGGGCTTCTATCTATCAACTATCAAATTAATCTGGATTTGGGAAAAACTAGAATATCATATTAGAAGAGATATTGTTGAAAAAGTTTGATGATAGATTTAAAGTTTTTGTTCAAAGATACTGTAGAGTTTATCAATAAATATAAAAATTAAAGTCTAAAATACAGTATGCTTTGTACTCTACAATTTGTCTCTTTGGTTTTTGGCACTACACATTACTTTGGAATTATGCTTATTCTGCAAAGCATAAATTGGCGGAGAAATCTTAATAATTATCTATGTCAGGGATCGATTTATCAAGGCGTCAAGATCTGACAGAGGAATCAGGATATGTTAAGCCAATCAGGATCTGTTTGACAGTCAGGATATGTCAAGCCGTCAGGATAAGATTACTGTCAGGATCTGAGTGGATAAGTCAATTCTGCGAGATAAATCATGAGGTGCTGATTTATAGGATCGAAGTTGATTTAGATATGTATAAAAAGTAGAAGAGATATATCGTAACATATCTTGTAATTGATAGGGATTGATTGTAGCTATGTAGTATATAAACACAGAATAGGTTCACACTTTATGTGTGGTGCTTAACTCGAGTATTCGCATAAATATTATCATAGCCAGTTTCCTGCATGTGAATGCCCTGGTTATGGAGTCAAAAACAAATTACCATTCCCTCCTCAAGTTTTTCTTGTTTAGCCTGGACATGTCCATCTTTTCACTATAGTTGATAAAGTCCATGAATTCAACCAATTCCTAAGTTGTGGGAGCTTCAACAAAGTTATCTATAGGAATACACAGGACCTTGTTCATGTCCTCGGCATTGAACTCCACAGAAATACCCCTAATTGTACGATTAACCATCATGGAAACTGCTTGATTCTCATGAACAATGGTGTTCAAGACTACAGTGCTCCAGAAATTGTTCAAGACATCCAGGTAGAGCTCTGGGTTTACAGTTAATCCTCCTGAAATATAGGAATCAGAAATGAACTTGACAAAGCACTTAAAGGTATCGGGTTCTTGAGTTGGATCCACAAAAGCCAGATAATTGGTTCCATCCTTGGGAATAACAGCTCTCATATTGTTAGCAACCATTAAAGAGTTTGGGTTTTAGTGGGTAAGTGATTTGAGAAAGAAAAAACTTGAAACGAAAGAGATTGGTGAAATTTTGCAGAAACTAGGTCAATTGAGATCTCAAAAGCGTAAAGAAGGGTTATGTCGAGATGTCTGGGTATTTATAGGGTAGAGATGTGACTTGTCAAAAAGTGAATAATAAACTGTTAATATTTGCTTGTAGAGAAGTCTCATGACCTATAGAGAACTCAAGTCCATATGTCACTTTCTTGACTCTTATCGAGAACTAGATAGTGACTTATCGAGATGTTGTACAAATACCCAGTTTCTCCTTATTGGATTAAATTATTCCAATTTATATTGAAGAACTCAACATTAAATTAGAATAGATTTTATATCAAAAGTATTTTACTAAAATAATTTGTTGAATTAAATAATTTCATTTCTGAGTTATTGATAAGTATATCGAGATCTCTACAATGTTTGTCGAGAATTAATAAAAGACTTATCGAGATATCCATCAAGAAGTCATAGAGACTTATCGAGAACTCTATCGAGAAGTCAAAAAATGACTAATCGATAGTTCATTTAGACTTATCGAGAATTCGGTTCTCTACATACTTTTGATATGCCTTATATATATCCTACATTAATTTCATATATTAATGATGTGATCTAACATTTAGACAGTTCCTCTTAGGATCAGAAAAATTCCAAGTTAAATTTTATTTGAAAAAATAATATACAGGGAATTCTAAAATATTTAGAGATCATATTTCAGCAAATTTCTAATTAAATTAAATTATTTTTGATTTATCAGGAATTAATCTGCTGCAACTAGTTAGCCGAGTTCTTGCCTTTAGGTCGAAGAATTTAACATACCAATCTCACTTATAAGTCCAGTGAAAGTTGTTTCATCTAAAGGTTTAGTGAAAATTTCAGCTAACTATTTTACTGTTGGAACAAAAATAAGTTTAATAGTACCTTAATGAATATGCTTAGGTCTAGAATGATTGACTGGATTAGCCAAAATAGATATTGCACTAGTATTGTCATACATGATTCGAATCTTTTGTAACATTAGGCCATAATCCATCAGTTGGTTTCTAACCCAAAGCACTTGAGAACAACAACTTCCAGCAGCTATATATTCAGCTTCACTTTCATCAAGGCATTCCAAGTTTGGATACTTGTCATTATCAAATGTTGCATCTATGCTTTCCATTATTTTCTTTGCTCTAGCACATAGACTCTGTTGGCAATCCAAATATCCCTGAAAAATAGCTTCAAATACTTTGAAGTCAAATTTTCCAACATATTCAGAGTTGTCTTTTAGCATAACGCATTTGCTTCCAAACACATGAAGATGTTTAACAGTAGGCTTCCTTTTTGACAAAATTGAGTAGGGTGACTTGCCAATGTTTTTGTTGAGTAGATATCTATTTTGAGTGTAACATGTTGTGTTAAAAGCTTCTTTTCAAAAACTTGTTGGCAGTTTGGCATCTTGCTAGCCAGCAGCCTCAACTAGAGTTCGATTTTTCCTTTCAATCATACCATTTTGTTGAGGTGTTCTTGTAGCTGAGAACTCTTGAACAATGCCTTTATCTTTGTAAAATTCACCTAGAAATACATTCCTGAATTTTGTGTCATTGTCACTCCTCAATCTTTTGACACATTCTCGATCTTCAGCCTACTTCTCAATTTATTTGATGTGTTCAATAATGAAGTGTGGAGTTTCATCTTTTGAATGCATAAATTCCACACAAGTGTATCTTAAGTAGTCATGCACCATCACCAAAACATACTTCTTTCTCGATATAGACATGACATTTACATGTCCAAATAAATTCATGTGGATAAGCTATAGTGGTGCATTAATATAATTCACAGTTTTGCTCTTGTGACTGGGCCTCTTCATTTTTCCTTTTTGACAAGTTTTACAAACTTCATCTTGAGCAAATTTCAAGGTTGCCATGTCTCTCACTAATTCCTTTTTCACCAAAATGTTAATTACTTTTTAAATGGACATTTGATTTGTTTCAGCAATGTGCTATATTAATTACTAATCATTTTTTAAAATTTATAAAAGATCAGTAGTAGTGGACTAGGACAAAATCCCAATTGCTTTCACCAAATCTTGTGGAATTTTACATTTTTAAATACTTCATAAAAAAAAATTTAGTTCATGTCCCAATTATCAAGATTATAGAATTTCAAGACCGGCCTCTTATATTTGTGTGGTTGGTTGCACCTTTATCGAACGTATAAATCAAATTTTTTTATTAATCTTCTTAATTTTACGAATGAAACTGTGGCAATATGTTTGGTTCTTATCATTTGTACATTACGGTAGTAGTTGACTAGGTCAAAATCCAATTGTTTTCACCAAACAGAATCTGTGTGGAATATTACATTTTTAAATACTTCATAAAATAATTTAGTTCATGTCCCAATTATCAAGATTGAAGAATTTCAAGACCCGCCTCTTATATTTGTGTGGTTTGTTGCAACTTTATTGAACGTATAAATCAAATTTATTTATTAATCTTCTTAATTTCACGAATGAAACTGTGATAATGGGTTTTGTTCTTACCATTTGTACATTAAGGTGAGTTTGAGGGTAATAATAGAGTCAAAAATGCCAAGTTCAACACCACTTTCGGCTTTGGGTGCATATAATTAAATTAGTTCAGCAAGAGTCTGTATTTTATAATATATAATTTTTTTGCATTTTATAATATATAATTTTTTGCAATTTCTCTTGTGTCTTAGTTAATATGCATTTTTCATATAAATCCATCCGAACCTGAAACTCATCAAAACCATTACCATCTTTCCTAAATCGTAGCATTTGGTGAATTTGTTTTTCCTCTTTGACATCAATAAAATTTAATATACTCTTCAGATAAATTAGTGAATTAGGATTTTCAACCAAACAAAAATAAATTAGGTGGAGTTCATCTAAAAGCTCTTTTTACTGAAGGTATGTAAAGGATAGTGATTTTTTTGAAGATGCAACTCTATAAAAGTACAAAGTTAGGACTTATCAAAAAAATTCAGTATCATACTAATGATTTATGTCAATCATCAAAATTAGACAAGGATGAAAAATAGTCCTAACTCAATGTTAAGTTTGTTTAGTATTGATCCTGTTGAATATCAAATTGATAATCATCAAAATTAATAAAACACAAACTAAATAAACAATATATCATAATTTTCAAAATTAAAATAACAAAATTTGAATTAAAATAATAAATGTTATGAACAAAGACTATCAAAAAAGTCAGAATTGACCCATGCTTTTAGAGATGCTGAGAGGGGCAAATTGGAAAATGAGGAATGTGTGAGTGGCATCTCCTGGCTAGAACAATCTTCAGGAGGTGATACATACAACAAGGAATAGAAATTGAGGAATAAGGGTACAAATATATTAAATTTGAATAAAGTGATTTTTTTCTCTAAATTTCATTAGTTTGGATTCTCATTTTTTTCTAAATTTTCATTAGTTTGGATTCTCATTTTAATAAGTAAACTAATTAAAGGTAAATGTACTATTTTTAATTTCTTATTACATTTTAATAATTTAGGATTTCCTCATTATTGTGAATTATCTTCTTTCCTAATATTAGTGAATACCAAAGAAAAAGGTATCATCCTCATTGAAGATTAACTCAACATATATAATTTTTCTTCATCACTCCCACATATATGAGCAATCCTCAAACTTACAATTACAACTACTATTTTAATTACACTGCTCTCCGGCAGAATCAACTGCTTAAGCACACTCTCCGCGGATCCTCCTTGCCAGCTGAATGTCATTTGGCATTATTGTCACCCGCATAGCATGAATTGAACACAAGTTGACATCATGGAATAGGCCTACCAGGTAGGCCTCCGATGCCTCCTGTAGAGCCAGGACTGCATGACTCTGGAAACGTAAATCACTCTCTAACAACAAATTCACTATTGCAAATTAGAAATAAATTTGGCACATGCCATGAACAAAGATAAGGTTTCTCTTGGGTAAAGTTATTTGAAAAAATATACTAAAAACTAATTAACCTTAATTCCTTGAGCAATTTCACGTACAAGCCTCTGGAATGGAAGTTTTAATATCAAAAGCTCAGTAGTCTTCTGATACTTACGGATCTCACTACAAGAAATTACTGTATGATTAGCCTTGGGCAACAACCAGGAAATGATGTTTCAATAATAACATGAATTGATAAATATATACCGAAGGGCAACTGTTCCAGGGCGGTATCTATGTGGCTTCGTATAGGCACCAGTTGTTGGAGCACGCATACGAGCAACCTGTGATGGAGAACAAAACACAGAAATGTTAGGAGAAGATATATCAAGTTAGGAGAAGATAGATCATAATGTATTCTATTATAGGCATTTAATAAGATGTAACCTTGTGTGTGAGCTGCTTTTCAGGAACCTTTCCTCCACTAGATACTACAAGAAATTTGCAATCACACAACACCTATGAAACAACGGTTGACAAAAAAACTGTTGCCCCAAATTCGTAGACAACTGTGAATTTCCTTTCCTCGAAAAACTGTTGTTGGAGTACATGTAGAACAACAGTTATAGCTGTTTTTTGAAAGACTTGTACCTCTGGCATCCTCTTACCGAGATAGACAACATTTCGGGTTCTGCACTGTTGTCATAAATCTTTCACATAACAATCAAAAACCGTTGTTAATAAGCTAACTTATGGTAGTGTGAGACTACAGTTTTTGGCCTTACGTTGTGTAATTTAGACAAGTGTTTATTATAACCCTTATCTTATTGAACATCAAACAATGGTTTTTACATACCATTATTAAAAGGAAAGCTCACAAACAATGGTTATTACTAGTGTTATGTAAATGAGGTTCAAACAACAGGTCTTGTATCTTGTTGTCTGAACACCTTATTTAGATGATTATTTTACACATTGTGACAGTAACCATTGTCTGTTGAGTAATGGTAAAAAAAAAAATTTGACTTGCATATATGCAAGTCCCCACAAAACAAATTCAAAAACATTTAACCAAGAAATTTCCAAACCATGAATCATTCAACCAACAAACTAACAATCAAAAAATCATGAGCCAAATCAAAAACCAAAAATACTACCTCAAATGGACGAGTTCAACTATTAAACTAAAAGTTTGGCGATAAATAGATACAAATCAAAGTGTAATCTTTTTATAGTAATACAAAGCTATAAAATGCAACCTCCATTTCATGGAGACCGCATTTTGCAGCTCTTGCATTACTATAAAGAGAGTATACCTGGACACGTATACATTCATCAACAAACTAAATATTTTTACAAATTTACAAGTTCATCTATGAATTGAAAAATATACAAATTAATCACAATGCCATAATACTACAAGTCCAGTGAAGAGCCTCCAGTAATTGGTGTGAGGTAATTATCATCATCATTGCTTGTGCAGAAATCTTAATGATTGATTGTGATGCCTGGATTAACGTCGGCTATTTTCTTAAGTAACTGGGCCATGTTCTCGCGCACCTTCCTCTTTGCTCATCTGCAGCTTGTCCTGGTCTTCCAACAGTTTTTCTTTAGCCAGTTTCTTGAGCTTAACCTCAAGATCTTTAATCATCTTCCTCTTGTACATTTTCAGCAAATGTAATAAACTCTTCTATAATTGGTTTCTATCCCTCTCCCTGAAAATGTAAATAGGATAATGCTGTAGCTGAATGTCTGGATATAAACGTAAACAACCTCAATAAAACAGTTAATGAACCTGAATAGTAAATCATAAAATCCCTTAATAAAATTAGCTCATGCAATTAAGAAAAACAGTATTCAAATTTACAAGCAACATTTTTGCATTAGTGATTTCTTTTGGAAAAAATCTTAAACATATAATAACCAAACACATAACAGAACAAAATCTTGCTTACAAAGAGTGTCTAGAATATTTGCTTCCTTGGAGATTAGAAATAATTAATACTAGAATTTTACAGTTAATATTGGTAGGTACATATAAAGCAATGGAGTCCTAATAACTCACAAGTGGTTGTATAAAGCAATTGGTAGGTATATACAAAGTTAGGATGGAAACAATAGTTTAAACTAAGTGGTTTTACATATCTAACTATTATGTTATTAATAGGATTTCTTAAACATGTTCTTCAACCACATATACAAGCCTATTCCTCTAGCATACAACCTGGTTCTAGCAATGTTATGGCGTCACCCGGAGAACGTAGAACTAGATGAAGTAAAAGTTGTGCACTACTGTGCTGCTGTAAGCTCTTTTCTGCAATAAAGTATATCTCGAATAATGAATATAACTAAGCTGTCTGCCCTAAAACTTTGACCTATTTGGTTTAACTTGCAAATATAGGGATCAAAGCCATGGAGGTACACTGGCAAAGAAGCTAACATGGACAGAGAAGACATCAAAATGTTAGTTTCCAAATGGTGGGATATTTACAATGACGAGTCACTAGATTTTAAGGCTGAGAACTCTGCCCCAAGAGGGAAGAGAACCGCTCGAGATCATCTATAATGGCTTCCATCCAAGAACATGCAATTTCTTATATCCCTGCACAATTGACTGCTTAAGGATCTGGATAATGTAGCTAAATCTTGAGTGTGTGTTGGTGAACTCATAATACTAGGATTTTTTAAGACTACTGGCTAGTACTTACGCTAAGATATTTGTTTTTCAACGTGAAGCTTGACAAAGTATATATACGTCCTCAATAACGTAAACCATGTACAATTATTAGCATTGAAATCAATAAACCCTATATTTTATTCCAATTGATATACAACTACTTTCAATAAGAATAATAAAAATCTCATCAGTTACAGGACCACAACTTCAGGATATATGCAAGTAGTAAACACATCAAAACTTATTATATCACTAAGAAGTAAGAATGACTTCTCTTCGTATGCTTCTCAAGTACAAACTAAAGACCAGGCATACAAATTCTGCAATTTAAAAACTAATACATAATAGAAAGGCTGGTTCACAAGTTTATAAAGGCAAGGTAATTGTGATAATCATAAATATCTCCTGACACATACTACAGAAAATTAGGAAATTAATACTTTGTCACTAGCTTACTATCACTATTTTGAAATTTTCATAATACTCAACGTGTTAAAATACCTGCAAAAGTACCTAAATCAGTCGATCAATATTCATATTGACATAATAAATACTGAAGGCATTAGTTATGATTCATAAAAGAAAGTAGTTATATGTTCTGATACTCTAAACTTGACTAGCTTAAGGTCATAATTCTTTATATCTGTAATTGCACAACTGCCACCAACTTGTATTAGATGTAATATGAGTAAAGGCAACTCATCGTTTAAGCTACTTTTTCTATAGAGAGATATCCCTAGCATGCTCAAATTATGTGGCAAATCATACTCGACACTTGAAACTTCTTCGAAGAAAGTGAATAAAAAAGGAAATAAAACCTAGGGCTCAAAATGGTCTCCACTAGAACCTGACTCAATGTCTTAAGGTTGACAGTCTACAAGTTGTAACAGGACAGAACAACAAAGATAAAGAACAAGCATACCAAGAAGACATACCAGCAGCGTAGCTCCCATTCCTTTATATAGACCAAAGAACCCCTCATCTCTGAATATTGTACGAAGCGTGTGCCCCATACCCTCATAATATTCTTCTTCTTCCCCATTCCAGACTGACATTTAATTCAATTAAATTCAATAACCCTTCCCTACCTAGATTACTTCTTATTTCTCTATCTAGATTACTATCAGCAAATGAGGTGATTAATGAAAATTACTTAATCGATGTGATTTGAAAAAATCAAGGTAAGAAATCGTAGATGGAAGAGCGGCAGAGAAATTAAGGAGATGAAAGGGAAATTGGAGATGAAGGAAATTGGATAAGAAAGGGAAAGGTAAATTGGGGGAGTTGGGAGCATATAAAAAATTAATTAAAGGAAAGAAGTAGTGTGATTGGGAAAAGAGGGAGGAGATAAAGGGGGCAAATGAAATTTGGAAGAAGGGGGAAATGAAATTTGATGAGAGGGAATGGAAATGAAATGTGAAATTTATCTTGCATATTAAAATGATTTTTTCATCAATTTTAGTCATATGAAAAAATTAATAAAAAATTTAAAATTTATCTTGCATGTCAGGATTAGAAAAATCCAGTTAATGTACCCCTCCCGACAACGAGACTCGTTCCCGATTGACAAGATTAATTTTTAAAATGATTTTTTTCGATGATCCAACCATACGGATGTTAAGATATATCAATTTTAGTCATATGAAAAAATTATTAAAAAATTTGAAGTTCATCTTACATGCCAGGATTAGAAAAATGCAGTTAATGTACCCCTCCCGACAACGAGACTCGTTCCCGATTGACAAGATTAATTTTTAAAATGATTTTTTTGATGATCCAACCGTACGGATGTTAAGATATATCAATTTTAGTCATATGAAAAAATTATTAAAAATTTTGAAATTCATCTTGCATGTCAGGATTAGAAAAATCCAGTTAATGTACCCCTCCCGACAACGAGACTCATTCCCGATTAACAAGATTAATATTTAAAATGATTTTTTCGACGATCCAACCGTACGGATGTTAAGATATATCAATTTTAGTCATATGAAAAAATGATTAAAAATTTTGAAATTCATCTTGCATGTCAGGATTAGTAAAATCCAGTTAATGTACCCCTCCCGACAACGAGACTCATTCCCGATTGACAAGATTAATTTTTAAAATGATTTTTTCAACGATCCAAACCGTACGGATGTTAAGATATATCAATTTTAGTCATATGAAAAAAATATTAAAAAATTTGAAATTCATGCTTGCATGTCAGGATTAGAAAAATCCAGTTAATGTACCCCTCCCGACAACGAGACTCGTTCCCGATTGATAAAATTAATATTTAAAATGATTTTTTCGACGATCCAACCGTACGGATGTTAAGATATATCAATTTTAGTCATATGAAAAAATTATTAAAAAATTTGAAATTCATCTTGCATGTCAGGATTAGAAAAATCCAGTTAATGAACCCCTCCCGACAACGAGACTCGTTCCTGATTGACAAAATTAATATTTAAAATGATTTTTTCGACGATCCAACCGTACAGATGTTATGATATATCAATTTTAGTCATATGAAAAAATTATTAAAAAATTTGAAATTCATCTTGCATGTCAGGATTAGAAAAATCCAGTTAATGTACCCTTCCCGACAACGAGACTCGTTCCCGATTGACAAGATTAATATTTAAAATAATTTTTTTGATGATCCAACCATACGGATGTTAAGATATATCAATTTTAGTCATATGAAAAAATTATTAAAAAATTTGAAATTCATCTTGCATGTCAGGATTAGAAAAATCCATTTAATATACCCCTCCCTACAACGAGACTCGTTCCCGATTGATAAGATTAACATTTAAAATGACTTTTTCGACGATCCAACCGTACGGATGTTAAGATATATCAATTTTAGTTAAATGAAAAAATGATTATCAATTTTGAAATTCATCTTGCATGTCAGGATTAGAAAATCCAGTAAAAGTACCACTCCAAACAACGAGACTCGTTCCCGATTTATAAGATTAATTTTTAAAATGATTTTTTCGACAATCCAACCTTACGGATGTTAAAATATATCAATTTTATTTGATTAATATTTTATTTTATTTGATTAATATTTAAAATAATTTAAAACAATTATATAATAATAATAATAAAATACACTCAAAACAAAATTTTTTTTCTCTTCTTATACAAACACATCTCCCATGAAATTCTCTTTGTTTCCCCCCTTTACCAAATATTTTTTCCCTCCCATCATCTTGGAGTATACTCTAACCCTATTTCTTTTATGTTTCATCTGCCGCCTCTCTAATCTCACACTTACATGCTCTGTCTTTCTCAATTCTCTCTGTTCTCTTCCCTAGAATTTCATTTCCCTTTCTCACAACTTTTTGTCTTAAGACTTTAGATTCAAGGTACTGCTTCTTTCCTAATTATTCAACATCACTCTCCGCCAAAGTCACAACATAAGTGAAGGGGCGTGTAAACAGCTGCAGTCCCGCAAGGAGGTCGACAAGGGGCAAAACAGAGACGCACAAAGAGGAGTTGAAGAATTGGTGAAAAAATACAAGGTGGATGGGAGAAAGTAAGCAAAGATTGGTGAAGATGACAAAGGGGATTATGGGTCAAAATGAAAACCCAATAAACCCAATTTCAAACCAAGTTTAACAAATTGGAAATTGGGTTTAAGAGGAGCCCAATCTTTAATTCGCTGGAATTAGTAAGTTAATTGAATCCTTTACAATTTTATGTTATATTTTGAGATGGGTTTTTTTTAGAACTGGGTGTATAATAACCTCCGTTTCTCCTCTGGTTGGAGATGTAGCTCTGGATTTCGAAGCTGAGGCTATTTTCAATCAGGAATTCATTTAGTGTAAGCTTCTTTTTTCAAACCATTATCTTTATTTTACATGCAATTTGAATTATTGGGTGTGGATCTGAAATGGGCTTTTATTGTTTTCTTGCTAATTTAGGGCAAATAAATTTTTTTGTTGGTATGTGGAAATGAGATAAAGATTGATTCTTGATGACCCATTGTAGTAGTGTTATTGGGTTTTGTTTGTTTTTCTTTTAATGCTTTTTAGATAAATCTTGGGTTGCTTACAGGCTCATTTTTTAATTAGTTGAGGCTTTGATGGATGTCCAGTAGAGCCACTTCTTCGACTTTCTGTTCCTACACTGCGATTACCATTACCATCTGTCAATTTGAGTCCTGCTATTGGCCTTCGAGCCTGAGAAGATGTTAACACGAGTTCCATATTTGGGATCAAACACACTGCATAGGTTAATGCTGAGGTATTCTTCAATTCTAGTATTATGAAATATTATGTAGCAGGCCTTGTAATTAATATGTGTAAACATACTTTTATTGATAGTTTGAGATCATATTAACTGAAAAAGATTGAAATATTTAATTTTGACCGTGGGTGTGAATTGACCTGAAAGCTTCTAAAATGCTGATTGAATACTAGTGGTTGCATCATCTTTGTTAACCAATGTAGATGTCGAGTTCTATTTTTCGTGCATATCACAATTTGTGAGCCTACTCTCGGCATCTACTGCATCAATCAACCCTAGTGGCACAGGTCGTGTATATCATCATTTGACCCCAAGCTGACAAGTCTGTCAATAACGGTAGTCGGTAATACCAATGTTGTAATTGACTGGCATGGTCGGATAACAGTTATGATCAACATGCCCACATGGAAAATTATGGAGTAGCAGGGTAGACAGAATATGAGTGTCAAAGTTCTCGCCTCCGAGAGGTTCAAAGATAAATTGATCATCTCACTTGCAGCTAATGGCCAGAAAGTAGGAATTGATGTAAACTATGACATGAGAAGATAACCGGACTGCCTTCTTCCAGTAACTTCAGAAATTGGGTCATGGTACTTGTGTGTTCCACTGTATTAGTATCAACATTAATTCTGTTTCTCTATTACCTCGATAGACCAAATAGAGATCAGTCTAATGTAGCACCTACCAGCCCAACTGTCATAGCATATTTACCGGCAACCCTTTTCGTACGAAGTACATCCGTCGTATATGAACACTCTCATACCAGGTAATTGCTCTGTGAACTCGTGTTATACTTTTCTTGCATTGAATACATGAGCTTTTACATTCAATATATGTTTACATAGAGCAATGTAAATGTTTGCCCAGAAAGTTTAAAAAGTATGACCTGTGCATCTATATAGAGCTTCACATCTCATTAATAAAACTCATTAATAAAACTCGTGTTCCGTTTAAGATGTGGGATTTTTTTTTGTTATATTCTATATGGTGTATAATTTATTTCCTCTGTAAATATATGGTTACTGGTGAAACTAAAATATTTTTTAATCTACCAGCGTTACTTGTTGGGGAGCTCCTCCGGTGGAAGCAGTGTCTGGTGCAAATGAGACACTGGTTTTGGTCTGGACATGTATAACACAGAAGGCTACTCTATGGTGGTTCTGCAACTACAAGTATATTGACGAGAATACAAGCTCTAGTGTCAGATTCAAGAGGGAACTCCACAGCATCAAGGTTGAGTTACAAGCCACTAATCCAACAGAAATGGGACTTGATGTTTTTAAAGCCGAAGACGATTAAAATGTGTAACATAATGAGCATGTTTAGAAATAGATTTAAGATTATAGTTTTTATTTTTGTAGAGGAAACATTGTATTATAAATTTAATTTCAATAATTGTGAAATACAATTGAATTATTATAATATCATTTTATTTTAAAATTGATTTATTTAAATAATAAGATTAGTTTTGTAAACTGTTGTGTGAAACCCACTTAAAAAAATGATGAAACCGTTGTATGTCTCACTACACTTATTTTTTTAAAAAAAACTGTTGTCTTTGATATTACTTGCAATGGTTTAAATTTTTTATACCATTGTCTTTTAAATAAAAAAAATTCAAGACAATGGTTTTAACTAGTTAAAAAAAGTTTATAAACTGTTGTTTATGAAAATATCGAATAAGTTAACAATAATGGTTTTTCTACAAAACCATTATTTTTAAGTTAGAATAGACAATAGTTGAATAAAAAAACAGTTGTTTAAAAAAGTTCCAACAACAGTTTGTTTAGAATAACTGTTGTGTGTTCCATGTTAACACAAGCACTCTAACATGTTGATTAATCTCTCTTTTTACATTGGTAAAAACAAAAACCATTATCTCATGTTCAATCACACGCGTGTTGGATAGACAACGGAAAACATACATGTCACACAACGGTAAAAAAACAGTTATGTGATTGCAAATTTCTTGTAGTGTTTTACGAGCAGTTTGCTTGGTACGAGCCATCTAAAAATAAAATAAGAATGGTTTTCAATCAATACCTTTGATGAATACTATATCACATACATATAATTAGATAGATCAGAATTCCTGGAAGAACTTTAAACTGTACTTCATATAGAGGAAAAAAAATAAAGAGAACTGGGTCACTTAATAATTACCTAGCTATAATTCTTCTTCAAATATTTTGAGGTTTATTTTCTCTTTTATCACTTCCTAGTGGATGTATATAAAAGTTTGAAGAACAAATGGGGAGGGGGAAAACTGTTTTTATATATGGGGCAGGAGGATTATGTTTTGATTTAACAGTTACAAGTTGCTAATGATGTGCTTCATAGTTTCTACATGAATTGACGGCTCTTAAGTGTAATTTTGTGAGTTCCCCGCCCTCCATGTGACGGTCTATAATCAATCTTAAAGGTAGGTGCCGATCATAAATCCTACTCAACGTGTTCTTATTGGAGTGTTCAAAATATTTGGATCGAGGATCTTTTATGGATAAAATGGTAATAATTCTAAAATTAATAAAAATCTAAATGATTGTGTGCAAAATATGCAAAGATTTAAAAAGAATATTTTAATTTCTAAAAATAAGAGTAGATTTTTACAAATGGGTTTATTAATAACTAGACTAAATTCACCCGAGTAATCACACTCGACCAATAAATTTTTATTATAAAATCCGGTACAAATTGTGTACAAACTTTTTTGGTTATTACATATATCACTGGAATTTAACATCATAAAATTGATAATCATTTTTTCATTTAACTAAAATTGATATATCATAAAATTGAATTTAACATTTCATAATTTATGAAAAAGTTGCAAAAATTTCTACTAAAGTCTCATATTTTCTTATAGCTATGCTCAACAAATACATAACTAGAGTTCAAACTCGTGTGTGTTAAACAATAGTTATGCATGTGTTGAATTCATATCATATATAATTTTATATTGGTATTATTAATAAAATTAAAATAAATTAACAATATTTTATAATTTTTGTACCCAATATTTTTTGGGTGAACTGATAAAGAAAATTGAAAAGTATATAATATTAATTTAACAAAATTTTAGTAATGACTAAGCACACTTCTATATTAAAGAAATAAACTTTTGGTTTTTTGAAGAAAAATAAAATATCATATTATGTGCCCTAATTTAATACTGGCGAATGAGAAGGATATCGAAGAAATAAAACATTTATTTATTAAAATTTAAGTTATTAGTGAATAAATGATGTTTAACTCGGGTTATATAAGTAGAATCAAAAAAATTGTAATCTTGTACTTAAGAATTTTGTATTTGATCTTGAACCTATATATTCATATATAGATATATATAGAGGTGCATGCAAACTGTCTTTAACTACAAAATTATAAAAAAAAACTCATATAAAATTTTGGTTAACACATATAACTTAAATTAAAATACAATTACATATATTTACGACAATTAATTTTAAATATTCATAAAATGTACGTGTAAATTCATATGTAATAAAGTTCTAAATGGTACAAAGACTATAATCTTACTATATGATACGGAGCTTAGCAGTTACATTTGTAAATCAAATCAAACTCATGGAGCTGCAAACAAGTCAAGTTCTTTCGGAACCGAGCCTAGGTTAAGTATTTTTAAAAAAATGAAACCAGATGATCAGAGTTTAACGACCGAAAGAATAGTAATGTTCAATATTGATTAATAAACTTTTTCTTATAATGATATAAACATTATCGATCTACACTTGTTTCTTAAATCTATATATATTTATTTTTGACGTCGAGGTTTAAGAATATGTCCAATTTTATTTTACACTATTTAGAAAATGCTAATTTAGAAATCGTACATTACTTTTTAAAATATAGATGTCAAAATTTTATTATGTTCTAATATTTTACTAAAATCGGGTGTATGTAAATTACAGGTTATTTAATGGTGTTCATAAAATTATGAAAAAATGGAGACAAATAAATCATGATTACAATGTTTGATAGTTCTCTTATGAAAAAATTAAGCGTTAAATTTTGAAATATGAACGACATTTCCATAATAATTAAATTATTAATAAACGACGAGAATAATATTTATAAATATATTAGTGATTAGTAATAATTTATCATTTGTAATATATATCATTATAAATAATTTATTATAACAGAATTTTAACTGAGTTCGAGCTGATTCTGAGCTAAATTATTACCGAAACCGGAATGAGTCCAATCGATTTCGAGTTTCACGAGCCGAGTACTGGTTTAAAAAAAAAGCTCGGCTTCACTATTTTACTCATCCGAACTCATTTTCATGTTTAAGATCGTTTTGACTAAGGAGACGAGACGAACTGAGTTCACTTAAACGAGCCGATCTCCAGTATTGTTCATAATAACTCTGTTTATTAGTAGCGCTACTCATGAATAACTTTGGTATCAAGGTTTTCTTTTGTTGAGGTGGTTAGTGTGTGTGAGCAAATCTTTACAAATTGACATTTGATTGCATCATCAATATTGTGCTAAATTCAAAATTAAACTATTTAAGTTTACTAACTAAGACTCACGATCCAAAATATTTTTACTTTATTTCTTCTCTAAATATTATTGTATTTTTATATTTATAAAGACTGGTAGTAGACTCGTTCAAAAATCCAATATTTCACCAAATAAAATCTGAAGGAATAATAATTTGAAAAAAATGTTCAAAAAATATTTTAGTTAATGTCCAAATTCTAAAGACAACATATGTTTTCAAGATCGGTATCCTATGTTTTCAGATTTGAACAATGCTTCTATTAGAGATGCTGGGGTAGGGGAGGGGCAAATGGGAAAATAAGAAATATGTAGTGGCAGACCAAAGAAAGGAGGAGTAAATGAATGGTAATTTCATGGCTGTAGGAGAAGAGGAGCTAGAACAAGCTTACAATAAGGAATAAAAATGGAGGAATAGGTGGGACAAATATATTGATTATGTGAATAAAGTGATTTGTTTTAAAAAAATTATTAGTTTGGATTCTCATTTTTCATGTGTCTCTTATCAAAACAAACTTATTTGAGGTAAATATACAATTTTTAATTTCATAATACATTTTAACAATTTCAGATTTCCTCATTGTGATAAATTATCTTCTTTCATAATATTATTGAATACCAAAAAGAAAAAGTATGTCATGATTGAAGATTAACTCAACATATATATTTTTTCTTCATAACTCCCACATAAATCATCAATCCTCAAACTTACAATTATAGAAAAGATAGGAGAAGATATATCATACTGAATTCTAGAGTTTGTTTAGTATTGATCCGATTGAATATCAAATTGATAATCATCAAAATTAATAAAACATAAACTAAATAAACAATATATACGGGGATAACTATCCACTTGGTCGCAGGTTCAAATCCACGGGAGGAGAATTTATGATTATACCTCCTGAGTCAGAGCATATCGCTTAAATGCGGTTTACCTTGGTTCACGTGGTTTGCATGCTATTGCGTGAGCCCGTAGGGTTTACCCAGTGCGCACCCGAAGGTAGCGGCTGCGGGTTACCTACGATAAAAAAATAAACAATATATCATAATTTTCAAAATTAAAATAAAAAATTTGAATTAAAATAATGAATGTTATGAACAAAGACTATCAAAAAAGTCAGAATTGACCCATGCTTTTAGAGATGGTGAGAGGGGCAAATTGGAAAATGAGGAATGTGTGAGTGGCATCTCCGGGTTAGAACAATCTTTCAGGAGGTACTACATACAACAAGGAATAGAAATTGAGGAATAAGGGTACAAATATATAAATTTGAATAAAGTGATTTTTTTCTAAATTTCATTAGTTTGGATTCTAATTTTTTTCTAAATTTTCATTAGTTTTGATTCTCATTTTAATAAGTAAACTAATTAAAGGTAAATGTACTATTTTTAATTTCTTATTACATTTTAATAATTTAGGATTTCCTCATTATTGTGTATTATCTTCTTTCCTAATATTAGTGAATACCAAAAGAAAAAGGTATCATCCTCATTGAAGATTAACTCAACATATATAATTTTTCTTCATCACTCCCACATATATCAGCAATCCTCAAACTTACAATTACAACTACTATTTTAATTACACTGCTCTCCGGCAGAATCAACTACTTAAGCACACTCTCGGCGGATCCTCCTTGCCAGCTGAATGTCCTTTGGCATTATTGTCACCCGCTTAGCATGAATTGAACACAAGTTGGCATCATGGAATAGGCCTACCAGGTAAGCCTCCAATGCCTCCTGTAGAGCCAGGACTGCATGGCTCTGGAAACGCAAATCACTCTGTAACAACAAATTCACTATTGCAAATTAGAAATAAATTTGGCACATGCGATACACAAAGATAAGGTTTCTCTTGGGTAAAGTTATTTGAAAAAATATACTAAAAACTAATTAACCTTAATTCCTTGAGCAATTTCATGTACAAGCCTCTGGAATGGAAGTTTTAATATCAAAAGCTCAGTAGTCTTCTGCTTACGGATCTCACTACAAGAAATTACTGTATGTTTAGCCTTGGGCAACAACCAGGAAATGATGTTTCAATAATAACATGAATTGATAAATATACCGAAGGGCAACTGTTCCAGGGCGGTATCTATGTGGCTTCCTATAGGCACCAGTTGTTGGAGCACGCATACGAGCAACCTGTGATGGAGAACAAAACACAGAAATGTTAGGAGAAGATATATCAACTTTGGAGAAGATAGATCATAATGTATTCTATTATAGGCATTTAATAAGATGTAACCTTGTGTGTGAGCTGCTTTCCAGGAACCTTTCCTCCACTAGATTTAGGAGCAGTTTGCTTGGTACGAGCCATCTAAAAATAAAATAAGAATGGTTTTCAATCAATACCTTTGATGAATACTATATGACATACATATAATGATAGTCCATACAGCTCCTGGGAGGATTACTCCTAAGCTCCTAACTCCATACAGCTCCTGGGAGGCCTACTCCTAAGCTCCTAACTCCATACAGCTCCTTGGAGGCCTACTCCCGAGCTCCTAACTCCATACAGCTCCTGAGAGGCCTACTCCTAGGCACATAACTCCACGCAGCTCCTGGAAGGAGTAGTCCCACACACTACCACTCCTGACCAGCTCAGTCCCGCAAGCGGAACCTTGATAAACCCCGACACGTGAGACGTTGGCCCAAGCACGTGACGGGAACAACTGTCACACATCAATTGTGGGAATAATTAGGGCACGTGTCAGAGGATCCTCAGAACATTCCTCGACCAGTCCCGCGCTGACACGTGTAAAGCATTCACTCCAGCCAGGTGCCCCCCGCTCCTAGAACCAATGGCTACGATTCAAAGGTACCAACCCCAAAACCCTACCCTTGAGCTATAAATAGCCCAAGAAGGTGAGGTTTTGGGGTTAATCATTCTTTCACACTCATATACACACACAGCCACCCGGCATTCATATTCATCTTCATCTTCCCAAAAAGCTAGTTCTTACTCTCACGCCGGAGGCGCCGCGGGACTCCAACCCCCCTTCCGGTGTTGTTTTGTAGGAACCCAACCACAGCTACACCTCTACAGCGGCGAAGGATCCAGGACGGCGTCGAAGGAGCAGCCCCGCCACCAGGAGTTATCATTTGGCGCTAGAAGGAGGGCTCTCCATCCTTGGGTCTCGGTGCCCCTGGATTCACCTTCATCAACAAACTCTTCAAAGAGTCCATTTATTCAAACTTGTAAGAATCAAGCAACCAACCTTTTCCGTAAGCATGAATTGTTTATCGGCCACGTTTGTATGTGCTCGTTACTTTAGGCCACGTTTGTGTGAGCCGTTTTGTTGATTTAAGCCACGTTTGTGTGAGCTATCGTTAGTTTTAATCGTTATTGTTCTAGTTTGAATATAGCATTTGCGTTATACTACATCGTTTTTAAACTGCTCCCAGGAAGCTATTTGTTAGTTTTTTATTATTCTGGGTAGTTTTTACAAATTTCATAAAGCAACCATAGACCGATATTCTCTGTGGCATATTGTGTTATTTGTTGTTGGTATTGTTGAGAAATGGCAAGACCAGGAAAGAATACCTCTGGAAACCATCTGCTAGTGCTCAGGTCCAGGAGCCGGACCACTCCCAGGCCCTTGACCCAGGAGCCGAGAGAGAAACATTCCAGGAGCAACCACTACACACTCCCGTAGTGGAGAGAATTGTAAACACCAGGGATGCCAGGACCCTCATAGATCTCAATCAGTACAAGTACACCAATGTCCCGGTAGCCGAAGAGCACATGGCCAACTTTACAAGCGATGAACTAGCACAAGCAATCAGACTATACAGACAGGAGCAGACCCGACTCCAAGAAGAGGCAGAACTAGAGGAGGAGCTGGAGGAGTCCGGGGACTCCCAGCAATCAAAGAGGTCTGTGTTCGACCGCATTGGAGCCAATGGAAAGAAAGCAAAAAAGATCAAGGCAAGAAAGAAGCAGAAGCTGCTAAACAGAGAAAGTTGGAAGAAGTCCGGGAGCAAATCAGGAAAGAAGAAAGCAAAGCTCGAGCTAAAGATCCAAAAGAGAATGCAATTAGAAGAAGAGAAGCTGTTGACCAAGTCTAGGAGCAAAAGAACCCGGAGAGACCCTACTCCGGAGCTGATTTCTGATGATGAAGAAGAAGAGAAGCAGAAGGACCTAAAAGACATGATCTATGAATTGCAGAGGAAGATGGACAGAGACTCAGGAGTGGAGATTGGAGAAACACTCACTCCTTTCAGCCACTCCTTAGAAGCTATCCCCCGGCAGCGGAACTTGAAACATTACAACTTTGACTCCTTTGATGGTCTAGGAGACCCGGAGGAGCACTTGAACTACTTTGAGCAGATAGCGCAGATATACTACTACAATGACTTGACGAAATCAAGGTTCTTCGCTTCAACCCTTAAGGGAGGCCCAGAGATGGTTCAGCAGAATCCCCTCCCGCAGCATCCACTCCTGGAAGGAATTTCGAGCCTCTTTCCTTAGGAGATTTCGGGCGAACAAAACGCACGAAATGCACATGTGTCACCTGGAGACGATCCGGCAGCACGACAATGAGTCCCTCTCTGCATACATGCGCCGGTTCCAGGAAGCAATCAATAAAGTTTCAAATCTGGATGAGAGGGAAGCTTTAAGCATCTTTAGAAGAAACCTGGACCCAGAGCACAACGAAAGGTATATTGTGGAGCTGATCAATAAGGAGCCGCAAAGTCTGGCAGCAGCTTATTCCATGGCTGCCAGATTCATTAAGGAAACAGATGTGCTCCAGGCAATGAGAATGACCCGGAATGGAGGGTCTAGGAGTAAAAACACTGATGACCGACCGAAAGGGGGTTACCATCAGGACAAGAAATTCAAGCAAAGCAACCAAAGCCAAGAAAGACAAGCAAACCCGGTTTTCCAAAGACTTGGTCCTAAGCAGGAGTCGAACAGCGACCCAGGACCCGTGAAGCAATCTCGGGAGCCGAAGCAGGAGCCGGACTGGACTCCTCTCAACATGACCCGGGAGGAAATCTTGAAAGAAGTCAAAGACAAGCCTTTCTATTATCCTCCGAAGCCAATGCAAACTCCTCCGGAGAGCAGGCCCTACAATAGGCAGTGTGATTATCACGAGACCCATGGCCACAAGACCGAGAATTGCTTATCACTCAAGTACTTCATTGAGGACCAAGTGAAAAAGGGGAATATGAACAAGTACTTAGTTCGGGACAACAGCAGAGGGGAAGCGCAGAAGAAAGGAAAGAATGTAGTCAATGTGGTCCTAGGCGGATCCTACTCCCCACCCCGGAACCCGGACTTCGGCGAAGAAGTACTTTCAATCCAATCACTCCCAGACCTGGTGATATCCTTCAGCAGCAAGGACTATGAAGGAGTCAACCCTCATCACAATGCAGCTTTGGTTGTCACTCTAGACATTTTCGATAATGAAGTAAGAAGAATGCTCATAGACAATGGCTCTCAGTAAATATCCTCTTCAAGCACACAGTGGATAGAATGCAGTTAGGGAACGTCCGCTCAAATGAATGTCGAGAAGACCCACTCTATGGCTTCGGCCACAACTTAGTCCCAATCCAAGGAACTTGTATCTGCCAGTCATCTTTGGATCTGCTCCTAACCAAGTGACTCATGTCATCAAATTTTATGTGATCAATGCTCCTTCTTCATACAACGGAATCATTGGCAGATCAGCTCTAACCATGATGCAAGCAATAACTTCAATTCCCATCTCAAGATTAAGTTCCCAACCCCGACGGGAGTCGGGGAATTAAAGGAGATTACGGAGTTGCTGAAACATGCTACAACCAGGGGTTAGTTATGGCAGAAACCCACAAGATAACAAGAGGAAGGCTACGGTCCTTCGCAAGCAACAAAGCATGAAGAAGCACCGACCCCGATAAGGGAAGAAGCGAAAAAAAAGTCCAGAGAACTGGCAAGCAACCAAGTCATGGTACTGGACAAGACAAGTCGAGTCCTAGACAACCTTGTCCTACCATGCAAGCAACCAAAGAACCTGAACAAGCAAACATCTATCTGAAGAAGAACTCTGAGGCCCGAATTCATCAAATGGTTTCAAACAAAGAACAAGCAAAGATCGAGGCCGCAGTCGAACAGAAGAAGTCGAAGTAGATGAAAGCAATTCAAGCAAAAAAGTGAGATTGGGTCAGGACTCGAGGAGTCCTTCAAGGAGAGATTAGTATCCCTGCTCCGGGAGTATAAAGATGTTTTTGCCTGGAGTCCAAGGGACATGCCAGGACTACATGAGTCCATAGCAATGCACAGCTTGGATGTCAACCCCAACAGGAAACCAGTAAAACAGAAGAGAAGAAACTTTGCTCCGGAGAGGCAAAGAGCCATTGACGAAGAAGTAGAAAAACTACTCAACAGGAATCATCAAAGAAATCAAGTATCCGGAGTGGCTAGCTAATGTGGTCATGGTTAAGAAGTCCAACGGCAAATGGAGAATGTGTGTGGACTACACTGACCTAAATGATGCATGCCCGAAGGACCCGTATCCTCTTCCAAACATTGATCAACTGATAGATGCCACCTCAGGACATGTAATGCTAAGTTTCATGGATGCCTTCTCCGGATACAACCAGATAAAGATGAACCCGAAGGACATCCCTAAGACAGCATTCATAACTCACAGAGCAGTCTACGCTTATGTGATGCTACCCTTCGGCCTTACCAGCGCAGGATCCACTTACCAAAGAACCATGAACAAGATATTCAAGTCCCAGATTGGGAGAAATTTAGAGTGCTATGTCGATGACATGATTTCCAAATCAACAACTATACCAGGGCACGTGGAAGATCTGAAGGAATGCTTTGAAAATCTAAGAAAGAACCAACTCAAGCTAAACCCGGAGAAATGCACCTTCGGAGTAGGAGCAGGCAAGTTCCTAGGATTCATGATCAGCAACAGAGGCATAGAAGCCAATCCGGAGAAAATAAAAGCAATCCAGGAGATGAAAGCTCCCAGGACCCAAAAAGATGTGCAGAAGCTAGCAGGATCACTAGCAGCACTCAGGAGATTTGTCTCAAAACTAGCAGAGAGGTGCCTACCCTTCTTTGATTTACTCAAAGGAGCAACCAACAAGAAAGAGGTAAACTGGAATCCGGTGCCAGAAAGCATTCGAGGAAATCAAAACTACCTCTCTCAGCCACCAGTCCTAACTAAAGCTAAGCCAGGAGAGCCTCTCTACTTATACTTGTCAGCAGGAGCACAAGCCGTAGGAGCTGCCCTAATCAGGGAAGAGAATGGAACACAGCAACCAGTCTACTATGTAAGCCAGGTCTTAAAAGATGCAGAAACAAGATACCCAAGATTGGAGAAGTTTGCCTTCGCTTTGGTTACAACACGGAAACTCAGGCACTACTTCCAAGGGAGGGAAATCAGAGTAGTGACAAATCAACCACTAAGGAAAATAATCCACAAGCCAGATATCTCGGGAAGACTTGTTAATTGGGCTGTGGAATTGAGCCAGTTCAACCTAAGCTTCATTCCCAGGACTGCAATCAAAGCTCAAGCTCTTGCAGATTTCATAATCGAATGCAACTTCCCGGAAGAAGACCAAGAACCAATGGACACGGATCAGGAGCCAAAAAAGGAAATTAGTCCGGGAGCCTGGACCTTAAAGGTAGATGGTTCTTCAACAACCGAGAGGTCAGGAGCCGGACTCATACTCAGGAGTCCAGAAGGATTCAAGATTCAGACAGCTATATCCTTCAGCTTCCCAGCAACAAACAATCAAGCAGAATATGAGGCGTTGATCGCAGGACTAAAGCTCTCCCGGACTCTAAGGGTCCAGGACTTAAAAATCTACAGCGACTCCCAGATAGTGGTCAAGCAAACAAATGGAGAATACATAGCAAAGGACCCTACTCTGGCGAAGTACCAAGCACTGGTTCAGAGCTACTTAGCCTCAATCCCAAGCCACCAAGTCCTTCAGATATGCCGAGAAGAAAATGAAGAAGCGGATATCCTATCCAAATTAGTCCGGAATTCATCAGATCTGGACTGCTCAGTCTACTTCGAAGAACTCCACAAACCATCCATTGAATCCGGAGAGGTCTTGGAAATAGAAAGCACTCAAAATTGGATGACTCCCTTCATAAACTACTTGGACAAAGGGGAGCTCCCAGAAGATAAAGGAAAAGCTCAAAGATTGAAAGCAAAAGCAGCCAAGTTCTTCCTCGAAGAAGGAGTACTCTACCGCAGGACCTTCTCATCTCCTATCCTGAAGTGCATTGGCCCAGAAGAAGCAAAGTACTGCTTGGCAGAAGTGCATGAAGGAATATGCGGAGACCACATGTCTGCAAAGCCCTAGCTCATAAGATCATAAGACAAGGCTACTACTGGCCAACAATTCATCAGGATGTACAATTCGTCAAGAAGTGCAAGGAGTGCCAGCTCTTCAGCAATGTGTCCCGGATAAGCCCAGTCCTACCATCCTCAGTCCTGTCACCTATCCCCTTCGCTGTTTGGGGTATTGATATCATGGGACCCTTCCCTCGAGCAAAAGGAGACCTCAGGTACCTACTAGTCTCTATATACATGACAAAATGGGTTGAAGCAAAAGCAATGAGGACAATCAATCAGCAAGACTGCATAAAGTTTATGGACAACATTTTGATGAGGTTCGGGATACCACGAGTCCTAGTATCAGACAATGGACCCAATTCATTGGATCAGAGTTCGAGTCCTACCTCCAGAGCGCGGGATCAAGCACAAAAAATCATCAGTGGCATATCCCCAAGGAAATGGCCAAGTAGAAGTAACGAAAATCCTGCTCCGAGGTATCGAGAAAAGACTCAAAGAAAGCAAAAGTAAGTGGCCAGAAGAACTACCAAGCGTACTTTGGTCCTACAGGACAAGCCCAAGGACAAGCACAGGAGAAACTCCATTCAAACTAGCTATGGAACAGAAGCAATGCTGCCTATTGAAGTGGGCTCTCCTTCACACAGAGCAATAAACTTTGAAGAAGAAGCAAAAAGAAGGACTCAAAACAAACATGGAACTAATTGATGAGGTCCGGGACCAAGCTGTACAAAGGATGGAAAAATACAAGGAGAAAACAAGAGACACTTCAGTAAGAAGTCAAGAGTCAAAAACTTCCAAGTTGGAGACTTAGTCCTTCGAGACACTGAAGCATCAGATCCCACAAACACCGGAAAGTTAATGCCCAAATGGGAAGGACCATACAAGATCAAAGAAGTTCTCAGGCCAGGAACCTACAAGCTCTTGAACATGGATGACTCAGAAGTCCCAAACACTTGGCATGGACTAAGGCTAAGGAAATTCTACCAGTAGTAAAGCAAACAAAGCAACCAAAAAACTTGTAGCCAATATGGCAAGCAACCAAAATGTTTCTCCTTCTATTGTATGAATGATCAATGAAAAGCTTTCTTTTAACTTGCATATTTTTCAAAAACACCACTAGTCCGGACAAGCTATTAGTCAGGACTAGAGCAACCAATTTTACTTAGAATTAATTTTCTAACTAAAAGCAGCCACTAGTCCGGACAAGATTAGTCAGGACTAGAGCAACCAACTTTTACTTAGAATTAATTTTCTAACTAAAAGCACCACTAGTCCGGACAAGATTAGTCAGGACTAGAGCAACCAACTTTTACTTAGAATTAATTTTCTAACTAAAAGCAACCACTAGTCCGGACAAGCTATTAGTCAGGACTAGCAACCAACTTTTACTTAGAATTAATTTTCTAACTAAAGCAACCACTAGTCCGGACAAGCTATTAGTCAGGACTAGAGCAACCAACTTTTACTTAGAATTAATTTTCTAACTAAAAGCACCACTAGTCCGGACAAGCTATTAGTCAGGACTAGAGCAACCAACTTTTACTTAGAATTAATTTTCTATCTAAAGCAACCACTAGTCCGGACAAGCTATTAGTCAGGACTAGAGCAACCAACTTTTACTTAGAATTAATTTTCTATCTTAAAGTAACTACTAGTCCGGACATGCTATTAGTAAGGACTAGAGCAATCAACTTTTACTTAGAACCAATTTTCTAACTAAAAGACCACTAGTCCGGACAAGATATTAGTCAGGACTAACCAAAATTATACTTGGAAAAATATTCTAAGGCAAAAACAAACTACAGAAAGACTAAAATAACAGCAAGGAAAGCATTCATTAAAATTCACCGGCCTCAAATGAGCCCGGAACAAAGTACAAAAAATATTACAAGAACCAAATATTATCAAGTCTTAAATCAGTAGCAATTTTACAAATCAAATATAGATCAGGACTCCGTAGCATTAGGAGGCAGGAAACTGGGGCAAGGGCGTCGAACGGCTCCGGTTCACCTAGTCCAAGCTCAATATCTTCCTTGGCTTTGATAAACTCAGAGACGAAACTATCCCAATCAGCCTCCGGATTCGTCTTGATATGCCTTCCAGCAATCAGCCAGCAGCGAGCTATCTCCGGAGCACCAGCATTGGTAAGGGCTCTATCGTACTCCTCGGACCTTTTAAACTCAGCAACAACTTCAGACTCCGGACGCATAGCGGACATCTGCCGGAGCTCAGCTAACTCTGACTTTAATTCGGAAGCCTCCTTTTCAGCATTTTCCGCCCGAATTGTTACCTCATTCAGGTGCTTATTTAGTCCGGAGAGGGAATTGTCTTTCACAATTATCTGGTCCCGGAGCTGACTAATCTCCGAGTCCTTATCAGCAATAGTACTCCGGGAGTTTTTAAGTTCATTGTAGGCCAGAGAAGCTTATCCGGCCATATACCCGCCAAGCTGCAAAAAATGGAAAAACTCAGAAAAATATTCTAAGGCAAATCAAGGCAAGAAACAAGAACAGAAAGAAAATACCTGACCCCAGAGCCGGGAACACTCCTTCATTGTGGCATCGAATCCGGACTCATTCATCTTACTCCACTGAGGTTGAGTCGGAATCTCAGCCATGAAGCGAGCCACCTTCTCCTCCACCCCCGGACCACCTTCATTCGGACTATCCACATCAACTGCTTTCCCTTTGCCAGCCCCGGACCCAGAGCCAGCTTCATAGTTTTCAGACCTAGAGGTTTCGACCCAAGAGTCCGGAGCCTCTTCCTCCTCCGCCCAGAATCAGCACCCGGAACCTCCCCAATAGAACCTAGATCCTCAAGATTGTCAAACTCATTACCAATATCCAACATTATGCTCCGGAGTGGATTGGTTCACATGAACTTCAGGCTCCGGATTGGGGACAGCATTGCTCTGTGATCCCTCCTCGGCCGAGGCGTTCGATCCAGAGCCACCAGCAGCATTCTTCTTTGGCAACTTGAAAGCCTTGCCCAGACCTTTCAGAGCATCACTGTAAGCGGAGGACGACATGTCCGGATTATAATGTGGTAAACCTGCAGGAAACAAACAAAAAACACAAGTCAAAAACAAGAAGCAAAAACAAAGGGGAGCAGATAAGAAACATTTAAAAGGTCCGGATAAGAAAGAAAACTACTTACAGCTCAGCCTATGCAGAGTTCTATGATTCATAAAGGTGTCTCGGGTCATCTGGAAACCCAGACATTCACAAAAAGCAAAAATTAACCGGAGAGCGTCACCCCGGAGCACATCCCTGCGGAAGCGAGTCCGTACTCCTTCCGAAGCTATATGGGGTAGATAGTGCAAGTCCAAACCCCGGAGCATGATCAACTCCCCATTCCAAAACTTCAGCGAAGATTGCTGAATAACGGGCCTATAAGAGCCACCGTATCCACACTCCGGAGCCCGGAACCGAAGCTCCTATAACGGGAACTGGCTAGACCGGACCAACTGAAAGATGTGATGCCACAGCTTGAACGTGGGCTGAACTTTAAATTGATTGGTGGCAATGAACCAAGTCATCCACTTTATTATTAGGCATTATCTGCATTAGAGAGATTGTACAATATTTGCACAAATATTTTAGAAACAAATGCTAGTGCGGATTCCATCCAGACCGGAGATGCTCCAACCACACGGGAACGAAGCCATCAGCCGACCTATGATGAGCCCTCTCATCCGGAGTCGACCACCTCCACTCAATCCGGTGATCCAACTAAAAAGCAGCCCGGACCGCCGAATCCTGGGCTTCATTATCTAGCCCAGAATACTCATCCTTCAACTATAGTGCTCCTTAGCCACTATGTTGTTCGCAAACTTCCTATCAAAAGCTTCCCTATCATAGGGCCCCGGGCCAGCATTCTCCTGCCTAGCATATCCGGACCTAATGCTCCTAAAATAAAAACTGTTTTCTATCTCCTCGCTCTTAGAAACAAAATAACCAAGATTCTCCACCCACAAACCCTCCGGACTACAGGGTACCTTTCTTGAAGATATTTTAGCAACTGTAAGCTTCGTTATTGCCTCAGAATCCGAAGTGGAAGCCCTCTTCCCCATCTCAACCCGTTCAGAATCAGCAGAAGACTCAGAATCCGAACTAGATGGCCCCGGATAACAAGTTATGAAGGCCTTGGCAAGAGCTTTAGTCCGGACCATAAACCTAAAACAAGTTACAAAGGTTAGTCTAAAACTCCTACAATTTATTTATCTTTGAAGCTACATGGTCCGGACTACCCTATGATTCAATTTTATTACAAGTCAAAATCAGACAGTCCGGAGACCCAACCAAAATATAAAACTAAACGTACTCTCCAGACTGGAAACCCCGAACCCAAACAAACAACCCTAGCCTGTTACTACGAACTTAGATATCAAAACAACTCAAAAATAACAACCAATTACAAACTCAAAACCTAGCTTATTAGTCCGGACTAAGTACCCAAGTCCGGACCCTAACAGAAAACCCTAATTCCAGAAACACTATCATTACAGGATCGAACACCAAAATATAGACAAAAACATATATATACACACATATATACAGATACAAGACAATCAAAACAAGAACTAAACACAACATCATACAAAAACTATAGCAGAAACACAAAACCCAATCGAACAGCAAACAAATAAAATAAAGAAAAGAAGAGGAAGAAACTTACAAATGAAGAGATTACGGAGAAATTGGGGAAGACCGGACAACGGTGGCGCACCAGCAAGAAATAGAGAGAAAATTGAGAAGAGAAGATGAAGAAAGGTAAAAACTAAAGAAAGAGGGCAGCCCCTCCTTTTATAGAGGCAGTGAAAAATCCAACATCCACGCCACGTGGCACGATCCCAGCTACCCATCATAAGCAGTAATTAATAAAGTGTAATTATTACGGCACGTCTCTCCATATCCTTACAGCTGTAATAATTCAAATAATTGGGGGAAAAAACCCAAAACCGTTTCAACTTCCAAGTCCGGACTCCTTCTCACTCAGCGCAATCCGGACTGGGGGCAAGAAAACTCAACTCCTGAAAGACAACCACCTTAGTCCTGATTCGCTGAACTCAACGAACTCCGGACTGGGGGGCAAGAAAACTCAACTCTGCTAAAGACAACCACCTTAGTCCTGATTCGCTGAACTCAACGAACTCCGGACTGGGGCAAGAAAACTCAACTCCTGCTAAAGACAACCACCTTAGTCCTGATTCGCTGAACTCAACGAACTCCGGACTGGGGGCAAGAAAACTCAACTCCTGCTAAGGACAACCACCTTAGTCCTGAGACGCTCTCAACACACTCCGGAGGGGGCAAGAAAAACTCAACTCCTGCTAAGGACAACCACCTTAGTCCTGATTCGCTGAACTCAACGCACTCGGACTGGGGGCAAGAAAACTCAACTCCTGCTAAGACACCACCTTAGTCCTGATTCGCTG